>NC_065443.1:151819889-152139889 GCF_917563875.1 Diabrotica virgifera virgifera
GAACCATCACACCTGAGTGATCGGATAGGGTGTGATGATGTGAGTAATTCGATCGATAAATTTAAGGTGATATTGGATTATGTGTTAGAAAATGTAGTAGGGGATGAAAGACCCTATTTAAGTATTGAAGTTTTGGGTAAGAAGATACTAGGATTGATGGATTCTGGTGCTTCCAGAACTATTATGGGTACGAAGGGACTAGCTTTTATTCAGGAGGTAGGACTGCATATGAATGCAAGCCGTACTGTCACTTGTACAGTTGCCAATGGACAACGAGTAAGCAGTGTTGGAACCGTTGAGTTACCTGTAGTATTGAGGGGTAACTTTCGGTTAATTGACGTATTGGTGATCCCAGAATTACCACATTTATTAATTTTAGGTACCGATTTTTGGCGTAGTATGGGTGTTGTGCCCGATCTTCGAAGAAATGAGTGGCATTTTTCTGATGAACCAGTGTTAATAAATACTGTTGAACAGATGCTCTGTAGAACTAAGTTGGCATCTTTAGAGAAAGATAGGTTACAAGCTGTTATTGACCGTAATGTGAAATTAATGGGTACAACCTTGGGTTGTACGGACAAAACAGAACATGTTATTGTTACAAATAGCCCACCGATTAAACAACGATATTATAGGGTTAATCCAGTAGTCCAAGCTCAAATTGATAAGGAACTTGATGAGATGCTTAGTCTAGGTGTGATAGAGTCTTCTAATAGTGCTTGGGCTTCCCCAATCCTGCTTGTTAAAAAGAAAGACGGGACTTATAGATTTTGTGTGGATTTTAGGAGGTTGAATTCTGTCACTGTTAGAGATAGCTATCCTTTACCCCAGGTGTCCGACACTCTCGATAAGCTTCGTGATGCAAGGTTTTTGTCTAGTCTTGATGTTAAATCTGCTTATTGGCAAGTGCCGGTGGCCGAATCTTCCAGACAGTATACAGCTTTCACCGTTCCCAACCGTGGACTCTTTCAGTTCAAGCGGATGCCCTTTGGACTTCATAATGCTCCTGCAACCTGGCAAAGGCTAATCGACAATGTTATAGGTCATGATCTGGAACCTTACGTTTTTGTATATTTGGATGATATCGTCATTGTAAGTCAGAGTTTTGAACAGCATTTAGCTACCTTAGAAGAAGTTTTTCGACGCCTTAGGGATGCTAACATTACTGTTAGCATGGATAAATGTCAATTTTGTCATCCCGAATTGAAATATTTAGGTTATGTTGTAGATCGTAATGGTTTACATGTTGATCCTGATAAGGTAAAGGCAATGTTAGAGATTTCTGCTCCTACTAACGTGCCTGAAGTTAGACGTGTTGTTGGAACCTTTTCTTGGTATAGAAGATTTGTGCCTGATTTTTCTTCTATTATTGCTCCGATTACTGCTTTACTTAAGAAAAAGGTTAAATTTGAATGGACAGATGAGTGTGATAGATCCTTTAAACGTTTGAAAGAATGTCTGATTGCTGCCCCTGTTTTGCGATGTCCCGATTACACAAAGCCGTTTGTAGTTCAAACAGATGCCTCGGGGTACGGAATTGGTGCTGTTCTTACTCAGACACATGAAGAGGGTGATTGTGTGATAGCTTACTTGAGTCGTTCTTTAACTCGTCAGGAACGCAATTATTCTACAACTGAGCGTGAATGTCTCGCAGTTTTATGGGCCGTTGAAAAACTGCGCCCTTATCTTGAAGGTGTGGCATTTAGTGTCATAACTGATCATTACAGTTTATTGTGGCTTCAGAATCTGAAGGATTTAAATGGTCGTTTGGCACGTTGGGCTGTTCGTCTTCAACAGTTTAATTTTAAGATTATCCATCGTAAGGGTAAGGACAATGTCGTTCCTGACATGTTATCTAGGTCTGTTCCTGTTGTTGATGCTTTGGAAGCTGAAGATGTTTCGGATTTTGTCGGTTTGGATTCTGATAAGTGGTATCAGAAAATGTTGTTGAGGGTTCGAGATAAGCCCTTACATTTTTGTAGTTGGAGGGAGTCAGATGGCAAGCTCTGGAAATATGTAGCTTCGTCATATCCTTCTTTGTCTCCATCTTCGGATTGTTGGAAGCTGGTCGTACCTAAAAAGGATAGGCCTCGTATTATTTCGAATTGTCATGAGCCACCCACTGCAGGACACGTTGGAGTGTTCAAAACATACTCGAAGATTGCAGAACGTTTTTATTGGCCAAAGATGAGGAGTGACGTCGCTAATTTCATTCGTCGTTGTAACATTTGTGCTGAGTATAAAGTTTCTCAAGAACGCCCTACGGACAAAATGGTTTCTCATCCCAAGGTAGATCGTCCGTGGGAGTTAATCTCTATAGATTTAGTAGGACCTTTACCGAGGTCAAAGCAAGGTCATACTTTCATTTTGAATGTAACCGATTATTTGAGTAAATTTGTTCTTTTGTTCCCTCTTCGAAAAGCCACTGGTGATGCAGTTGTTAAGAAATTGGAGAATGACGTATTTTTGTTGTTTGGTGTTCCTAAGGTAATAATAAGCGACAACGGGCCACAATTCCGTTGTACACAATTTAAAAAGCTTGCCGATGCTTATGGTTGTAAGATCAAGTTTAGTGCAAATTATCATCCTAGGGCTAACCCCACTGAGAGGATGAACCGCACTATGAAGACAATGTTGGCCATGTATGTCTCTGATAATCATCAAACGTGGGATGTAAATCTTCACAAAATTGCTTGTGCCCTTAGGACTTCTGTGCACGAAACCACTAAATTGACTCCATATTTCATTAATTTCGGAAGAGATATGAAGTTATCTGGACAAGACTATTCTAATGTTTCGGTTCCTGAAGATGGTACTCAAACAGTTAATGCTAGTCGTAATTCGGCTTTTAAACAGATGTTCACTGATGTTCGATCTCGTCTGGAAATTGCTGGAAAGAAGGCTTGTGATAGGTATAATTTGCGACGTCGTCATGTAGAATATTTTCCCCACCAACTGGTGTGGCGGAAAAATTATGCCCTCTCGGATGCCACTAGGAATTTCTCACACAAGCTGGCACCAAGTTTCTAGGTCCGTTTTCTATAAAGAAGAAGTTGTCTCCTTGGACATATGAGTTGTGTGATGAACGTGGTCTCTATAAGGGGGTTTGGCATGTAAAAGACCTGAAACCAGGTCCGGAATTAGAGTAATTATAATGTTGGTTCTTCTTGTTAGCCATGGATTCCTTGAGGTGCATTGACCCTAGAAGCACAGAGGCAGCAAGAGAGGTGATCTGGGATACTTTCGCGCTGAGGCCTAGCTAAGAGGGGTAAGACTAATTTTGAGCGAATTGAGGAAGTACTAGGCTGGCAAGAAATTTTCTACGAAAATTTCTCCGAAGTTAAGGGGGAATTGTTACGTTTAAATTTTGTGCAAAAGCACAAATATAATTTGTCATAAATATAAATTAAATATTTACTGTACTGGCCTAACGTCTTTTGTGTTATTGGTCGTAAAGGTATAATTGTATCAGTATGGCCAAATACGTTTCTGGTGGTATTAAATAGTAATTAGTAACTAATTATTTACGTGTATTTGGGCCCTACCTGTAGGCAACACATATTGTTTTATATCTTTAATTATTAGATATTTAAATGAGCCGCGTATATATTAGGGCCTAATTGATCTAAGCATTGGCGACACTGTTGTGGAAGCTGAAGAATTTCCTTCCGTAGAGGAGGTCCGAGGGGACATTTTGGGAATGTGTTAGTGAGACATGGTGGAAGGCAAAGTTTGAAAAGGGCGTGATAGCAAATATTCTGGATGAATCCTACCTCGTGCTGAGGGATATTATTGCACACCCCTCTATAAGGGCTACCTATTGTGTTGAGTGTTCCTAGGTCAGCCTATCCTCAAGGGATAAAGTTATTTGTCGTCTCTTGCCGGTCTGATGTCCCGTTGACTATATTGGACTCCTGGACTATATGGGAATTTGGAAGTTTTCGAAGGTATTGTGAATTGTATAAAAACCCCAGTTCAATCATTGGTGTAATTTGCTGGGTAAGTTATGTATATTTTTTTTGTATTAATTTTTTGGGGTTGTCATCATTCTATTTTTTTATGCCATTTCTTGGTTTAGCTTTCTTCTTGAACGTTATTTAAATAATATATAATTAAAGAATGGTTTTTACTAAACTTCCTAGTTTCAATGAATGCATAGTTATCACAATTTGTAAAAAAAGTTTAATTGGAGGAAGCTTATACTTTATGAAATAAAAAAAGATATGATCCTGATTTCTCCGTGTTGTTTTAGGGTTTTTTTTTGATCCGGGTTTGAAGAATTATTTTTGTGTTGGGTATGAAGAATAATTTTTATTTCCTGGTATAAAGAATTATTTCTATTTCCTGGTATGCAGAACATTTTCTACCTATTTTTGCTGGTAGAGGAACTTGTAAGCAGAATTGTCTTTCATGGTAGAGGGACTTTTCCTCTCTATAAATGGACTTTTGATTTCGTGTACGTTGATATTTCCTACTGAACATATCTTACGTGGACATGTGGAAATCCTACCGGCTTTCTGTAAAGGCCATATCGACGGCGGAGGAAGAAATGCTATGTTATTAAATTCAGATAAGTTTAGTTGTATGGTCGGACGGTAAGTTCTTATAAAATTTTTTTTTTATTTACTTGCCTGGTTTCAAACAATATCTACTATTATTATTTAATATTAGGCCAGGTATTGACAACTATTTTAAATTAATTAATTGTAATTTGTGTAATTGATAGTATATTTAACCCTACATATATAACATCAAATATTTATCTTGACGGTCCCATATCTGATCAGATACGCAGGGCTTGGTATTGCGTACATCTACACCTCTTCTTAATTTTATTGTTACAGCGGAGAATAATGTTATATAATATTTATTATTGCAAAACTGACTTATGTTTACAGGTTGTTTAATTTATATTTTAATTATGCTGAAAATATGTTATGTTTTACAGGTTGTTTAATTTATATTTTTAAAATGAGGAACTTAGGTACATGTTATTGATAAATTTTATTAAAGTTTCTTTTTTTTATTTATTTTTTTGAAAAAGAGGTGCATTTGTTCGATTGGTATTTATTTATTATTTTGTTTGTTAGGACTTACCGATTCCGTTATTCCTTTCATTCATTTATTAATTTGTTTTACGTATTAGAAGAGTCAATACATGTTTGGTTTACTTTAAGGCTCGTTTTATTTCTTGTCTGTTCATAAAATAAAACATTCATAGCCGAGGGGTAGTCCGTTGGAACGGACTGGCGCCCCTTATTACATCATATTTAGGTCTATAAAGAACTCCGACCCACTCCGCTGCCTGACAGGGTTCAGCTAGCCGGACATACCCCTATGTCCCCCCTTCTACTTGTAAGTAACTTGAAGGGTGGGGGTGACAAGAAGATGTTACCTTTTTCTAAAACACCCTGTGTAAAGTACTTGATCAGAAGTGGTTATATTTTTGTTCTGTCATATATTTCTAATTGTGCAACTGTCGTTTAGCCACGTTTCACCCATAACCATAATGGCATAATTATATATTTTTTAACCTTTTATTCCAACAATACATCTACAGTCTACTCTTATAGAACTTTATATACCATTTCAAGGGTAAACTATAGATGTATCGTGATCCAGTGGCTTTATTTGGAATTCAATTTATTTGGAATGATTAAAACTCAAACTGGTAATTATTTTACTTTTATTTTAAATACTAAATAACACTGTTTACAAAATTAACTTCTTTGTGACTAGAAATATAATAAGGTTGTGTTCCACAGTGCAAGGTCCTTAGTGTCGTCGCCTACAAACAAAAAAATTGCATTCAGTATATTTTCATACATCAATACTGTGTAAAGTAAATAACAAAAGTGTAAATCAGTTTAGTCTCAAAATATAAAATTTATATACATAATATATAATATACATACATATAAAAACACTTTTCGAGTTTCGGTGGGTTGGAGTCAATAAAAAGGGGCTGAAATACTATTTTTTATTACTCGAGCTTTCGAATGTGTTTACATTCATTTTCAAGAGGCTTTGGCCACCCGGGCGATTTTTTACGGCGCGATAATTTACGGCGCTTATTGGTTTGACTACCTCCTCCACCAATTTTAGATGTAATCATTTCATCTTGTCGATATTTTCGTCTTCGTCGTCGTGCTCTACGTTGGGGGTGGTCGTTTGTTCATGGGCCTCATTACTGGTGGTTGTCCAATTTAGTAGCTCTTGGAAATGCTCCTTCCATCTTTTCATAATTTCGTCTTCATCTGTCAGTAGTACATTATCTTTTGATTTGATCTGTCTTATGTTTGGTTGTTTGTCTTTTCGTAGGTTCTTCAAAACTCTGTAGAATAACTTCTGATTTCCTTGACTATTTTCTTCTAATCTTGTTCCAAATTCTTCCCAGGATCTCTGTTTGGCTCGAATTACTAGTTCTTTGACATTAGTACGTTGTTCTTTATATAGCGTGTAAATATTGTCTGTTCTGTCTCCGAGGTATTGTTTCCATAAACCTTTCTTTCTTTTCACTTGATATTCAATTTCTTCGTTCCACCACCTTGTCTGTTTTATATTTTTATTCACTGCTATTGTACCACATGTTTGTTTTGCTGCCTTTAGGATGGTATCCTTAAATTCTAGCTATGGTTCTTCTAGATTCAGACTTCGCCATTTTTGTCTTCTGTTTTCGATGTGTGTTTCTGAAGTCTTTTTATGTTGTTCAGCAATCTTTCTGTCTTGTAACTTATAGATGATTGCTTCGTTCCTATTCTTGTTCTGGCTTGTCTTTTTTGTTTTTTCTTGATGGTTATCATCCTCAATTTTCCACTTAGCTACTAATAAGTAGTGGTCCCTGTAGATTTCTGCGCTTCTATTAACTTTCACATCAGTTATTTATTTTCTATTTTGGCTGTTGATTAGTACATAATGTATTATTTATCTTTCATTTCTGCTTCTAACTTCTCTGGTATATTTGTGTATATATTTGTGCATGTAAAACGTATTTGTTACTATCTAGTTGTTCTCCATACAAAAATATAAAATTTACTTATAAAAATTAATTTTCGAAAAACTTAAACAGTTCTACGGCTATTTAGATACTGCTATAAAGCGAGTTATTAAGAGGCTTAAGATATTATCAGCGCATCATTAATATTTTTTTTTTTCGAAATTCTGCGAACTTTCAACTGTGCGGTAACAGAGTGTCGGAGTATCAAAAACGGAGGCACAATATTTGTGATAATAATTATACTCAAAATAGGGGCGCTAAGTGTTGCCAAGTCAGCCAGTTCGATTTCTTGTTATAGATAATCAATTTTAGTATTTACAATGTGACACAAAATCTAGGCATGAGATAAAAAAGTTTATTTGGAGAAAGTGCATTTTTTGTTCTTCTTAATTGCGATATGGACTGGCGAAAAACTACGAAGTTGGTATGAAATTCTGCTTACTAAATAATCTACCAAGAGTGTCGAGAAGTTCATCTTCCTACCAGATAAGAACCTACATAAACGTCTTCAAATGCTCAAAATAATTGGCCAAAAAGATCGACCTTCCATTAAAGGAAATTTCAGAGAAAAAAAATTACCTATGAGATATCACTGGAGTTAAACTTTTTAGATAATTTGCGGATATTGACCTATATATTGAAAAAAAAATGATAAATGAGGTCCTGATCTAGAAAACCAAATTATGAAAAGATCTACTTTAAGCGGTGGACGTCTGAATTATAAAAACTATAAAAGTTTTAGCAATAAGACTGTATCGTCGCATACAGAGCATACCTTAGAAAGACAGCGTAACCAATACACAGGTATTGAGACGAATGGGTAAAGAGATGGAATTGTTAACGATAGTTAAAAAGGAAGTAAACGTCATATCTAGGTCATGTGTTCCATAATTCCATAAGAGCTGGATATAAACTTCAATAAAACAAACAAATGGATACAAATATTTAGGGATAACTTTTACAAATAGAGGATTAGATGATACGAATGTAATCAATAAAATAAAGAAAGGAAAGACAATACCACGACAATTACATTCGATATGGAGGACGATATAACAAGTAAAACTAAACACCAACCCTTTGAGACAATATTGTAGAGATGCTATACTATAGGACTTAGAGACGTGGGTGTATAAATAATGAAAAACAGAACAAATGCAAGGGAAATGATGTTTTGGGGAAGAAGTTGCCGAATAACACTAGTAGGCAAAGTGAGGAACGAACGAATTAGAAAACTAATAAATGTGAATGAGGCATTAAATGACGAATTAGAAAAAAAAATATTTGGTGTGGGCATATATGAAGGATGGGCAAGCCAAGAATACCGCTGAGAACTTGGAAATAAAAACTAAATAGAAGAAGGAAAAGAGGACGTCATAGATGGCTGTGGAACAGACAAATAAAAACAATAATGGAGTGACCTCACTGAAGAAGATATATTATATAGTAAAAACACAAACATAATTTTCAAGTATAATCATGCGTCGGAGTGAAAATATTAATAAATCAAATAAAAAAAGAGAATCCAATCAGACAAAAAAAAAGAGATCCAAAAGAGAGTTTATCCAATCATAATTTAAATCGTCCAAAACATATTACAAAAAAATCAAAAATAGAGCAAAAAGGTGAGATGTAGTTTGTTTATGGGACTACCAAGACAATAAATATATGATATAAAATTAGATTTTTGGTAAAAATGGTATCAAAATTATACAAAAACCATTTAAGTGAAAAACTATAAAGATGTATAAAATATATGGTACGAAAGCTTGTTCTTTCAACAGTTTTCTTCGAAATTATATTATATTTTGGAAATTCACACAAATTATTAATAAATGCTTTATTTGTCGTTTTAATTTCCAGTTCAGAAATTTTCGTTTTTAACAGAAATTTTAAAAACTTTAAATAACACTTTTCTCTTTAAATTTTTAGTAAAGTTTCCCAAGGGTATATTACGTAAAAACTTAAAATATGCATGGAAAAAATGTGTTTATGTATGTACTAAGAAAATTAAATAAAATAATGACTTTTAAGTAGGTATAAAATAAGTCAAAATAAGATGATAAACCACTTAAGCTTCCTACTTATTACTAAATAACTTTGAATATGAATTTAAGTTAAAAATAAAGTACCAAATGTTAATTAATGGTAAAGTTTTTTTAAAGTATTTACCTCCATTTAAGCATTTTCTTCTTGGCAGTGGTAATCGGTAGGTAACTTCAGACCATCTTGGTTTGCTGATTTAGCTAGAGCACATCCAGATTTGGCAACAGCTTGCATGTAAGGCTCTGCCCTGGCAGCAAGAGCTTCACCTAATTTTGACTCTCCTACTTTCTCCAAAACTTGGTGAGTTCTTTGTCTCATAGATTCGGCAAGTGGGCTATTGATTAATGCATTAGCTTGCTCTTTAGCCTGGTTTAGAACACCGGTATCGTCGATTGATTTATATAACCTACCGGCTTCAGCTTGAGCTTTTCCGATGATTCCAGTGTCTTCAACTTGCTTGTAAAGTTGTCCGGCTGTTTGCTTGGCCTTGTCCATGATTCCAGTTTGTTCAACTCTTTTGGCAAGAGCATCTGCTCCAGCTAGAGCTCTGTCGATAACTCCAGTTTCTTCAATTTTCTTGCCAACTGCTTGAGCACCAGCTAATGCTTTGTCGATGACTCCGCTCTCTTCGATTCTCTTGGCCATTGCTTCGGCACGTGCAGCTGCTCTTTCCAACAAAACAGTAGCGAAATCTTTTTTTTCCTCGGTAGGAGCTGACAGCACCTGGCTGGCGCAGACACCAACTAGGAGTAAATAGGTGAACCACTTCATTGTTATTTGGGCAATTTTAGTCTAGAACTACTGACAATTTTTCTTGCGCTTGACTGTTATATAAGAAGTGTTATCAGAAGCAGTCAAGATAAAAAGGATTATCTTGCACCGATTTCCTTTTAAAAAATATATTTAGTTCTGAATTCGGTATACTTATTATCTGAAGAAATTAAGGGGGAAATTGCTTATTGGATAACGTTGTTTTTAAGAAATAAGAAATATAAAAAAACACAATTTTATAAATATTTAGACTTGTGTTAGACACCCTTTACCACTCTACTAATACAAGGTTATTGATTAGTGTGACAGTGACCAGTGAATCCATTATAGAAATAGATAATAAAGAAAAGAGTAATAAAAGGACACCTCACTACCACTACTTCTTATGGAATAGTGGCACCGGTCAAATTTAAATAATTAATGTTCGGTCAGTGATATTAGTCGAGGAAATAAAACTGAAAAAATGGCAAAACCTCGCAATTTTTTCGTCCAGCATCGATTTGTACAAAAAATTGGGATTAGGCTCATTTTGCTCTCTAGTTCATTTTCTATATTGAGTCGTTGTACACTTTTGGTTTTTTAAGGGTGAAAACTAACCCTAATTGTAAAAAATTATAAAATAACATTTTAAATATTGTCAATATTTGGTTCTTATGAGTTACATTATGATTGTTTTATGCTTTAAGATATAATATCATAATATTTCAACCCTTAGAACCCCCTTGTTGGAGCTACAGTAAAACCTGTCAATAACGGCCACTAAAAAAGAAGGAACTATTGGCCGATATAGAAAGGTGGCCGGTATTTTCAGTTTTTGTAGTTCACAAATATATAAAAGATAATTGGAACTTTGTTTATTTTGTTAATAAAAGCAAATATCATTATATAGGTACATAAACGGAAACTACTAAAACTACTTTATTATCCTAATATAAAACAAAACTATACTACTGAAGAAACAGATTGATGTTAAGCTTTTTTAAAGAATTTTTCAACCCACTTTTATTTTTTTTATATCCTTTGATAGTTTGAGTTTTTACAACATACTTTTCGGCCAACTTTTGTGAATTGTAGTCATACTTATAAATTAGTGAGATACGTTTCTCTTTTAAAACACTTTTATGACATTTTATTATAGGATTTTAAGAACCTATTGTGACCACGGACCCGATGCGGGGTATTTAATCTCCTGTTTAGGTAGATACAATAGGTCCTAATACTTAAGTAGTACTGGGAATGAATTTCCATCAACAAATATACAAAATTATTTTAACAAAATTATTTTGGCCAACATCCACATTCAATTGCTAAAAAATGGGCTTTAAAAATATGTGATTATTTGGCCGCGTCCGTATTATAAAGGTGACCGTAAAGCAGCTCATAAATAAGGGAATATACATATGTATAATTAGTTGAGAATTTTGAAACCGGCCGTAAGGACAGGTGGCCGATTATAGCAGGTGGCCGGTAACACAGGTTTTACTGTATACAGATTAAGCCAAATAAAAACGGAACATATGCAGTTAATACAGCGTATCGGAATTACGTTTGAAATAGTCGACTAATATAAAAGTTTGACACACATAAATCATAGCAACTCAACTACCTGTCTTCTTTTAGGCTAAGGCTACGGCCAGACAAGCGACTATTTACGGCGCCATAAGAGCAGTAAAATGAAGCGCGAAAATTGGTCCCGCGGTGAGTGTAGGGATGGCCAGACTGA
Organism: Diabrotica virgifera virgifera; assembly: GCF_917563875.1. NCBI lineage: Eukaryota > Metazoa > Arthropoda > Insecta > Coleoptera > Chrysomelidae > Diabrotica > Diabrotica virgifera. Next base: position 151,831,427 of record NC_065443.1, read on the forward strand.
GCTGTAAAATATCACGAAGCAATATCGAACGGGTCCATCTTCTGCGTCGTGTCGCAAACAACTGGACCTAGGTCCAAATTTGTAGCTCATCTAGCCACAACCACGACCAAAACACTGTATTTAGTTCTCGCGACATGCCGTAATTTACATCCCCGTCTGGCCATGATTTTTACTGCAGTTATTTCCGCTTCATTTTACTGCTGTTACAGCGCCGTAAGAGCAGTAAAATGAAGCGGCCGTAAAAGGCATGACCAGATGGGGATGTAAATTACGGCGTGTCGCGAGATGTAAATACACTGTTTCGGTCGTTGTTGTGGTTAGATGAGCTTCAAATTTGGACCCAGATCCTTCTTACCAGGACCCATTTTCGCGCTTCATTTTACTGCTCTTAGGCGCCGTAAATTGTCGCCTGTCTGGCCGTAGCCTTAGCCTAAAAGAAGACAGGTAGTTGAGTTGCTATGATTTATGTTTGTCAAACTTTTATATTTTTCGACTGTTTCAAACGTAGTTCCGATACACTGTATTAACTGCGTATGTTCCGTTTTTATTTGGCTTATTCTGTATATAAAAAATTGACTTATCCTAAAAGACTAATTTCGGCTTGCATCGATTTACATAAAAATTTGAGATTAGGATCATCTCACCCTGTACTTCATATTCTATGTCATGCTTAAGGGCGTTGATTATTTTTAAGGGGTGTAAACTACCCCTTATTGTCAAAAATTATATACAAACCCTGTAAACTTTAATATGGGTAAAATTGGTTAAATATTGATTGTTTTGTGCTAAAGGATATAATATCATATTTCAACCCTTAAAAACCACCCTTGATACCATCACAATTTTTATAAGTAGATAATATAATAGATCTATGCAGAAAAAAACGTAGAAGTAAAGAACTACAAAAACATTTATTTACACAAAAATACGAATTTACAAATATGTACAAAAACAAATACAAATAGTTTTTTAGTCATCTTCCAGTATACGAACCAGTTCTGTGGTATTATAGACATTGTAAATACTCTATAAGCGGACTATTTGAATTTTTCGAAAAAAAAAATCGTTTTATAAACGTAGCTCCTTTACCTTTGGCGATAAAAAGTTTTTTCAAGGGGATGTTTACTCGTAAATAGAGGTTTTAAACAGCTATATCTCGCTAACTATTCACTGTAATGAAAATATATGCACAAGAAATTTTAGGTATTAAAAAAGCTACAATTTAGTAATGTATAATTTTTTTCAAATCTCCAGTATTTTCGGAGATAGTTTGAAGAAAATGGCGAAAAATGCGGAATTGCAAAAAAAATTTTTTTTTCCATTCCAATTTTTCTAAAATTAGGCCCTTTAAATGGGTCAAACTTCTTGGGTTTATTGATAATACAAATACAAAAAGAATTACAGAAAGGTGAAAACCAATTTTTAATTAGGCGCGTAGTTAGGCAGGGGGTTGTTTTCACTGATTTTTTCATAAAGAATAGCAGGTACCGACCTTTTTTTGATCATAAGTGACTTAATTCTTATGCTATAAACTTTTTATTATTTTTTTGAAGGGTCTGATTGTATCCTTGAAAAAAGTTTATCTAAGATTTTCTCGAAAAATGCAAAGTTTTCCCGTTATTTGGCTTTGAATATTTCAAATTATACATTTGACGAAAAAAGCTAACCTTTAACATGCCATATCTCGGTTTGTATTGATCTTATAAATATTATAGAAAAAGAATTTGGTTTATGTTACTAACAGACACAATTTCGGTCGCTAGAGTTTTTTATTAAATGAATATTTTTCGAGTTATTCTCAAAAAAGTGGATTTTTTCGTCGCAAAACTGTTACTTTCAACCGCGAATAACTCGAAAAATATTAGTTTTATGAAGGAAATGTAAAAACATTTTTTTCTTAGAATTACGTTTAACATCTATTTACATGGTTAAAATTTAATAAAAAATTCCCACCCCCAAGATGAGGTGACAACCACCCCCAAGGTTTTAGCGTACAGCGGCATGATATAGAAAATGATCCTTGTACTATTTCCTACCGTCTGTGAAAATTTCAAGTGACGAAAAAATTGCGAGCCAAAATGCTTCATTTGTTGGCCTATATTTCTCAGTGCATAGATTAAAAAATCTATCGGACCTTGAAAACTATTATTCTGAAGCTGCAGCCTTCTGAAATTATTGAATTCAGGTGTTCGGTTTACGTTAATAGGATACATCAACTCGTCATCAAGACGGACAACTCATTCCAAAATTGTTGCTTTAATTTTGAATACACTAATCACAAAAGTATGGCATAATTTTTGAAACATAAAAAGTTTAAAAATACATAATTTTTAATTTTTAGCAGAATGTTATAATACCCGTCTCTCATCGTCTACTTTAGGTGTCTACAAACCCATAACATTTCAAGTTGAAGCGTGTTTTTGGCGAAAAAAATAACAAGAAACAAAACGTTGTTAAAGCACAATATTTATTTTGGACATTTTTTGTGTTCGAGAATTTGATCTGTGCACTATGTCTGCTTGAGTTTTCAATGAGGAGGTGCGTTCTTACAAAAAATGAGTAATATAACATCAAAACAAGCAGCAAGCAGCCCAAATTGTAGGTTTAATTGGAGATGGCCGATCGCAGCAATATCTTGCTGAAGTTATGGGAATCCACCAATCCAGCGTTTCAAGAGCTTTAAGAAGGTATAGAGAAAGTGAAGGATACAAAAAAAGGCCAGTTCCAGGACTTTCCAGGTGAGCGAACCCAGCAGATGAACGTTATTTACATCTGCAGACTTTGCGTACACATCATGTTACAGCTAGACAATTGCAAAATAATCTTTCCACAGCCCATGGCCGTAATGTTCGGTTCGTAAAGTGCCAATTCAGTTAGAAACAGATTAAGGAAATTTGAAATCAGAGTCAGAATAACTGTTACTGCTCCATTGTTAACGAGGGCACACCGTATGTCACGTTTAAGTTTTGCACCAAAACATGTCGATTGGGATATTAACTACTGGACTAATATTATTTTTATTGATGAGTCAAAATTTGCACTTTTTTGGATTTGGATCCGATAGACACTTTGCACTGTCAGATCCACAAAGTGCATATTGATTCCTTAGTAAAAAGAATATTGGTCCAGTAGTTAATATCCCAATCGACATGTTCTGGTGCAAAATTTAAACGTGCCATACTGTGTGCCTTCGTTAACAGTGGAGCCGTAGCAGACATTCTGACTATGATTTCAAATTCCCTTAATCTGTTTCTAACCAAATTGGCACTTTATGAAACGAACATTACGGGCCACGGGCTGTGAAAAGATAATTTCGCAGTTGTCTAGCTGTAACATGATGTGTACGTAAAGTCTGCAGATATAAATAAAGTTCATCTGCTGGGTTCGCGCACCTGGGAAGTCCTGGAACTGGTCTTCTTGGGTATCCTCCCCTTTCTTTATACCTTCTTAAAGCTCTTGAAATGCTGAATTGGTGGATTTTCATAACATCAGCAAGATATTTCGTCCATCCCCAATTAATCCTACAGTTTGGGCTGCTTGTTCTGACGTTGTATTAGTCATTTTTAGACATCTTATTTTTTAGATTTGTAGACACCTAAAAAAGACGATAGGAGGGGTATTATAACATTCTGCTAAAAATTAAGTATTATTTTTTAAATTTTTTTCTGTTTCAAAAATTATGCGATACTTTTTGTCGAGTTATTAGTGTGTCTAGTCTTTTTTGATAAGTCACATTTTATCGAGATGTGGCTTCTTTTTCAAAATATGCCTAAAAATGTAAGTTATAAATAAATTTTTAGATTATTAACAAGTGTCTATAATCATACTTAACCATATACAAATATGTGGTTCATTCGACAAATATTCAAAATATCTCGATAAACATTGGCTTATCAAAAAAGTACTAAGAGACAAGAAAGTTTTAAAAACATTGTGTTTAACTAATGGTGCCACAATAATAATTGAATTGGAACGTACACAAAAGTTTGGGGGGGTTTAAGAGAACATAACCCTCATAAAATTTTTGTGGGGTGCACAAATTTCACTTTAAATTTTTTTTAAGATGTTACCATAAAAATTTTACACGTCTATTTTCAATAAGAAATCTCTAAGAGTTTTCGATATATGAAAAAAAAATCGATTTTCATTTTGTAACTTCAAAGGGCTGTAACTTTTTTTGTGTGCACTATTGTATATAGGTAAGCGAGGTTCAATCAACCTATTTTTGACCCCAGAATATGTGGTATAATTTATGACCAATATTTTCGGGACACCCTGTATATATTCGGACCTTTGTTTCCAATCTTAGGTGTTTGTTTTTCCAAATTGTGTCGTTTAAGCATCCAGCCATTCCACTGGCTTTAATTATTTGGTCTTTTACCTCTTCTTCGATATTGTTGTCGGCTGATATAGTATGGTATAGTTAGACCCAAACCCAGACATCCAAAGTGAAAGTTATCTCACACACTCACACTCGCCGATCATCCCACCCCCTAGGAACATGTGTGTACCGCTGCTAGACAGCGGGACCCACATGTCCGAAAATCAGACCGGTCACGCTCCAAAAGAGCAAGTCATTTTGGATCGGTACCTATCTGACCCCCAGGTTTTTCCTCCACCCCTCCCCAACGTGTGACATACGCGGGGAGGCTATGATCTTTGCGTCGGGTGATTTGGGAAAGAGAAACACCCTTCGCTTTAGCATGGTTGTGGTTAGGCCACCTCACTGTAGGGGTAGCTGTGTAGCTTTTCTCCCTATTTACTTTACTGATTCTACTTTGGTATTGACATGAGTTTGGACTGAAGTCCCTAAGAGTGTGTTTTCTCGCGGAGGGACACCAACCTAGATTGATGTCACTCCGCGGGGAAACCGTGTAGTGAGCTCGGTCACTCAGCTGCCGATTTGGCAAAATAAATTTTGTTCTCCTCGGCAGCTGAGCACCCGATGAGTCTGGCCATCGAGCCCATGGTTATCGCCCATGGTCTCGATGCTCAGAGTTTCGCGATGGTTAGGTCTCTCATTCGACCTGCCTTAAGGGCCTGAAGCCTAAGTGGCTTGTACAAGGTGACCTGATGGGTCCCTTGTACCCTTAATGTTGAGTATGAGCCGAGTGGGTACGGTCAGTGTTCACTAATCTTCAAAGTATACTTAATGTTCACTTGATTGCGACAATAAAGGGTGTTTTGTTAGTTTTATATATTTTTTTGTGGGTTAGTGTATTTTATGTATTTTTTTTGGTGAGCACGATCTGGCGTCCAATCATCTAACATCGATTGGGCCCCAGAGCATGATCTTTTTTTTTTTTTTTTTTTTACCTATATTGCGCGGTGTGGTTTGACTACTCTGTAACTATCTCAGACATCATGTTCTTCTGCTGGGACCAGTCTATATCCCAAAAGTTGTTGTTTAGGCCGTCTATGTACCGTTCTAACGTTTTCGTCATAATCTGTTAATTCCCTTAGCCACCTGTTGGGGTGATTTCTCACATTGGTGAAGATGTCATACGCTTTTTCGTCCATGGTCCTTAGGATTTTTTTCTGGTCTGTGTCCCGGTATATGTACCGCAGTGGTACATATCTGGGCACGTTTAGGGCTTCTCTGATTATATAGTTTTGGCAGACTTGTAATTTCTTCCTGTTGGACTTGCACGTGTGTCCCCAGGCTGCTGATGCGTATGTTAGGGTTGGCAGAATTATGCTATTGGCTGTTCTGAGTTTTGTCTTGATGTTTAATTTGCTTCTCCTCCCTATTATTGGGGCTAGTTGCTTCCTTAGTGCTTTTGCTTTATTTACCGTTAGCTTTATGTGTTGTGTGAATGTTAATTTTCTATCTAACGTTACGCCTAGGTATTTAGCTTCGTTTTCCCATTCTATTTGGTTATTGTCCAAGCTTAAATCTGTGTTCGGTGTTCCCCATCTTTTACGGAACATGACGGCCTGAGTTTTATCTGGATTTAGTGCAATCTTCCATTTTATGCACCATCGTAATAGTCGGTTTAGTTCTCCTTGTACATGTCTTGCTGCCAGGTCTGGGTCTCTACTGCATGCTGCTATAGCAGTGTCATCTGCGTATAGGCTTAGGATCGTTCTGTTGCTTTTAGGTGTGTCTGCGGTGTAAATGGTGTACAGGTAAGGCGACAGCACGGCTCCCTGCGGCACACCCGCCTCCAGGGTCCCAACCCCGGACAGGGTTTCCCCTATCCGAACTCTGAACCTCCTGTTGGCCAAGTATGAAGCCAGAAGACATGTCATCGCCCCACTGTATCCATAATCGTTCATTTTGTAGATTAGGCCCTCGTGCCAGACTCTGTCAAATTCCTTACTGACATCGAGAAATGCAACTGCTGTGTACATTTTCTCGTTGAAGCCTTTCGTGATGTACTCTGTCAGTCTTAGTACTTGGAGTTCGCAAGAATGTTCTGATCTAAATCCGAATTGCGCTTCGGGGAGTATTCCTAGCCTTTCGGTTTCCTCTTGGAGTCTTTTGAGTATTACTCTTTCAGCTATTTTGCTTATCGATGATAGCAGGCTTATTGGCCTGTAGTTTTGAGGAAAGCTCCCGTTTTTCCCCGGTTTTCCTATCATTATTACGTGAGCTTCTTTAGTATAAGTATCTTAGTCTCAGTACTGCGTTGATAATATTTGTGATGTACACTATTAATTTGGTTGGTAAGTTTTTAATTGCCCTATTTGTGATGTTGTCTGGGCCTGGTGCTTTTTTCGCCTTAGCCCTTTTGATTATATTTCTTATTTCTTCTGGGGTGGTGTGTTCAAGGCCTATTCTGCCTTTTCTTCTTTTTATTCTTCTTGCACTATTTTCGACTTCTGCGGTGAAGTCTAGGTCTTCCCTTCGATGGAAGTTTTTCTCACAATTTTTTTCTAGTGTATCTTTCATGGCTTCTGCTTTGTCTTCGTCTGTATATACAATTCCTGTTTCTCCGTGTAGAGGTGGAATCGGTTTTCTATCGTTTCTAAGTACTGCTGATACTTTCCAGAATGCAGATTTATTCGGATTTAAGCTTTGGATATATTGGTCCCAGCATTCGCTTCGGTGCTCTTGCAACTGTTTTTTGACCTCCCTGTCTAATTCATTTGCAATTCTTTTATCTTCTCTGTTTCGAGTTCGTTGTGCTCTTCTTCTTCTTCTGTTCTTTTCTCTTATCAATTCTTTTAATTCGATTGATATTTCTCTGAATCTTCCTCTTTGTGTAGCTATGTTTTCGGTTCTTGTGCTGACTTCCATTGCATTTTGTATTGTTTGTTCTAGTTTTATTATGCTTTCTTCCAGTTCATTTATGTTATTTATTGTTGGTATTGCACCAATGTTCTCACTCATCACTCTTCTGAAGTTTTGCCAGTTTATTGTCTTCTTTTTACGTGGTTCTACTTGGTTCAAATCTATTGCCCCAAGTGTCATAACTATTACGTTATGTGTGGAGTCTCCCTCGTTTGCCGTTATTATCTCGTGTTGTAATCCCACCTGGTGAAGAATTGCAATGTCTATGAATGTTGGGATATTATCTCCCTGAAAGCATGTTGGGTCTGTAGGTCCAGTTACAATAGTGTTATGTTTGTTTTCGAGATAGTTACAGAGCCGTCTGCCATTACAGTTGGTTAGTCTGTCGAACCAGTTGGGCGACCTCGCGTTTAAGTCACCGATAATCACAGTGGGCTCGTCTGAGTCCAGGATGAGATCAAGATCCTCTCCCAGTACTGGATCCAGCGGCCTCACATACACCGAAGCAATTTTCAGTGTATGGTTGGCCGCAGTGATCCGCACCAAGGTAGCCTCCATGGTGACCAGGCCATCTGGTGTTGGAATATGTTGGTGTTGTATTCCTTTTTTCACCATAATGGCCGTGCCACCAGATCTCCCTGTCCGGTCAGTTCTATAGATGTCATAGCCCGGGAACTTGGTTTTCACTTTGTCGGTGAGTTTAGTTTCTTGCAGTGCCATGACATCTATATCGAGTCTGTTGGAAAACTCGTCTAGTGTGTTTAGTTTCGAACGAAGCCCGCCCGAGTTCCATGACCCAATTTTAAGTTCGTCCAACTGGTTGTTCAACATTACGCGGTGTTATTAAATTGTTTCATCACATCGAAAGCTGCAACCATTTTTTGCATCATGTTGGCGAAGTTCTGCATAGCTGCATTCATTTCGCACAACATTGCATTTTGGTCTAGGGGAGCGCTTGTGCTGGGAACGTTACCTTTTGCCGCATTGGCATAGCTAACGTTAGGTCTAGTAGGTGCACTAGGTGCACCTCTGCTCTTTGGTGGTGTTGGAGCTTTGGACCTTTTTTGGGGTGCTTTTTTGCATCCCCTGTAGCTTGCTGTGTGAGCTTCGCCACAGTTAGCGCATTTCGCTGCGGTTTCCCGGTCTTTCTCGCAATCAGATGTTTTATGATTTTCACCACATTTCACACAACGCGCTTCGCAATGACATGCCCTAGAGCCGTGATAGAAGTTCTGGCAATTAAAGCATTGCAGAACGTCTTTCTTAATTCTGAACTCGTCTTCTATTGTTACCTTCATGTAGGAGAGGTTACTGATTTGGGCCATTTTCTTTTCGTCTTCTTCACCGATGGTTACGATGTATAGAGGTAGCTCTTTTTTATCCGGTTTCTTTGAAATCATCCGTTCGATTTTTCGAACTTTGATTCCTTCTTTTTCGATCTCTGCACCTAAAGCTTTCAGGTTTAATCCTGTGTTTAGGCCTCTGATGATCTTTCTCTTTGCCCTGTTTGTTTCAGCGTCGATCGGGTATGCAATGAATTCCACTTTTGGTATGTGGTCTTCAAGGAGTTTTAACATCCCGAGGTAACCTTCTCTGTCGTTTGTTTGGATAACTATAGACCTGCCTGACTTCGCGAATTTATTCACGGAGCCAATGCCATTCGTCGCTGCTTTACTTAAAATCCGTTGGCTTTCACCAACAGATTTTAAGATAATGGCTGGTGGTTTTGTTTTTCTTGTGGAGGTCTTAGTCTCTGCCACTGCATTACTTGTTGAAGCCGTGAAAGTTATCTTTTAACACCAAATTGTTTTATAAGAAAAAAGTCACACCATTTTGAGCCTCGGGTTTGGGGGGGGGAGAGGGGGAGAGGGGGGAGAAATCTGCAAATTCGTAGTTTTATAAGTTCTTCGTCAATATTTCTAAAACTAAGCGGTTTAGCATGAACAACCGTCTACACAAAATTGTTCAACATTAAATTTGAAATAAAAAAAGGTCCTATGCATAACCCTTCTAAAATGTACGGTGGCAAAGTTACGGAGGTAGTATAGTATCTATAATTGGTCCAAAAAAAGGCCTAACCCAGACATCCAAAGTAAAAGTTTTCCTTCAACACCAAATTGTTCTATGTGGTCCACATATTGTTCAGTAAAAAGTTACACCATTTTGAGCGTCCGGTTTGGGGGGAGATGGGGGAGAAGTCGGTAAATTAGTAGTTTTTTTAAGTTTTTCGTCAATATTTCTAAAACTATGCTTTAGCGTAAGGAATGTTCTACAGAAAAATGTTCTACATAAAATTTAAAACAAAAAAGGTTTGATACATAATTGTTATAAAATCAACGGTTCCAGAGTTACGGAGGGTGAAAAGTGGAGGTTTTCGATACTTTTTATATTTACCGATTTCTCCCCCCTCTCCCCCCAAACCCGACGCTCAAAATGGTGTGACTTTTTTCTGAACATTATGTGGACCATATAGAACAATTTGGTGTTGGAGGATAACTTTCACTTTTGATGAATGGGTTTTTGGTATACCTAGTTATATCATAAATATTGCCAAAAAAATATAAAAAGTATCGAAAACCTCGACTTTTTACCCTCCGTAACTCTGGAACCGTTGATTTTATAACAATTATGTATAGAAAATTTTTTGTTTTAAATTTCATGTAGAACATCTTTGTATATAACATTTGTTTACGCTAAAGCATAGTTTCAGAAATATTGACGAAAAACGTAAAAGAACTACTAATCTACCGGCTTCTCTCCCATCTCCCTCCCAAACCGGACGCTCAAAATGGTGTAACCTTTTACTGAACAATATGTGGACCATATAGAACATTTTGGTGTTGGAGGAAAACTTTTGCTTTGGATGTTTGGGTTAGGCCTTTTTTTGGACCAGTTATACTATACTACCTCCGTAACTTTGGAACCATTCATTTTAGAAAGATTATGCATAGGGCCTTTTTTATTTCAAATTTAATGTAGAACAATTTTGTATAGAAGGTTGTTCATGCTAAACCGCATAGTTTTAGAAATATTGGCGAAAAACTTAAAAAACTACGAATTTACCGATTTCTCCCCCTGTCCCCCCAAACCCGACTCTCAAAATGGTGTGACTTTTTTCTGGACATTGTGTGGACCATATAGAACAATTTGGTGTTGAAGGATAACTTTCACTTTGGATGTCTGGGTTATGGCATTTTTGGATCAACTGTACTATACTAATAGATTAATTCCCAGATACATATTTGAAAGTCATTACTTGTTGTATAATTTGATTGTCTAACTCCAACTTGCATCTTATTGGTTCTTTGGCAATTACTAAGCTTTTTGTTTTTTCGGCTGATATTTTCATATTCATTTTTTTGCGTTAATGTTGAACTCATGCAATAATCTTTGTAGGTAGTCTTCGCACTCTGCTACTAACACGATGTCATCAGCGTAACAGAGAATTTTTATCTCTCTATTGCCCATTTTGTACCCTCTTTTTTTCTTCACTTGTTTTATTATTGCATCCAACATTATGTTAAACAGTAGAGGACTTAGTGAATCTCCTTGCCTGATTCCTGTGTTTGTTTCTATGGGTTCTGTTATTATTCCATTGACTTTCATTTCTATTTTATTTAAGTGCTTGTTCTAAATATTTTTGAGTAATAACATTTTGTATGTGTTTTTTATATGGTAGCTTGAAAACCGTTTACTTGAGCCTATACAATTTAAGTTTAATAAAATAAGGAAGAAGTCGAAGTACTAGAGTATCTCTTTTTTATCGTTTTGTTAATGACTTATTTTTCACTGATACATGGATCATGGCAAAAAATACCTTATTATGTCTTAACAAACCTTATTAATAGTTTTGAAAGAAAAATTAAGGAGGATATTGGAACCTATTTGCGACAATAGTATATGGAGAATAAAGTTCAACCACGAGTTATACCATTATTACAAAGAACCCTCTATAGTCTATAGCAAAATATGCAAAACTACAAAGATTGCGCTGGGCAGATCACCTTAGACCAAATCTTCTCCTTAAAGGCATATACAGACCATTTTTTATGAAGGTTACTTTTCCGTACATGTTTTGTTTGTGAATTTTAGACAAGCATATGATAATAAATATGGTCGATAGAGTTATACAGTATCGAGCAATGGAACATTCGGGTATACCAAAAAAAAAACTGACTAGGCTAGTTAAAATGACACTAAATAACTCTACCTGTGAAATTGTGAAATTTACGGTTGCAAAAGGCTTGAAACAGGGAGATCCTTTATCGACTACATTATCCAACTTAGTGTTAGAAATTGTAATCAGAAAGTACAGGATGAGGGTGGAAGGTGCAAGAAACAATCATGAAAAATGAGCACCAGTGCTTGGTATTTCCTGATGATTTAACGATCCTAGCAAGAACCGCTAGAGAATTAAGAAGAGGATTAAGAAAATTATTGAGGAAGCACAAAAATTAGGACTGGGGCTAAATGAAGACAAAAGCAAGTATATGATCACAGAATAGAAAGAAGAAAGAAAGACTTTAGCTTAAGATCTGTAAGTGGTAAAAGTTATAGTTTTAAAAGGGTGAACAATTTTGAATAACTGGGGGTAGTATTCGATGAAAATGGAAAACAGAAATGGAAGCTCGATGCCAGAATAGCACAAGGGAATAAGAAATTGGGTAGTTTAAGAGCCATAATGAACTTAAAATACGTTTTTAGACAAGGCAAATTAAGAATATATAAAACCATAATTATATCCACAGTAACATATGCCGGCAAGGCATGGACATTAAATAAGAAGGAAGAGGATACTCTGGAAAGATGGGAAAGGAAAATACTGAGACGCGTATTCGGAGGACGGAAGACAGAAGACGATTGTAAGAGATGAACCAACAAATTAATGTCTGTGTACAAAAAACCCCTACCATCTTCAAGTTAACCAAATCACAAACAATAAGATAGTTGGGACATGTAGAAAGAATGGCAGTGAACAGAATGCGTAAACTAGTAATGACCAGAAAACTAATCGGTCCCAAAGGAAGAGGTAGACCCATAACGAAGTGGATTAGTAAACTTACTAAGGAAGTAAAACTTCACTTGTAGGTAGATGGTATATAAATTTATTAAAATTTTTATATAAAATTATCCAAATTGGATTGAAGTGGGTACATCTATAGTACAAAAAACACACAAACGTTTTCGGACCGATCAGTCCATCATCAGGTAGAAACCTAAAATAAGCAAACCACTGTATTAAAAAACCAAGATGAAAATTTTTACTGTTAGAAAGTTAGGAAAAATTCAAACATGTGGTTACTTACTTTAGATCCAAAGTAGTTGGAACTAGCTACATAATTAGGTCAAAAAACCTTCATATTACAATAATTAGGCCATTTCGGCTACAACAATGTCGACAATAAGTCGATGTTTAAAGAATTTAAAAATGTAGTGGTACTATAGTGTGGTCTTCATCTTGGCTTTAAACTGACAGACTGAAATATGACATTGAACGAATATTGATAAGACCTTCTAGGTAGGGAATTTGATGTGTATGCAGTTATTTTATATTTTAGAAATGCAAAACATATTTTTTACTTAAATAAATGAATTTAGTTAACTATTAAATAAATGAGTGAGAATAAACAATTTGAATTAATAATAACATAAAATTATTTATGATAATTTTATGACGATTGAAAGCGAACATTTTGCCAACAAGGTAATGACGTCACTTGTTCGAAAAGAAGAACAGAATAAAGAGAAATAAACTAAAGAATAATAAAAGGAAATTTATTGAATGATAAATATAAGGTAAAAGAATTAGTGAATAAATCTGGAGTTTTACTGTTATGAAATGCAATTTAAGTTAATAAAATCACAGTGTAGAGTTAAGAGTATAACTGGTTGCCTGAATTCATGTAAATAAGACAGGGTAAAGAAACCAAACTGTAGATTACTATGGTTTAACGGAAATGAGATTAAAGTACTAAATGGTTGTATTATTTATGTCAAAGTAAAATTAAAAATTAAAAAGACAATGATATGGAATGAAATGAAGTTAAATTTCGGTTAGTTTAAAAAATTAAAAAATAATTAGAATAATGATGTATAACTGGTTGACTGAATTTATGTAAATTGAAGTGTAAATAAAAACAACAATAAGAGAAAGTTGATATGGTGTGAAATAAATAATAATAAGGTACCAAATGGTTGTATGAATTTATGTAAAAATAAAATTAAAAATAAAAATATAGAGGAAATAAAATGAGGGTGAAAAGTATGGTAGAAAAGTTGTATTATAAAATAAAACAAAATATGTAAGCCTTGAATTAATGGTTGTCTAACGTGAAGAGAGATTAAAAATAATAATCAGGGAAAGGAAATAAAGTAAAGTTATAAAGATAATGAATATTTTGTGTAGTCAATGGACCAACAGAGACATGAGAACCTACCTCCACAAAGGATAGGAGGCACGCAAAAGCACACACATATCTGCCAGCCCAATGATCATACAATAATCATGACGAATTGGCAAAATTGTTCTCAGAATTACATTAAAGGTAATGGTGTGATAAATATATAGTAAAAAAGTAAAGGAAGGTCTTGCAAAGATTCAGAAAATAAATTAAAAGAATAGGTTAAGTTGTTATGTATAACAAAGCTAATAAAGAGCAGAATGAATATGTTTTTGGTCAATAGACTAACCGAGACAAATATTCCTGAACCTACCTCCACAAAAGATAGGAGGCACGTAAAGGCACACACATATCTGCCAGTCCAATGATCACAAACACTAATAGCGACCATTTAAAATTTGGGCTTAGGAGAACTAAAGGATTGTTTATTAGAAGTGTCCAATAACCCCCAGCAACCGAGCCACAACAAAAACCTGTATATAATTAGAATAAAAGGTAAAATAGTTGAGAATAATATATTGTAAATGAATGGAGGGTTTGTGAAATGTTTATTGTATCACATACAAAATTAGGTGAACGTTGTAAATTTGGAGTTGTCAAGCTGAGAAACTAAGGAATGTCCTAAAAGAAAAATGAAGAGAAATATCATGTGAAGCATGGACCCTGTAGAAATAAGAATAGATGTATTTCAAAAATTATGAATTGAGTGGAAAAGGTAAATTATAAACTATGGAAATAATTGACGGTGAATAGGAGTGAAGTCACGGCTTAACGAAGTTTGACGATTAACACAATTGGGGCTAGTACGTATGTCCTTGACAATCTCCAAATCTTCATACAAATCTAATCTGAGTTTATTTTTATCTTGAATGTTGTGGATCAAAGATAAAGAGTTTAAGATAAAAATACACTCAGATTAGATTAGTATGAAGATTTGGAAATTGTCAAGGACATACGTACTAGCCCCAATTGTGTTAATCGTTAAACTTCGTTAAACCGTGACTTCACTCCTATTCACCGTCAATTATTTCCATAGTTTATAACCACTCCTATTCACCGTCAATTATTTCCATAGTTTATAACTTTTTACCTTTTTCCTTAGGTGGACTAAATATGTACGTCCTTGGGACGTCCGACGTTGGACGTCCTTCGGTGGATTAAATATGAACGTCCTTTGGACGTCCGTACTGGACGAAATACGAACGTTTTCTGATCGTCTATATTGGACATATTATACGAATTACGGGATCAAATAGCAAAAAAATTCAATAAACAAGTATATTCAAATGGGAAATAAGCCACAATTTTACCTAAAAATGATTTTATTTTGTATTTTGACAACGACACCCGACTTGGGCGTCGAAACGTTAATAAAATCATTTTTAGGTAATATTGTGGCTTATTTCCCATTTGAATATACTTGATTATAAAAATGCCACAAGAAAATAGCTTCAGAACAACATTAAAAATTCAATAAAGTATTAACTTAATTATGTTAATAAAATAGTTTAAATCGAAGAGATAATCATATTTAATTCAAAATTGTACAGTTTAATATCCAAAACATGTTTTTGTTTTTTTTTTGTAAAGTGTGAAAATCTTATTTGTAAATTATTTGTTTCAATGTTTTATTATTCTTGTTACCAAGATAACATAAGTTTGCTAATTATGTAATTCTAATAAGCAAAAATATAATTTTAATCAATGTATCCGTACTATACAGATGAATCTTGAGAGCATCTTTTTGAAGTTAAAGATACGTGGCCAAAATAGGTCCAGTTTTAGTCCTAATGTCTATGAACTATAAATGGATGTCCTTTGGACGTCCGACGTTGGACGTACTTCGGGTGGAATAAATATGAACGTCCTTTGGACGTCCTTCGGTGGACTAAAAATATGTACGTCCTTCGGACGTCCGATGTTGGACGTCCTTCTGCTGGACGAAATACGGACGTTTTCTGGACGTCTGAAAATTGCCCCCACTACCTGGTTTCTCTGTTCAAAAAACTATAACGATAGGCGATAGATTTTCGATTCACCGATACACCGATATCAGTTCGAAGTTCGAGAGCTGATCTCTCAGTCGTTGTCGTCGTTAGGGCTCCCGCCTAGAGTTTTATTCATCAACCACTTATTTTCATAATTTAAAAAATTATATTATACCTATTTATACTAATTGTATAATATTATAAATATACTACAAATATTATGAAGTAAAGAAATGAAGACGCTGATTCACAGCATAACACAGCGTCCGGCTGCCTCATCGGGCCATTTAGAGCATTAATGAATAGGTCCATCCAATGGATTATAATGTGCCCCTATGAGGCGCCCGACATTTTAATCAGCAACGCTGAGGATTCCTGTTCCTGGAGTTTTTCTGAAGTGCCTAAGCAGTCCATGTTCCTGATTCCTCGACCGGATGAGAAGTTTTGGAAGTCATTAACCCCATACAGCTCATGGAGTTTACCGGGGTAGCCAGTCGCTTTCTGGTAACTGAACGCCGAAGAGCATTCAGGCTCTGCTAACACACCGTCTGGACATAGCCTATGGATTCTTAATGACCTAGAGGAGGACAAACGCCGCGGAGGATGACATTCAAACATTTTAAACAGTGAGATTTTTGTGTTGTGTTGTCCAAACCTTATTTTAATAAACAAAAAATTTCTTTACAATTTTGTCATTCTACAGATTTGCATTTTAGCACATTTTCGATTATTTGATACTTTTTTATACCTCATGTATATTTTCTATCCAATTTTAAATACTTTTTTTGATAATTTACGATCTTTTACGCAGTTTCGTTGAATTTTTAATTTATTAGTTCCATATTATTATACATCTCACAATATGTTTTTCCTATTTTCTGACTTATTTGTGACTAATAAATCTTTTTACCTGCGAAAGCGTCGTTATTGTCTTCAAGTGCAGATTTCAAACAATTCCCTAATAGCACAAGGACGTCCTTCACGGACTTTAAGGACGTCCCTCGGACGTCCGTTTTCGTCCGAGGAACGTCCGTTATACGTCCTATTTTGGTCCAAATGTCGCGCTACCGAGTGTCCATTGGACGTCCATCTAAGGTCCGAGGAGACGTATATTGGATCTTAATCGGACGTAAATTGGACCTTAATCGGACGTCTAGGGGACGTAAATTGGACGTAAAGTGGACCTTAATCGGACGTAAATGGGACCTTAATCGGACGTAAATTGGACCATAATCGGACGTAAATTGGACCTTAATCGGACGTCCTAGGGGACGTGAATTGGACCTTAACAGGACGTCCCATTTTGGTCCAAATGCCACGTTGCCAAACGTTCAATGGAGGTCCACCTAACGTCCGAGAGACGTTCGGTGGACGTCAATTGGGTCTTCATAGGACGTCCCAGTTTGGTCCAACCTCCTGAGAGGACGTTATTTGGACGTTCATCGGACGTCCAAAAAATACCTTCGGTGGACTTCAATGAAGAATGTATTTTTAATTTTGGGAAATAAAAAATAAAAATGTTAAAGGAACTTTTATTACAAATTACATAAAATTACATTACAATATATTCATTTATTGATAATTATTTATTAATAACAAACAGGACAAACAAACTTTTCAAAATTATACATGAATGCAGCATTAAAGAAATACATAATATACAATTATTACCTATTACTATCTATATAAAATTATAAATAAAAATAAAATAATACAATAAAGTACACATTTATTTAAACAGTGTAACGTTTTGCATTTAATGCTTCAAATAGTACCTAAAGCTATTGATATTGCTACTGTAACAAATCATCTGAAGTATCCGCCCTGTATTTATATATCTAATCTAATGACCAAATGAACAGTGATTTAAATCACGTGATTTACTGAACACTATGTAAAAATTCGAATATTCCGAGTACGAGTAACTGTGCAATAGAGTAATTTAAATGGTTTAAAAATCTAATATATTTCAATTGTTTGAAAGACAATGTGTCCATATTTCAATGATAATAAATATATAAAAATTTGAATAATCCAACTAAGAAAATAATTGAATTAAACGTATTCAAAACAACACCATGTCGACATAATGTACCTGCATTGTTTAAAATAGTATTGTTTAAACAATGGTACCTAATTTATTATACCTCCGAGTTAAGAGACGACCCTCTCGCAAATTTCTATACCTACATAAATAACAGTTAATACCGATGGGTATTGTATTGTATGAACGATAGGTCGTTCCATCAGAAATACCGAGAAATATTTGCACTTGAACTTGAAGACAATATACAATTGCTTTCAGGTAAAACGATTTTAGTCAGAAAAAAGGAAAAACATTTATTGTGAGATTTAAATATCGAACTAAATTATTAAAAATTCAACGAAACTGCGTGAAGATCGTAAATTATCAAAAAACTATATAAAATTGGATAGAAAATATCACTGGCGTACCGATCAGCGGGCCCTGGTTACATTTGGGATGCGGGCCCGCCCGCCCAATAAAAACACACATTGTATATCAAAAGTTTTTAATAAACATTAAATATAAATCATCATATATTATATCATAAAATATATCATATATGTATTTATAAAAACACAAGCTAATTTATAGTCCATTTACTCACGGGTTTTGCTATAAATTTTAAAGAAGCGCTCGGATTAAGATTAAATTTGGCATACACATAGCTAACATGTCAAACAAAAAAAGTGTTATGTATTGTGCCGATGTGTGCTTTTGTCCTGGGGGTGTTTCGCCCCTTTTTGGCAGTGAAAAACATACGTTCAAGATAAGTCCGGATAAACTGACTAATTCTAAGCAACTTTAGTTCTATAAGGTTTTTCCACTACATTTTCTACAAGTCAATAATTTTTGATTTATTTTTTTGATTGATTTTGTTAATTTTTCAACAAAAAAAAATATTTTGAGACGGTTTTTCGCAAATAACTCAAAAAGTAAGTATTTTATCGAAAAAAAAATGTTCTTAGTAAAAATATAGCTTATAAAAAAGTGAAAAAAATGGGGTATATACGAAGTCTGTAGACCCAGGACGAGCAGAGTTGTAGGTAATGAAAAGTAGGTTCTTATTTGTCAATTCCAAATCGAATATTTCAACGTGAAATAACCAAAACATAAAGCACTTTTCGGGAAAAACTCATCACAACTTTTTTAAAATTTTAAAAAAGCTTTATTTTTGTTTTTTTTTTTTTTAGTTCCTAGCATAAAAATATTAAGTATGTAACGCTCAAAATAAAGTTGGTCCTTTTTTTTTGGTAAAAAATAGTAAAAATCGAACCGTAATTAGCATCACAAATGAAATTAATTGTTACCGCTTCACAAGTTACTTGACTTGTACTGTTTATATGATTTTTTTTTCAAAATAACTTGAAAAGTATTGGTGATACCAAGAATCTCAACTAGTAAAAAATATAGGTTTTACTATTGTGAATATTTTGGACTTTTTGTTTTGCTGAAGACAAAAATTGGTTATATAAGATATGGCTGCTCAAAATTTGCATACACTCTTGATTAGTGACTCGTTTAAGCCCATTTAACTACAGCCTTTTAAAAAATAAGCACTTTGCCAAAGCATCCTACGAATCTTGCATATCTTTTAAACAATACATAAGTAAAGTAATTTGTGAAGCAGTAATGATTAACTTCATTTCGGATGCTAATTAGAGGGTGATTTTCCCGATTTTTTTACTAACCAAAAACAAGATATGAACAATACAATGAATATCGGGCATCGAGCCTATTGTATTCGGATTGTTTTTATGACCCACCATATAAAACTTGCATTGATCAGTTTCCGAGTTTCTGCAACTTTGTAATCGTGCTAATATAAAAAACTACAAGTGTTTGATTTAGCACGTGTAGACAGGTAAAACAAGTAAGGAACCTTACAAAAGCGTTTCCTGTGTTCCTTAATAAATTTTGTTTTCAAATTTTTTGATGAATAGGTATTTTTTATTTTTATTTATAAATAGGTACCTACACAAAAATTAAAATTTATTAAGCAGTTACATTTTCTATTGTGTACTTGTGTATTTCAAAATATCTCCATCAAATTAGAAACAAAAGAAGCAAAAAACGCGTAGAGCGGACCCCTGCAGGGCCCGGACCCTGGTTCCACGGAACCCGCGGAACCATGCTCAGTACGCCACTGGAAAATATACATGAGGTATAAAAAAGTATCCAATAATCGAAAAATGTGCTAAAATGCAAATATGTACCTATATGATATATGATAAAATTGTAAAGAAATTTTTTGTTTATTGAAATAAGGTTTCGACAACACAACACAAAAATTAAAAATCTCACTGTTTAAAATGTTTACCATAGGCTATCTCCAGACGGTGGTAGCAGAGTCTGAATGCTTCTTCTTCGGCGTTCAGTTACCAGAAAGTAACTGACTACCCCGGGAAACTCCATGAGCTGTATCGGGTTGATTACTTCTAAAACTCCTCATCCGGTCGAGGAATCAGGAACATGGAGTGGTTCGGCACTTCAGAAAAACTCCAGGAACAGGAATACTCAGCGTAGTTGATTAAAATGTTATGCGCCTATGTCATAGGGGCACATTATAATCCATTGGATGGACCTATGCATTGATGCTATAAATAGCCCGATGAGGCGGCCGGACGCTGTGTTATGCTGTGAAACAGCGTCTTCATTTCTTTACATAATTATATGTAGTATATTTATATTATACAATTCGTATAAATATTATATAATTTCTTAAATTATGAAAATAAGTGGTTGATGAAGAAAACACTAGATGGGAGCCCTAACGACGACAACGACTGAGAGAGCAGCTCCCGAACTTCGAATTGATATGGGTGAACAGGGTTGCCAGATGAAATTTCAGAATATCCCTAGACGGGAGCTTCAATTTCCCCTAGAAATCCCTAAATCGTATTAATTTGACCTAAAAAAGAAGAAATTGACAGATGACAGCTGTCAATTTAATTTATAACCTATTAAACACTATGTTTAATCCACTTTAATCATTGATTAGGTAATGTTTTAATGTTTACTTAGGAATATTTATGTCAGGGAACAATAAATAATGACAATAATAATAATAATATTTGAACAAAAAGATATTTAATAACAACAAAAAATGGCGCCAGCACAGTTTAATAAATCCCTAGATTTCAAAAAAAATCCCTCCAGCGCTCCAAAAGCTTCAAAAAATCCCTAGATTCGGGGAAAATCCCTAGACATGGTAACCCTGTGGGTGAATCGAAAATATATCGCCTATCGTTATAATTTTCTGAACAAAGAAACCAGGTAGTGGGGGCGATTTTCAGACGTCCAGAAAACGTCCGTATTTCGTCTAGTACGGACGTCCAAGGCCGTTCATATTTATTCCACCCGAAGGACGTCCAACATCGGACGTCCGAAGGACGTACATATTTACTCCACCGAAGGACGTCCAACGTCGGACGTCCGAAGGACATCCATTTATAGTCCACAGACATTAGGACTAAAACTGGACCTATTTTGGGCACGTATCTTAACTTCAAAAAGATGCTCTCAAGATTCATCTGTAGTACGGATACATTGATAAAAATTAAATTTTTGCTTATTAGAATTACATAATTAGCAAACTTATGTTATCTTGGTAACTAGAATAATAAAACATTGTAACAAATAATTTACAAATAAGATCTTCACACTTTACAAAAAAACAAAAACATGTTTTGGATATTAAACTGTATATACAATTTTGAATTAAATATGATTATCTTTTCGATTTAAACCATGTTATTAACATAATTAAGTTAATATTTTATTGAATTATTTTGCTATTTGATCCCGTAATTCATAATATGTCCAATATGGACGATCAGAAAACTTCCGTATTTCGTCCAGTACGGACGTCCAAAGGACGTTCATATTTATTCCACCCGAAGGACGTCCAACATCGGACGTCCGAAGGACGTACATATTTAGTCCACCGAAGGACGTCCAACGTCGGACGTTAGAAGGACGTCCGTTTTTAGTCCATGGACGTTAGGACCAAAAATGGACCTATTTTGGACGTCCATAGGACGTCGTGTGCTATTAGGGTTCTCCGTATTTGATGGTCAATATCCACCCATCGTTCATAGAATACAATACCCAACGGTATTAACTGTATGTTATTTATGTAGGTATAGAAATTTGCAATTCGTCTTATTTCTGTAACTCGGAGGTACAATAAATTAGGTACGTACCATTGTCACAGTATAAAGAGGGACCTCTATATACTGTGCCATTGTTTAAAAAATAATATTTTAAACAATATAGGTACATTATGTCGACATGGTGTTGTTTTGAATACGTTTAATCCAACTATTTTCTTAGTTGGATTATTCCAATTTTTTATATTTATATTTATTATCATTGAAATATGAACACATTGTCTTTCGAACAATTGGAATATATCAGATTCTTATAGCATTCAAAGTACTCCATTGCACAGTTACTCGAAATATTCGAATTTTTACATAGTGTTCAGTAAATCACTGTTCATTTGGTCATTAGATATAAATACAGGGCGGTTACGTCAGATGATTTTGTTACAGTAGCAATATCAATAGCTTTAGATACTATTTGAATCACTAAAATGCAAAATGTTACATTGTTTCAATAAATGTGTATCTACTTTATTGTATTAATTTATTATTTTATTTTTATTTATAATTTTATATAGATAGTAATAGGTAATATTTGTATATTATGTATTTCTTTAATGCTGCATTCATGTATAATTTTGAAAGTTTGTTTGTCCCATTTGTTATTAATAAATAAAAGCAATAAATTAATATATTATAATGTAATTTGTAATAAAAGTTCCTTTTCCCTAAAAACTAAGATGTCCAATTTACATCCACTAGGACGTCCGATTAAGGTCAAATTTACGTCCGATTAAGTTCCAATTTACGTCCGATTAAGTTCCAATTTACGTCCGATTAAGGTCCAATTTACGTCCTCTCGGACGTTAGGTGGACGTCCATTGGACGTTTGGCAATGTGGCTTTGGACCAAACTAGGACGTCCTGTTAAGGTCCAATTTACGTCCCCTAGGACGTCCGATTAAGGTCCAATTAACGTCCCCTAGGACGTCCGATTAAGGTGCAATTTACGTCCGATTAAGGTTCAATTTAAGTCCTCTCGGACCTTAGATGGACGTCCAATGGACGTTCGGTAGCGCGACATTTGGACCAAAATAGGACGTATAAAGGACGTTTCTTGGACGAAAACGGACGTACAAGGGACGTCCTTAAAGTCCGTGAAGGACGTCCTATGGACGTCCATTGGACGTCCTTGTGCTATTAGGGTTACTATATATTTATCACACCATTACCTTTAATGTAATTCTGAGAACAATTTTGCCAATTCGTCATGATTATTGTGTGATCATTGGGCTGGCAGATATGTGTGTGCCTTTGCGTGCCTCCTATCCTTTGTGGAGGTAGGCTTAGGTTCTCATGTCTCTGTTGGTCAAAAACCACTCATTGACCACACAAAATATTCATTCTCTTTATAACTTTACTTTATTTCCTTTTCCTGATTATTATTTTCAATCTCTCTTCACGTTAGACAACCATTAATTCAGGGCTTACATATTTTGTTTTATTTTATAATACAACTTTTCTACCATTCTTTTCACCCTCATTTTACTTCCTCTATATTTTTATTTTTAATTTTATTTTCACATAAGTTCATACAACCATTTGGTACCTTATTATTATTTAATTCACACCATATCAACTTTCTCTTATTGTTGTTTTTATTTACACTTCAATTTACATAAATTCAGTCAACCAGTTATACATGATTATTCTAATTATTTTTTTATTTTTTAAACTAACCGAAATTTAACTTCATTTCATTCCATATCATTGTCTTTTTAATTTTTAATTTTACTTTCACATAAATAATACAACCATTTAGTATTTTAATCTCATTTCCGTTAAACCATAGTAATCTACTCTTTTTGGTTTCTTTACCCTGTCTTATTTACATGAATTCAGGCAACCAGTTATACTCTTAACTGTACACTGTGATTTTTTTAACTTAAATTGCATTTCATAACAGTCAATCTCCAGATTTATTCACTAATTCTTTTACCTTATAGTTATCATTCAATAAATTTCCTTTTATTATTCTTTAGTTTATTTCTCTTTATTCTGTTCTTCTTTTCGAACAAGTGACGTCATTACCTTGTTGGCAAAATTTTCGCTTTTAATCGTCATAAAATTATCATAAATAATTTTATGTTATTATTAATTCAAATTGTTTATTCTCACTAATTTATTTAATAGTTAATTAAATTCATGTATTTAAGTAAAAAATATTTTTTGCATTTCTAAAATATAAAATAACTGCATACACATAAAATTCCCTACCTAGAAGGTCTTGTTAATATTCGTGCAATGTCATATTTCAATCTGTCAGTTTGAAGCCAAGATGAAGACCGCACTATAGTACCACTATATTTTTAAATTGCCTTTTGACCTAATTATGTAGCTAGTTCCAACTACTTTGGATCTAAAGTAAGTAACCACATGTTTTAATTTTTCCTAACTTTCTAACAGTAAAAATTTTCATCTTGGTTTTTTAATACAGTGGTTTGCTTATTTTAGGTTTTTACCTGATGATGGACGGATCGGTCCGAAAACGTTTGTGTGTTTTTTGTACTATAGATGTACCCACTTCAATCCAATTTGGATCATTTTAGATAAAAATTTTAATAAATTTATATACCATCTACCTACAAGTGAAATTTTATTTCCTTAGTAAGTTTTTTATTATGGTATACAGCCAATGAGAGGAATCTTTTCAATTATATTTATATTGGATTAGTAAAGTTGAAGAAGACCTTAAACACGTAAAGGTAAGGGACTGGAAAATAAAAGCATAAAATAGAAGTGAATGGAGATAGCTTTGTATAACAAGGGAGGAAAGTGCTACTTTTCCTCCCGAGAATGAAGTTTACTGCTTGACGCGTAGCGGAAGGCAGTAATCATTCAAGGGAGGAAAAGGCACTTTACTCCCAGTACCTTCCTCAAATAACAAGTCATTTTTTCATTTTTAAATAATTTATTTATGTAGCTAACTGACAAAATTTACTATTTAGAAGAATTTACGAGAACTAAAACTAACTATTCTCCTTTTCATGACCATTTTTCAGTGCGTCACAAATTATAGAAAAAAAAGTAAGTCCGTGATAATATACATTTATGACATTTATTCTAACATGACATTTTAGTTAAATCTGACAGTTCTCACATTTTATTTTCAATTTGGAATAAAAACAAATCAATTGTGTCTATTGCATTTATAAAATGGTATTTTCTTTGATTTGTATAGTCTTATAAATTGTACAGATTATATTGATAATATTATTATTTTATTTAATAAATAATTCTTTTTTGTATTATGGCGCCATCTATCGACAACTAGAATAACTAGAAGAAATGTTATAAATGTCTGTAATCACCGACGTGCCTTTTTTTCTGTCACATACAATTTAATGCGTTAGAGAGAAATCGAAAAACTGTTACGCACTGAAAAATGGTTATGAAAAGGACTATAGTAGGTACATTATAACTGTCAACTGTCAAGTATAAGTCAAATTATTAATGTAAACATTGTTAAATCAAAATAACAATTTACTGTTTTTTACCATTCTACATAGTGTTCAATAAATAAACGTTAAAGTGGACGTCAGGGCGTCAATAAGTTATTTCATCAATGACATTCCATGACGTAACTTTTACTCCCTAGGGAGAAAAAGTACGACTTTGCTCCCTACAATCAGGTCAGGAAAAGTATACTTTCGGTAGAGGTAGGTAGAAAAATATTATTTATGAGGTCCTTCAGAGTAGTAAGGAATTTTGTATATACTTAAATTTCAGTTTTGTTTAAAATAATGTAATTATTTAATCTTATGATTATGTTTTGTAGAAATGCCATTACCAGAGAATAGAAGTTCTCGTCAGTGGCGCACAATACCCCTACATGCGACACTATAACACGAAATTTTCGATTTTCTAAATCTGACTGAATTGAAAATTGGGTCAAATCTCATCTTGTAGTTTAGGAAAAGACTCGCCCATCCATATGTCAACTATCCATTTTGGTCAAAGGGTGTGGATTTTACGGACCTTCCCATTTTTGGTCTGTCTTTCGTTCTCGTCCCCAAAAACTCCCAAAATTTTTAAAAATTTAAGTCCGACTTTTGCGGCTTCTGATAGTACTGATCATTACCTTGCTTTTCAAACGCATGTCCAATTTTTAAAATCGGTTATACCATTCAAAAATTAAGTATGACTCAATTTTTATTTAAAAAGGGGGAAATGTTTATGGATATATATGTATGTATGTATGTACGTATGTATGTATGCATGTATGTATGTATGTATGTAGAAAAGTTACACTGATCTGATTTTTTTCTGTGTTTTAAGAGGGGGTCAGGGCCAATTCAGAACCGGTGTAGTGTGTGACTTTTGACCACCTATAAGCCAGCTGTAGGGCTAGGTAGATACAAAATGGCATATTCTTTGGGCGTATATATCTTAGGTGCAAGAAGAAACAGGAAAACCGCAAATACACCAAATCAATAACGTTGAGTTAAGCTTTCAAATGGTGCCTAAGCGGTCACGATCATACCTACACGGCTCAGTATACCCGAAAAACTAAAAAATTAAACTTTAAAAATTTTGTTTTTTCGACAATTACTCAAAATTTCAATGTACGAATTGCGACAATAACTGAGTGTTTGTAGTAGGACTCTAGACTCGTCTAACGGTGTATACCTCATATCTGTGAAAATTCGAATTTTTAAGTTATAG
This sequence comes from Diabrotica virgifera virgifera, assembly GCF_917563875.1. Classification (NCBI taxonomy): domain Eukaryota; kingdom Metazoa; phylum Arthropoda; class Insecta; order Coleoptera; family Chrysomelidae; genus Diabrotica; species Diabrotica virgifera. The sequence goes on from NC_065443.1 coordinate 151,857,906, forward strand.
GCTTCATAAGTATGATCAAATCTATTTCTTATGGGAAAAACGGTTTTTCAAGCTCAATAATTCCTGTAATACCTTCAGTTATCATACTTGACCTTGGATACATCAGATACTACTTGTCGATACGTTTCAAACTCATGTTTAATGATCAAACTCGGTTACTTAAAGGCTATAGCGGGATAAGATGGTAAAATCTGCACTCGGCTGGATTCTTAGTTGGGGTTGGGCAATCGAAAGTACATAATTCAAAAACCCCCTAACCGAATTCTTAGCTCCCTATGTGACCCCAGGTGTCCCCTATCGAAAAAAATGTGTTTTTTCGAAAAACATTTTTTTGGAGCGATCTTTTGCTTTAAAAAATATGAAAAAAATTATGAATGTACATTATTATACCCTAAATCCCACTGATTTTTTTCAGATTTTTTGGATCAAAATTGACGCCAGAAAAAATTTTTGAAGTTTTCAAAAAATTTTTAGGTTATGTAGGTAATTTTTGGCTAGCTCCGACAAAAATTTTTTTAGTGTATTTTTTTCCGTTCTTTTGAATGGCAGGGATAGTTTTGCCATTTTCTCGCCGGAAATTACTCAAAATTCGAAAAAACCCATTTTTTTGGTTACCCCCCTCATATTTTTAGTGTTTACTGAGCGATCTTTTCTTTAAAAAATCTGAAAAAAATTATGAACATACATTGATGCCCAAAAATATACTATTTTTTTTTCAGATTTTTTGGATCAAAATTGAAAAATTTTGAATTTTTCAAAAATTTTTTAGGTTATGTAGGTAATTTTTGGCGAGCGCCGACATAATTTTTTTTAGTGTATTTTTTTCCATTCTTTTGAATGGCTGGGATAGTTTTGCCATTTTCTCGCCGGAAATTGCTTAAAATTCGAAAAAACCCATTTTTTGGTTCCCCCTTCATATTTTTAGTGATTACTGACCGATCTTTCCTTTAAAAAATCTGAAAAAAATTATGAACATACATTGATGCCCAAAAATATACTGGTTTTTTTTCAGATTTTTTGGATCAAAATTGAAAAATTTTGAATTTTTCAAAAATTTTTTAGGTTATGTAGGTAATTTTTGGCTAGGTCCGACACATTTTTTTTTAGTGTATATTTTTCCGTTCTTTTGAATGGCTGGGATAGTTTTGCCATTTTCTCGCCGGAAATTGCTCAAAATTCGAAAAAACCCATTTTTTTGGTTCCCCCCTCATATTTTTAGTGTTTACTGAGCGATCTGTTCTTTAAAAAATCTGAAAAAAAATTAGGAACATACATTGATGGCCAAAAACATACTGTTTTTTTATCAGATTTTTTGGATCAAAATTGAGGCTAGAGAAAATGATTGAATTTCTCAAAAAATTTTTAGGTTATGTAGGTAATTTTTGGCTACCTCCGACATAATTTTTTTTAGTGTATTTTTTCCGTTCTTTTGAATGGCAGGGATAGTTTTGCCATTTTCTCGCCGGAAATTGCTCGAAATTCGAAAAAACCCATTTTTTGGTTCCCCCTCATATTTTTAGTGTTTACTGACCGATCTTTCCTTTAAAAAATCTGAAAACAAATTATGAACATACATTGATGCCCAAAAACATACTTTTTTTTTCAGATTTTTTGGATCAAAATTGAGGCCAGAAAAAATTATTGAATTTTTCAAAAAAATTTTAGGGTATGTAGGTAATTTTTGGCTAGCTCCGATATAATTTTTTTTAGTGTATTTTTTTTTTCTTCTTTTAAATGGCTTGGATAGTTTTGCCATTTTCTCGCCCGAAATTGCTCAAAATTCGAAAAAACCCATTTTTTGGTTTTCCCCCCTCATATTTTTAGTGTTTACTGAGCGATATTTTCTTAAAATAATCTGAAAAAAATTATGAACATACATTGTTATGCCCAAAAATATACTGATTTTTTTTTAGATTTTTTGGATTAAAATTTTACTCAGGGAAATTTTTTGAATTTTTCAAAAAAAATCGTTTATGTAAGCCATTATTGACAGACTTCGAAATAATTTGTGTATTTTTTTTTCGTTCTTTTGAATAACTGGGTTAGATTTGCCATTTTCTCTCCGGGATTCCCCACAATTCGAAAAGAGCCATTTCTTTGTGTCCCCCTATGTGTACACATAAACTCAATTGCATGTCAATAAATAGCGATTTTTGATGTCAATAAATAACGATTTTCCGTTATTTTGAATAGCGTGATCAGGTTTTTTGAGAAGAGAAGGTAGCCATTTTGAGAAGAGAATATGCATAAAATACGACAACTCCCTTTGTTGATATTTTTCCTATGTTTTTAGTAGACAACCTTAACCCTTAACTATAGGTACATGGCTACCTTAATTACATTATGTATAGATCAATTCATAGATATTTCTTCGTCTTAGTTGTGTTTTCCGATTTCTCAATTGAAATTACCATATTAATATTACCTTTTGCGTATTTATTAATTAAGTTAAGGTAATTGAAAGTTAATTTTTTGATACGCTAGAGTACCTACTTTAAAAAATATATCAATATTAAAAATATTTAAATATATATAGACATTATTAATGTTATTAATAAGTAATTATAAGTAATTAATAAGTAATTAATAAGTAATAAGTAATTATTAAAAACGTTTTCACAGCATGAAATATGCCATACAGTTATAGGCAAACGTTTATTTTCAACTTTATTTGATTTATTAATTTTACTTTTCAAAGGTGTAAAGTAAATAAAATTATTCGTTAAAAGTTACATTTTAAATAAGCAATCACGTTTGCACCGTAATCAAGTTATTTCCATAAATGTAGCTTACTAAATAAGTATGTGAATATCTACATATTTATATTTTCAATCCATGATATACATAGATAGAATAATAATACAATAATACTATAGGTAAGCATAAGCCAATTCGTGCTCGATTTTCCATGTGCTGCGCACTGTGCCGGCGAGAAAATGGCAAAACTATCCCAGCCATTCAAAAGAACGGAAAAATATACACTAAAAAATTATGTCGGACCTAGCCAAGAATTACCTACATAACCTAAAAAATTTTTGAAAAATTCAAAATTTTTCAATTTTGATCCAAAAAATCTGAAAAAAAAACAGTATATTTTTGGGCATCAATGTATGTTCATAATTTTTTTCAGATTTTTTAAAGGAAAGATCGGTCAGTAAACACTAAAAATATGAGGGGGGAACCAAAAAATGGGTTTTTTCGAATTTTGAGCAATTTCCGGCGAGAAAATGGCAAAACTATCCCAGCCATTCAAAAGAACGGAAAAAAATACACTAAAAAAAATTATGTCGGCGCTTGCCAAAAACTACCTACATAACCTAAAATTTTTTTGAAAAATTAAAAATTTTTCAATTTTGATCCAAAAAATCTGAAAAAAAAATAGTATATTTTTGGGCATCCGTGTATGTTCATAATTTTTTTCAGATTTTTTAAAGAAAAGATCGCTCAGTAAACACTAAAAATATGAGGGGGGTAACCAAAAAAATGGGTTTTTTCGAATTTTGAGTAATTTCCGGCGAGAAAATGGCAAAACTATCCCTGCCATTCAAAAGAACGGAAAAAAATACACTAAAAAAAATTATGTCGGAGGTAGCCAAAAATTACCTACATAACCTAAAAATTTTTTGAGAAATTCAATAATTTTTTCTAGCCTCAATTTTGATCCAAAAAATCTGATAAAAAAAACAGTATGTTAAAAGAACGGAAAAATATACACTAAAAAAAATTATGTCGGACCTAGTCAAAAATTACCTACATAACCTAAAAAAATTTTGAAAAATTCAAAATTTTTCAATTTTGATCCAAAAAATCTGAAAAAAAAACCAGTATATTTTTGGGCATCAATGTATGTTCATAATTTTTTTCAGATTTTTTAAAGGAAAGATCGGTCAGTAAACACTAAAAATATGAGGGGGTAACCAAAAAATGGGTTTTTTCCAATTTATGAGCAATTTCCGGCGAGAAAATGGCAAAACTGTCCCAGCCATTCAAAAGAACGGAAAAAAATACACTAAAAAAAATTATGTCGGCGCTCGCCAAAAATTACCTACATAACCTAAAATTTTTTTGAAAAATTCAAAATTTTTCAATTTTGATCCAAAAAATCTGAAAAAAAAATAGTATATTTTTGGGCCTCAATGTATGTTCATAATTTTTTTCAGATTTTTTAAAGGAAAGATCGGTCAGTAAACACTAAAAATATGAGGGGGTAACCAAAAAATGGGTTTTTTCCAATTTATGAGCAATTTCCGGCGAGAAAATGGCAAAACTGTCCCAGCCATTCAAAAGAACGGAAAAAAATACACTAAAAAAAATTATGTCGGCGCTCGCCAAAAATTACCTACATAACCTAAAATTTTTTTGAAAAATTCAAAATTTTTCAATTTTGATCCAAAAAATCTGAAAAAAAAATAGTATATTTTTGGGCCTCAATGTATGTTCATAATTTTTTTCAGATTTTTTAAAGAAAAGATCGCTCAGTAAACACTAAAAATATGAGGGGGGTAACCAAAAAAATGGGTTTTTTCGAATTTTGAGTAATTTCCGGCGAGAAAATGGCAAAACTATCCCTGCCATTCAAAAGAACGGAAAAAAATACACTAAAAAAAATTTTGTCGGAGCTAGCCAAAAATTACCTACATAACCTAAAAATTTTTTGAAAACTTAAAATTTTTTTTCTGGCGTCAATTTTGATCCAAAAAATCTGAAAAAATCAGTGGGATTTAGGGTATAATAATGTATATTCACAATTTTTTTCAGATTTTTTAAAGCAAAAGATCGCTCCAAAAAAATGTTTTTCAAAAAAACACATTTTTTTCGATAGGGGACACCTGGGGTCACATAGGGAGCTAAAAATTTGGTTAGGGGGTTTTTGAATTATGTACTTTCGATTGCCCAACCCCAACTAAGAATCCAGCCGAGTGCAGATTTTACCATCTTATCCCGCTATAGCCTTTAAGCCTTATCGCCGAAATGGTTTATGTAGTTGTAGGGGTTACAACGCAAAGTTTGATAGTGCAATCCGAGTTCATTTACCGGCCATAATTATTAGGATGGCTGGGATATGAACTCAGATTGTCTTATCACACGTCTGATGTCGTAACTACTAGATCATTTGGACGAGAATGCGACAAAGGCGACTATTTATAACGCTTAACGTGTAATTGAGAAACATTAGATTCAACTTCATACATTTAATTTATAAAAAACTTGGAAAACTCCTGATACAAAAATAAAAACCGCTAAACGCCGTAAAAATGAGTGGCGAATAGAATATTCCATTTACAAAAGAGCTGATATGAATATTACATGGCGCGAAAATGTATTTTCATTTTGATGAAAAATAAAATTCTAGTTTTATTTTAAAAGATTTTTTTCATAATATTTGCTAAATTTGAAGTAAAACGCGCCACAAAAGAGCCTCAAAATGCAAACTGTATCAAAGTTACTCTTTTGTGACGCGTTTTACTTCAAATTTAGCAAATATTTAGCAAGTGAAATACATTTTCGCGCCACGTAATATTCATATCAGCTCTTTTGTAGCTGGAATATTCTATGCGCCACTCATTTTTACGGCGTTTAGCGGTTTTTTATTCTTGTAGGTCTTTACGGCCTGTTGTGCGTATAAATATATAAGGTCACCTTATAAGAATGGATAATGACGCTAGAACACCTATTAGAAACGCTTGGGGGAACTATGGTGGGACGTCGGCCAGTAGGAAGACCAAGGAAGAAGTGGATAGACGAAGTGAGAACCGATGCTAAAGAGATATTGAGGGTGGATAATTGTAGAAGAGCAGTCAGGGATACAAACACTTGGAGGCGGATGCAGAGGGATGCCAAATTGGGATGTAGCAACATAGAAGAGAGACCGACGGGGAGAGAGAATTTTACTTTTATTTCCAACCTACAGAGAATTTTGTCTGTCTCAAAATAAACTTTATTTTTTCAAGAAAACATCCGCAATATTAAAAAAATGGTGGAGGTCCTTACAAAATTCTTTAGAACTGAATTAAGGTTTGCGGCAAAAGAAACAGTACTGAAATTCGTATGCCTCAAATTTGTATGTGTCAGGCGCGGAAACGTACTGAGTGGTTTTTGAAAGTTGTTATAATCTATATCTATGTGAATATAGTGTTAATGTCAGGTGCTCCAGAATGGTTCTCAGTTTTTGCAGAAAAAAATTTTATGGTGGAGTGCTATTTTCGGTCATACGGAAAAGGTTACTAAATAGATCCAAACTTAAAATCGATAATGGTTTTAGCAGAACGGGACAACCTGTCACACTGCCAGGGAGTCTCTTCGAATACTGCGCGATCATTTTGGGAGTTGTCACTCACCAGAACTAATGCTACCAGAGGCGTACATATGGGGAATGCTGACGGAGACAGACAAATCCACCGTCTGCCATTTCGGAATTGCGAACTAAAATTAAAGATTTTTTCATGCCAGAGGTAGTGTTGGATCTAGAAATATGCTTTAGGAGGGGAAATTTGCCTTAAAGGGGAATTTCCAACGAAAAACCAAGCAAAAGACATAAAAAGGATAAACTGAGATTACATAAAAGACACAAATAATAACTTTAAGGCATTCAGTTCTCTTCATTTTCATAACTAACCTGTCAATTGGGTTGAATTTGTTTTTCTGTGGTTTCGGTATGATGTCAGCTAATATATTTTTATGTTTGAACAATTTTTTTCTTTAATTTTGGACCTTGGTAGGGAGGGAAATTTTATCACTTTCCCTCCCCCTAGATCCGTCACTGGACAGAGGCCATCTTTAACATCTCCTTTATCGGGAACATGTGTTGTCGTGAATAATGTTTGCAAGGCTATATTGTATACTATTAGATATAGAAATAATCATAAACATTTCAATATTCTTTTCAGTACTGTTTATTTTGCCGCATACTGTATTGCAAAAAAACTAGCATTGGTAACTAAAAAATAGTAAAATAAAGTTGAAAGCACTTGAAAGTAGAACAACTGGATGAACTTGCTGTCATACTAATAGCGAGTGAATACTGATTGGACTGCTTTTAATAAATACTGACATGCGGTACGCGATACCGCAAGAAAATTTTACATCGAAGTAGCTCAAAGACTAAAGGCTTGTTTACACGGGTAGAGTAATGATGCAAGTACTTGATAGAGTAGAGTGACTCTACCCGTAAAAACGCTCAGAACAGTAGAGTAGCAAGTAGAGTGTATAGTAGGTGGTAGAGTAGAGTGACTAGCAACATGTGGCAAAGTAGCTCTACTCTACTACCACCACCACCACCGCCAAAATGTCCACTCGCCTGCGCACTCTACCCATGGAACGCGCTCAATTCTGGTAGAGTAGAGTAGGTAGGAGAGTACATAGGGACGCTGTCATTCCGGCTGGAATTGTGTTTTGTGCAAATAGTGAAAATGAAGTCCACCGAAGATAAAACTTTAAAACTTATAGAGCTGTATGGCGAATACCAGTGTTTATGGAATTTAGGTAGTGTACACTACAGAAATAAAAGTATGAGGCAAGCTGCGGAGGATGATCGTCGAAAGAATTGCAAAGGGGGCTTTGGAGTAAACGCGCTCAAGCAAAAAATTAAGAATTTAAGGTGCACTTATAATCAAGAGTGTTTAAAAATACAGAAATCAAAAAATCGCGTTCACTATACTAGCATCAGTACTATACTTGTACTCTCCTCGTGTGAACGGTATCAAGCCATTTTTGGTAGAGTAGCGAGTAGAGTCTACTCTCTTCGCTAATTTACTCTCCTCAAAACTCTACCCGTGTAAACAAGTATACTAAAACAGCAGAAGTTGGGAGCAAGTACAATTACACACCACTTGAACGTAAACAGATGGTTTTCTAGGAATCTTTTATAAAACAAGTTTTACAACAAAATATATGCTCGGCTTAGTGCGGCATACCGCATGTCATTGGTTGATGGTTAAACTACCCCAAGTACTCCTGATGAGAGCTGAATACTTCGAAACACATGTAATCAGGGCCGGCGATTGAGGGCCTGCAAGGGATGCACTGCAGGCGGGCGCCCTTTTTTGAAGGGGCGCCAAAATGAGCTTTTTTTGCTGGTGCTATACAAAATACTGATTAAAGAAACAGAAGGGCGCCTATGCTAGTGTTACAGACAGGCGCCTTATACCTAGCGCCGGTACTGTGTAGATCAATTGTGGAGCTATTGGCTAATTGAAAAGAAATTCCCACGTCTACTTTCATCTATACAGAGTGGGCTAAATAAAAGAGTCCACCTCGATATTTGGCAGTATTTATCAGATTTTCAGGCAATAAAAAAACAGGTCAATTTTTGATGTAAGTGGGACACACTTTTATGGTACATATATCTGTCATTTGTCAACTCCCTCCCTTCCATCTCCCCACCCCTTATTTTTAAATAGGGAATAGGGGTCGTGTGCTAGCTCATTTAAAAATTTATTCAATTCTCTATTCAGTAATATTAACATTGGCATAATCATTTACACAGGGTGTCCAAGAAAAAATATTTTGAATTAAATTAATTGAAAAAAAAGCAGAATGTACGTAATTTATTTAACTCAGAATACATTCTACTGCTGACAGAAAACAGAAAAACATGTTTATTTGATAAATAAACATTGTTTGTTGCTTAAATTCAATATTCAACCTACCAAGAGGCGGATGGGTGGCAGCTTGAACATTGAAATTAAGCGAAAAGCAATGTCTATTTATCAAAAAACATTTCTTTCTGTTTTGCGACAGCAGTAGAATGTATTTTGAATTAAATAAATTACATACATTCTTCTTTTTTTGTCAATTCATTTAATTAAAATATTTTTTTGTTGGATACCCTATATAAATAATTATGTTAATGTTGATATTACTGAATAGAGAATTGAATAACCTTTCAAATGAGCTAGCACACGACCCCATTCCCTATTTAAAAATAAGGGGTGGGGGATGTGGAAGGAAAGGGTTTGACAAATGACAGATGTATATACCGTAAAAATTGTCCCCCTTAGATCAAAAATTGACCTGCTTTTTTATTTCCTTAAAATCTAATAAATACTGCCAAATATCGAATTAGACTCTTTTGTTCCCCACTCTGTATAATATGTACTTATTTTAGGTGGAAAAGTTTATAATTTGGACTTCAATTTGTTTCAAATGATTAAAACTCAAACTACTATTTATTTTTCTTTTATTTTAAATACTAAATAACACTGTTTACGAAACGTTTCCTTTTTGACTAGAAATATAATAAGCCTCTGTGCCACAGTGTTAGGTCCTTAGTGCCTACAACAAAAAAAATTGCGTTCAGTATATTTTCATATTATTATATCAATAACAAAAATATAAAAGTGTCAAAGAATAAAAATTATAAAAATTAAGTTAATTTTACCTAAAAAAAATCAAATAGTTCTATGGCTATTTAGTTACAGCTATAAAGTGAGCTATATGTAGGTACAGGGTGGGCCAAAGAAAAGAGTCCACCTCGACATTTGGCAGTAGTTATTAGACTTTAAGGAAATGCCGAAACAGGTCGATTTGTGTTTTTAGATTACAATTTATATATTTTTCATACTAGTGACGTCATCCATCTCGGCGTGATGACATTTTTGATGATTTTTTAAAGTGAGAATAGGGGTCGTGTGATAGCTCATTTGACATGGTGTTCAATTCTCTATTTAGTAATATAAACAATAAACATATACAGGGTCGCCAAAAAATAATTTTTGAATTAAATTAATTGACAAAAGAAGAAGAATGTATGTAATTTTTAATTCAAAATACATTTTACCGCTGTCAGAAAACGGAAAAAAAATTTATTTTAAAAATAAGCCTTGATCTTCGCTTAAAGTAAATGTTCAAATTTCCAAGAGGCTGGTGGTTGGCGGGAGCTGGTTTGAACATTGAATTTAAGCGAAAAACAATGATTTATTTGTGAAATAACTATTTTTTCTTTTTTTCCAAAAGCGGTAAAATGAATTTTGAATTAAAAAATTAGTTATATTCTCCTTTTTTGTCAATTAATTTAATTCAAAAATTATTTTTTTGGTCACTTTGTATAAATAATTATATTAATGTTTATATAATTGCATAGAGAATTAAGCACCTTTTTAAATGAGCTACCACACGAGTCCTATTCCTATTTAAAAAAAATCATCGATTACGTCATCACACTCAGATGGATGCGTCACTAATATGACATATGTGCCAACATTGAAATGTAAAAATAAAAATCGACCTATTTCGGCATTTCCTTAGAAGCTAATAACTACTGTCAAATATCGAGGTGGACTCTTTTCTTTGGCCCACCCTGTATAAAGATAATATATAAAGACACTAAGCTTAAAATCAGCAAATACTCAGTAAAAGCTGCATTGTTATTTAACTACTTTGTGTGAGCTTTATATACTTCTAATTCTTCTTCTTCTTCTCATTGTTCTTATGCCCTATAAGAGCGTCGGACTTTGGTATCACCTATCCATCTTTTACTTATTTCTTCCACGCCTATACATATCCAAGACGTATACGTAGGTTGAAGTTAATTTTCCCAATTAGAAGTCACATAAGAACCTAAACTAGAAGAACTATATGTCTAACAATAAAACACGAAAACGTTTGTTTTCTATACTTCCACAAAATTTATTATAACTAAGTGACTACAGCTGTTTCGGCGGAGTGCCTTTCTCAAGTGATATAGTTTACAATGTGTTTGCCTTTTTAAGTCTTCAACTGAAGAGGTTGAGGAGTGGGGAGCTGTTTGTCTCGAGTTGGTCATTCAGAATTATATCTGTATTTTTCAGTTTATTAATTTCCAAAGATTCTAAAAAAGATAGCTTAAGGCCTTTATTTTGAATATGTAGAATTTGAAACTCTTCATTGAAAGAATGATTATGATCTAGAAGGTGAAGTGCGTATGTAGAAGTGTCTGTTTTTCTATTGTTGAATGCCCTTTTGTGTTCTGCTATCCGTTTGTCAAAAGTTCTGCCAGTTTGACCGATGTACGTTTTCGGACAGTCACCACAAGTTAGTTTGTACACACCACTCTGTAGTTGCTTTCTCTTTCGACTTTTATTGTTCTTAATATATTTGCTTAAGTTGTTGTTAGTTCTGAAAGCTGGTGTTATTCCTTTCTTTTTTATGTATCTGGCTATTTTTGTTGTTATCTTGCCAGTATATGTGAGAGAGCAGAAGGTACTGGGTTCTTTCTGTGGTGGTGGATACACTAATTTCAGGGCTTTCTTATGGAGTTTTTGGTTTAAAATTTTGTTAACTGTTTGTTCGTTATAGCCGTTGTTTACTGCTATTTGTTTAATGATGTTTAGTTCTATCTCGAAGTTATTTTTTGTCATGGGAATTTCTGTCAGTCTATGTATCATGCTATGGTAGGCTGCTAATTTGTGTTGTGTAGGATGGGATGATGAATTGTGTATAGTTGTGTCAGTATGGGTAGGTTTATGATATACGGAGAACTCATGTTTGTTGTGTAGTCTGGAAATCGTTACATCTAGAAAGTTTATGGAGTTATTCTGTTCTGTTTCTATTGTAAACTCAATATTATTATGAAGTGAATTAATATATGATAGGAATTGGTCAAGTTGTCTGTTAGTTCCTGTAAAGCATACTAGTATATCATCCACGTATCTCCACAAATATAAGAACTGTTTAAATACGGGATGTTTAGAAATTGTTGTTTCAAGTTGGTTCATAAATATATCTGATAGCAATGGGCTTAGAGGATTACCCATAATAAGTCCTGCACTGTTGTTTGTGTATATTTGATTATTGAATTCAAAATAGTCTTGATTTATGCAAATTTCAAGAAGGTGTAAAATTTCAGATGCAATGATCGGATTTGTACTATTATGGTCTAAAAGATTCTTAACTAAAACAAAAGTTTCTGTAGGAGGAACACTAGGAAAAAGATTTTTTACGTCAAATGAAATTAGTCTGGAGTTGTTGGGCAATTGAAAATGTTGTATTTTATTAACTAGTTCTAGTGTATTTTTTACGGTGAATTTAGGTGAAAATTTAGTGTATTCTGTAATAATATCTGACAGTTTTTTTGAAAGTTTATATGACGGAGCTGTATAAAAAGAAACTACAGGTCTTATTGGGTGGTCAGGTTTGTGTAGTTTAATAAAAGAGTATAATTTAGGAGGTTGTGGGTTCATAATATTAAGGTATTTCTGTTCTGTTGGATTTAGTATTGATTTTGAATTTTCAATGGCTAGTTTAATTTGTTTTCGGTATTTTTCTGTGGGGTCTTTGTTTAGTTTTATACTGTTTTGGTTAGTTAAAAATTCTATTGTTTTGTTATTATAGTCTCGTTTGTCGATAGCAATAGTAGTGTTACCTTTGTCTGCTTTTGTAAATATTATGTCATGTTTTATTGATTTATTTTTAATTGAAACGGCTATTTGGTTTTCTTTGAAACAGGAATTATTAGTTTCACTACATACATCAGTAATAGATTTTGCAATGATGCTTTTTTCTATGTTTTTGGCAGTTTTGTTTAACGCTACTTCACATTCTACACCTAAATATTCTAAATTTTTTTGATTATTATGTTGAGGCAAGTTGTGTTTGAATCCTTTCTCTAAAAGTTCTATTTCACTATTATTGAATTTAGTATCTGTTAAGTTTATAAATCTATTGAAAAAACTATGATTTGAAAAATTTGTTGTATGAGTATTTTTAACTAACCAAAACAGTATAAAACTAAACAAAGACCCCACAGAAAAATACCGAAAACAAATTAAACTAGCCATTGAAAATTCAAAATCAATACTAAATCCAACAGAACAGAAATACCTTAATATTATGAACCCACAACCTCCTAAATTATACTCTTTTATTAAACTACACAAACCTGACCACCCAATAAGACCTGTAGTTTCTTTTTATACAGCTCCGTCATATAAACTTTCAAAAAAACTGTCAGATATTATTACAGAATACACTAAATTTTCACCTAAATTCACCGTAAAAAATACACTAGAACTAGTTAATAAAATACAACATTTTCAATTGCCCAACAACTCCAGACTAATTTCATTTGACGTAAAAAATCTTTTTCCTAGTGTTCCTCCTACAGAAACTTTTGTTTTAGTTAAGAATCTTTTAGACCATAATAGTACAAATCCGATCATTGCATCTGAAATTTTACACCTTCTTGAAATTTGCATAAATCAAGACTATTTTGAATTCAATAATCAAATATACACAAACAACAGTGCAGGACTTATTATGGGTAATCCTCTAAGCCCATTGCTATCAGATATATTTATGAACCAACTTGAAACAACAATTTCTAAACATCCCGTATTTAAACAGTTCTTATATTGGTGGAGATACGTGGATGATATACTAGTATGCTTTACAGGAACTAACAGACAACTTGACCAATTCCTATCATATATTAATTCACTTCATAATAATATTGAGTTTACAATAGAAACAGAACAGAATAACTCCATAAACTTTCTAGATGTAACGATTTCCAGACTACACAACAAACATGAGTTCTCCGTATATCATAAACCTACCCATACTGACACAACTATACACAATTCATCATCCCATCCTACACAACACAAATTAGCAGCCTACCATAGCATGATACATAGACTGACAGAAATTCCCATGACAAAAAATAACTTCGAGATAGAACTAAACATCATTAAACAAATAGCAGTAAACAACGGCTATAACGAACAAACAGTTAACAAAATTTTAAACCAAAAACTCCATAAGAAAGCCCTGAAATTAGTGTATCCACCACCACAGAAAGAACCCAGTACCTTCTGCTCTCTCACATATACTGGCAAGATAACAACAAAAATAGCCAGATACATAAAAAAGAAAGGAATAACACCAGCTTTCAGAACTAACAACAACTTAAGCAAATATATTAAGAACAATAAAAGTCGAAAGAGAAAGCAACTACAGAGTGGTGTGTACAAACTAACTTGTGGTGACTGTCCGAAAACGTACATCGGTCAAACTGGCAGAACTTTTGACAAACGGATAGCAGAACACAAAAGGGCATTCAACAATAGGAAAACAGACACTTCTACATACGCACTTCACCTTCTAGATCATAATCATTCTTTCAATGAAGAGTTTCAAATTCTACATATTCAAAATAAAGGCCTTAAGCTATCTTTTTTAGAATCTTTGGAAAATAATAAACTGAAAAATACAGATATAATTCTGAATGACCAACTCGAGACAAACAGCTCCCCACTCCTCAACCTCTTCAGTTGAAGACTTAAAAAGGCAAACACATTGTAAACTATATCACTTGAGAAAGGCACTCCGCCGAAACAGCTGTAGTCACTTAGTTATAATAAATTTTGTGGAAGTATAGAAAACAAACGTTTTCGTGTTTTATTGTTAGATAAAATGAACTTCCATCAAGTAACGGTCGAATCCATCAATTAGAACTATATGTGTTTCTAAGAAATTGTGAATTTTAAGAAAATATTCAACACACTTACAAAAAAAGGAATAACATCATAATTGCATAAGAAGAGCAACTTAAATGGTGATATAAAAACAAAAAAAAAACAATGTACAAACTACGAAGTTGGCATGCAATTTTTCTAACCCTATAACCTGCCAAGAATGACTAGAAGTTTACCTTCCTACTTAGAGAGAACCTTCAAAAATACCTATGAACTCTTAAAATTTGATTTGATAAAAAATAGCAACCTTCCATGAAAGGAAATTACAGAGAGCAAAATGACCTATGAGGAGTGCCGGAAGTTTCACTAGATAAGTTGCAAAAATTGTCAAAAGATTCACCGTCTAGTTAAGAAATCCTTAAGAAACATGTATAAAGCACAAAATATTATCTAGAAAGAGAGCCACTCCACAAAGACATTCACCAAGCTTGTATAATGTATAATTTTTATTTACTAACTTTAATCTTCAACTTTTCACTTACTTAATTAAAAACACTTTTGGCAAAAAAATGTAAAGATATACACAGCTTAATGGAAAGATAAAAAGCATGAGGAGAGGCATGAAAAACATTGAGGAGCTTCAGACAGCATACCCATGAAAGATAGAACCAATACGAATGGAGAATGGGTAAAATATTACTCAGAGTTAATAAAAGAAAAAATAGATCGATATACTCGTCCAACTTACGAGAAAGGGACAGATAAACACAAGTTGCGTCCTTTGGCCTTAATATCAAATGCTTATTTGATAGAAAAATACCAAAGAAATAGACAATGGGCTACTTAGGCTCCATACATAAAAGAGGAAAACAAAAAAGACATAATTCTAGAAGAATGTGCGTCACACATTCTGTGGGTAGGTTGTATGGAAAAATTATTAAACAAAGGTTGGAGGAACAACTTCAGACTTCAGAAAAATAGAGTGGTAGGAACAGAGATTGGTAAAAATCGAAAACAAGAAATATGGACAAATGGGAGTAAAAATTTTTAACACCTATATTTATGGACTTGTGTTTGCCGATGATTAAATAATTTTAGCAGAAGACAAAGATAACATCATCTATATGATAAAAAACCTGGATGAAGAATTTGCAAGCTGGGGTTTGGAAATTAATTACGATAAAACGCAATGCATGGTCATTGGAAACACTGTAGAAGAGCTGGATAAAAATAACAACTTATTAAAGCAAATAACTCAATAAAGAAAACAATATATACATATTTGGGTGTAACTTTAACAAGAATCAGATGAAACCGATATAATAAATAAAATAAAGAAAGACGATATTCCAAGTAAAACTAAACACCAAATCTTTGAGACAATAGTGCAAAGATTCTCACTATATATAACTCAGAGACGTAGATGACAAAAAAATAGAGAGCAAAACAAAAACAATGGAAATTATGTTTTGGAGAAGAAATTGCGGATTAACACTAATAAGTTGTGATAAATTAACTAATTAGACAACTAACAAATGTGAAGGAAACATTAAATGACGAAATAGAAAAACGAAAATTACCCTGGTATGGATATCTGAGAAGAATGGACGAGACAAGAATACCTCTAAGAATATGGAAATGGAAACCAAATAGAAGGAGGAAAAAAAAGGCCTAGATCACAGTGGAACGGATAAATAAACAAAGCAATGGTATAACTAATACATATTACAAACAAAATTAAAAATAGAGTTTTTTTCCCTCTGATTTTGGCCTTGGTTTAGAACTAGAACCTTTAGCCACGTAATTGTATAACTTATCACTAACTCAGGTGTAATGTGTAGTGTGTGTGTTGAGTAAGTGTCTTGTTACTTTGCAAAGTTGACGTCATTTTCTTTGCAAAGAGACGCTAATTGTATCCGAACGTCTGCGGTCCCTCCGGTGATTACTGATAAAAATAGAGTTTAGAATTATAATTAGAATTGTTACTACTATAGAGTATTATTGAACAGTAAATTTAATAAATACAAAATAATCGGAACAAAAAAGTGAGAAAAGGTTGGCTTAAAATGGGATGCAGATTTTTAGTAAAAAACATGGCATCAAAATTACACAAATAATTTAAAATTTATTTGACGTTTTAATTTTCAGTTCAAAATCCGTTTTTAAAAGAAATTTTAAGAACTTAAAATAACGTTTTCTCTAATTAAATTTGTAGTAAACTGTAAAAACGTAAAATATATGTGAGAAAATACAGGGTGGGCCAAAGAAAATAGTCCACCTCGATATTTGGCAGTAGTTATTAGATTTTAAGGAAATACCGAAACAGATCGATTTTTATTTTTAAATTATAATTTTTTGATATAAATTTCATACTAGTGACGTCATCCATCTGGGCCTTATGACGTAATCGATGATTTTTTAAATGAGAATAGGGGTCGTTTGGCAGCTCATTTGAAAGGGTATTCAATTCTCTATTCAGTAATGTAAATATTAGGATAAATATTTATCCAGGGTGTCTAAAAATTATTTTTAAATTAAATTAATTGACAAAAAAAAAGAAAAATGTATGTAATTTTTTTATTTGAAAATACATTTTACAGTTGTCAGAAAACAGAAATAAATGGTTATTTCACAAATAAATATTGCTTTTCGCTTAAATGTTTAAACTTCCAAGAGGCAGGTAGATGGCGGGAGCTGACTTGAACATTGAATTTAAGCGAAAAGCAATGTGTATTTGTGAAATAAACATTTATTTCTCTTTTCTGACAGTAAAATTATTTTTCAGATAAAATAAATTACATACATTCTTCTTTTTTTTGTCAATTAATTTAATTACAATTTTTTTGACACCCTGTATCAATAATTATATTAATGTTTACATTACTAAATAGGGAATTGAATACCCTTTCAAATGGGCTACCACACGACCCCTAATTCCATTTAAAAAAATCATCGATTACGTAATCACGGCCAGATGGATGACGTCCATAGTATGAACTATATATCAAAAAATTGGAATTTAAAAATTAAAATCGTCCTGTTCCGGCATTTCCTTAAAATCTAATAACTACTGCCAAATATTGAGGTGGACTCTTTTCTTTTGCCCACCCTGTATATGTAGGTACTAAGAAAATTAAATAAAGTAACGACTTTTAAGTATAAAATATGTCAAAGTAAGATAATAAATATTGTATACGTCAAATAAGAATAACCGTTTTAAGCCACTTGATTGTTGTAAATAAGAGATTGAAGTTAAAAATAAAGTGTATACCAAATTTTAATTAATGTAAAAGATTTATTAAAAATATTTACCTGCATTTAAGCTTTTTCTTCTTGGCAGTGGAGGTCGGTAGGTATCCGCAAACCATCTGCGTTTGCTGATTTAACGAGAGCACATCCAGATTTGGCAGCAGCTTGCACGTAAGGTTCTGCCTTGGCAGCAATTGCTTGACCTAATTTTGATTCTCCCACGTTCTCCAAAACTTGGTGGGTTTTTTGTCTGACTGACTCAGCAATTGGGCTATTGATTACTGCGTTAGCTTGCTCTTTAGCCTTGTTTAGGACTCCGGTATCGTCAATTGATTTATATAACCTGCCGGCTTCAGCTTGAGCTTTTTCAATGATTCCACTGTTTTCAACTTGTTTGTAAAGTTGTCCGGCTGTTTGCTTGGCCTTGTCGATGACTCCAGTTTGTTCAACTCTTTTGGCAAGAGCATCTGCTTCAGCTAGAGCTTTGTCGATAACTCCAGTTTCTTCAATTTTTTTGCCAATTGCTTCAGCACCAGCTATTGCTTTGTCAATGACTCCGCTCTGTTCGATTCTCTTGGCGATAGCTTCGGCACGTGCAGCTGCTCTTTCCAACAAAACAGTAGCTAAATCTTTTTTTTCCTCGGTAGGAGCTAATAGTACCTGGCTGGCGCAGACACCAACAAGGAGTATACAGGTGAACCACTTCATCGTTACTTGGATAGTTTTAGTTTAGAACTACTGAAAATTTTTCTTGCGCTAACTATTATGTATATTCAAAGTGTTATCAGAAGAAGTCAAGATAAAAAAGGATTATCTTTCATTGATTTCCGATTTAAAAAATATATTTAATTTCGAATATTGTATAATACTATCTGGAGATATTCAGGGGGAAGTGGTTAATTGGATAACATTGTTTTTAAAAAAAT
Source organism: Diabrotica virgifera virgifera (assembly GCF_917563875.1). Classification (NCBI taxonomy): domain Eukaryota; kingdom Metazoa; phylum Arthropoda; class Insecta; order Coleoptera; family Chrysomelidae; genus Diabrotica; species Diabrotica virgifera. The sequence goes on from NC_065443.1 coordinate 151,876,474, forward strand.
CAGAGATAAACAAAACCACTATTTTATAAATATTTACAATTGTGTTAGATACCCTTTACAATACAGGGTTATTGATTAATGTGACAATGAGATGGGCAGTGTATCCATTATAACAAAATATAACCAAAAATAGCAACAAAATTGTACGCAGCTTTAAACTTTATATTTTAAAATTTGTTCCAATTACACAAGCGTTACATAACTCGGTACAAGATAAAAGATATACACTCACTGGCACAAAATTCCGCCACCCAAAATTTTTGATTAAGTTTGACAATTTATAACTCTATCATTTTGCCTCCAATTTTCAACATTCTTGCATCAATTTGTAGGTACATGTATTGATGATGTTTGTCATTATGCCGGTAAAAAAACATGATGACATTATATGAGGGTTAATGAAAACGTATTTTCTCCTAACTTTAAAAAATTCTGTGGATAAATTGGAGGGCTGATTTTGTTTCTCACTCCTTTTGTATTATCCTGGAAGTATCCGAATGTTGAATTATTCGAATATCTCGTTTCTTGTAAGAGCTGTTCAATTTTTTGTAAATAAAAACACTGATTGACTCACGACATAAATATCTTAAATAGATGTTGGATTGATAAGATTAGAACGGCCGCATGCAGCCCAGATCTCAATCCTATTGGGCATTTATGGGATGAATTAAAATAGCTATTCGCCGTCATCCTAGGCCTCTAGAAAATTTGGTGCAGTTATGACCCTAGTAGAGGAATATCGGGTTATTCTCCAGGCAAAGATACCACATCTTTATTCGATGCCAAACAGATTGCGAGCAGTTGTTACTGCGAGAGGTGAACGTACCCGTTATTGAACTGTTTTGTTTTGTTGTTAATTTTGTTTTGTGCTGTTAATTTTAGTGCGCTTGAAATTTTTAATTAATCTTCAAAACAGTGTTTTTATTTACAGCTTTTACAAGAAAAGAGATATCCAAATAATTTAAAAAAAAACAAAATCTTAGGGATACCACCCGGATAATACAAAAGGAGTATGTAACAAAATCACCCCACCCCCAATTTTTCTTCCACAGATTTTTTTTAATTTTAGGAGAAAATACAACCTTTTCATTCACCCCCGTATAATGCCATCTTAGCAAAAAATTGTTGTTACCGGAATAATAACAAACGACATCAATACCTGTACCTATAAACTGATGTAAGAATCTTGAAAATCGGAGTACAAATTTTGATGACTGTATTTTTGTTTTTACCCAATTTTGAAAAAATGTGAAAACTTTGAATTATCCACGTCCAGCTGTCCGTCTGTCCGTTTTTCCGTCGGTCCGTCTGTCTGTCTGTCTGTGATCACAACTCCTCCGACATTATATCACGTCTAATGACAAATGAGGTGTCAAATGAAAGCTTATAATCCATTAAGGTGAGAAATTTGACCTAGGCTGTCTGTCCGTCTGTCCGTCCCACCGCGAATCTAACTCCTCCGTCATTATACTACGTTGAATGACAAATGAGGTGTCAAATGAAAGCTTATAATCCAAGGATGGTACTAAAGGTGAGAAATTTGACCTAGGCTGTCTGTCCGTCTGTCCGTCCGACCGCGAATATAACTCCTCTGTCATTATACCAGATACAATGACGAATGAGGTATCAAATGAAAGCTTATAATCCGAGGATGGTACTAAAGGTGATACATTTGACCTAGGCTGTCTGTCCATCTGTCCGTCCAACTGCGAATATAACTCCTCCGTCATTATACCACGTAGAATGACAAATGAGGTGTCAAATGAAAGCTTATAATCCAAGGATGGTACCAAAGGTGAGAAATTTGACCTAGGCTGTCTGTCTGTCTGTCCGTCCGACCGAGAATATAACTCCTCCGTCATTATACCAGGTAGAATGACAAATGAGGTGTCAAATGAGTAAGTACTGTTTTAAAGTCACCGAAATAGTATAACCGATATATCATTCGACGTGCCTTAAAGGGGTGATACACACGCGAGTAAGTACGCGAACTTATGGCTTGCGACCTTTTTCGCGCGTGTATCACCGCAAGTACGCGTACTTTAAGTCCGCCGAGTAAGTACGCCGTCGATCCAACAAGTTTGAAATTTTACTCGTAACCCGTACGTGTATCACTCCCACAAGCCGCGAGCCTCGAGTCATCATGTTATTGCGTTTAAAATTACACTTATATTTTCACTAATTAAGCAAATTGCCTAGAAATAATTCAATCGTTTATTGTTGAAAGGAGAAAAGTTACATTTTATAAGTTTGGAGAAAACCGTAAAACACTATTTTAAGCTATACTAAATTATTTTTGATTATTTGTTTTTGAGTAAACCTAATTATTTATAGGCTGTTTTATCCTCCTGATGAAAATATTCCCATCTTATCTATGATATTTTGTTTGTTTATGCCTGCCTTGTATTAAATTAAAATAGATCAAAAACAAGTGCAAACTCTACTAAAAAACATAAGATTTCAGCAAAATTAGATACACAAAAAATAAAAAATTTAACCACGAGAACAGTTTCTAAATTTTTTGCAACCGACGGCGACCACGATCTTTAAAACCGCGTACTTTAAGTCTGCCGTGTATCACCGACGGCGAGCCGAGTAAGTCCGCGATCTTTAAACCCGCGTACTTAAAGTTTGCGTGTGTATCACGCGCTTTAGCAAGATGAGAAAAAATGTAAAATTTTGGTTTTAATATAATTTCCGGTTAAAAAGTGCTAACCAGCAGTACCATTATAGTCGCAGAAATAGCACATGTAGTTCAGAGAAATAAGATTTTTCTCGTGAAACATCCCCCTCCAGGCCTAAACCAAATTTTTTGAGTAGTATGGACATCTATTTTAATAACCTATATGTTTCCTGCAGCCGATTTTGATGATATACATAGTTATAAACAAACGAAGATCAAAAAACGGTAAATTGTCGTTTTTTCGTCTATTACTAAAAAGTAAAGTATTCTAAACAAATTTGAGAATAACAAACTCATAAATCATATAAAAAGCTTCAATATGGCGTTCGCTGAATAAGTCTATCCTTATTTGTTGCTTAGAAAATTGCAAAATAAGTCATAAATTTTGAGATTTTATAAATGTTCATAACTTATTTAAAAATTAAGTTAGAACCTTCTTATTAAACGGAATGCTAAGACTTCTTGTGCTTAAGTTATATTTTAAATTTCAAAACAATTGGTCAAATAGTTTAAAAATTATTTAATTTGTTTATCCGAAATTCATTTTTTTGCAACACTAAGTAAAACGCGTCACAAAAGAGTAACTTTGATACAGTTTGCATTTTGAGGCTCTTTTGGGGCGCGATTTACCTCAAATTTAGCAAATATTATGGAAAAAATCTTTCAAAATAAAACTAGCATTTTATTTTCCATCAAAATGAAAATACATTTTCGCGCCACGTAATATTCATATCAGCTCTTTTGTAGCTGGAATATTCTATGCGCCACTCATTTTTACGGCGTTTAGCGGTTTTTTATTCTTGTATCAGGAGTTTTTCAAAGTTTTTTATCAATTAAATGTATGAAAATAATAAAATGATGGTTTTGCTTGTTTTCGATTCAGAGGGTTGCACACTAGCTAGACAGGCCCTGTTTCTACCCTTTCAGGCGTCATCAGTAGCTTTCCAAAGTGTGCCCACCTCTGAACCGAAAAACAGCTCCACCATCATTTTAAAGGGAATCTGAAAAATAATTCAAATTTCCCATCAGACGCGATACAGCGACATCTACTAAAAAATTGAAGAATCTCAGATGCAGAATCCACCAATTTAATAAATTAAAATGGTAGAAAACTGAGATCCTTCGTGTTTGAAAGTTCTTACTGGTACATCCTCAATCTGCGACTTTTTCAATTAATAAGACAGCAGACGACGAATATAGAAAACGAAAGGGAAACGATCACAGTTCGCTTTCATTCGTCTAGGAAAAACGGGCAGCAGAGGAACTTTCAGTACTCAAATCCGAGTAATAGGAAATAAAAATAATAAAATGATGGTTTTGCTTGTTTTCGATTCAGAGGGTTGCACACTAGCTAGACAGGCCCTGTTTCTACCCTTTCAGGCGTCATCAGTAGCTTTCCAAAGTTATCGTGAAAGTGAGCGAACTGTGATCGTTTCCCTTTCGTTTTCTATATTCGTCGTCTGCTGTCTTATTAATTGAAAAAGTCGTAGATTGAGGATGTACCAGTAAGAACTTTCAAACACGAAGGATCTCAGTTTTCTACCATTTTAATTTATTAAATTGGTGGATTCTGCATCTGAGATTCTTCAATTTTTTAAATGTATGAAGTTGAATGTAATGTTTGTCGATTACACGTTAAGCGTTATAAATAGTCGCCTTTGTCGCATTCTCTTCCAAATGATCTAGTAGTTACGACACCAGACTTGTGATAAGACAATCCGAGTTCATATCCCAGCCATCCTAATAATTATGGCCGGCAAATGAACTCGGATTGCCCTATCAAACTTTGCGTCGTAACCACTACAACTACATAAACCATTTCGGCGATAATAGTTAAATGGATTATACTTTTGAAGCTCGATAACTTCTGAACAGCGTAACCGATTTTGATCATTAAACATGAGTTTGAAACGTATCGACACGTAGTATCTGATGTATCTAAGGTCAAGTATGATAACTGAAGGTATTACAGGAAGTATTGAGCTTGAAAAATCGTTTTTCCTATAAGAAATAGGTTTGATCATATTTATGAAGCCTATAACTTAAAAATTCGTATTTCCCAGATATGAGGGATACACTGTTAGACGCGTCCAGAGTCCTACTACAAACGCTCAGTTATTTGTGCAATTCATAGATTGAAATTTTGAGTAATTGTCGAAAAACCAAAATTTTTAAAGTTTAATTTTTTAGTTTTTCGGCTATACTGAGCCGTGTGTAGATATGATCTTGACCGCTTAGGCAGCATTTGAAAGCTTAACTCAACGCTATTGATTTGGTGTGTTTGCGGTTTTCCCGTCTCTTCTTGAAACTAAGATATATACGAAACAAAAATATGCCATTTTGTATCTAACTAGCCCTATAGCTGGCTTATGGGTGGTCACGGTTCTGAAACTACACCGGTTCTGAATCAGCCATGACCCTTTCTTGAAACACAGAAAAAAAATTCAGATCGGTGTAACTTTTCCACATACATACATACATATCCACAAACATTTTCCCCTTTTTAAATAAAAATTGAGTCATACTTCTGAGCTTGGTAACTTTTGAATGGTATAACCGATTTTAAGAATTAGACATGCGTTGGAAAAGAAATGATCAGTACTATCAGAAGCCGCAAAGATCGGCCCTAAATTTTTAAAAATTTTGGGAGTTTTGGAGACGAGAACGAAAAACGGACCAAAAATGGGAAGGGCCGTAAAATCCACACCCTTGGACCAAAATGGAGAGTTGACATATGGATGGGCGAGTCTTTTCCTAAACTATAAGATGGGATTTAGCCCAATTTTCAATTCAGTCAGGTTTAGTAATTCGAAAATGTTGTGTATATATTAGTATCGCATGTTAGGGTATTGTGCGCCACTGACGAGAACTGCCGTTCTCTGGTAATTACTTCATTCACCTTGACTCCATAGTTGGAATTCTCCAGTGACTTTTTAAATATAAATAGGGACGGAAAACACAATATCATTGTCTAACTCCTCTCCTAATTTCTACTTTTGCGGACGCGGAGCAGTGGAATAATCATGACACAATTGATGTAACTACTTTTATTTATGTTATCAAATACGCAATAAGGTAAATACTTCTTCTTCTTCTTTTCGTTGTCCTTATGCATAATAAGAGCGTTGGACCAAAGAATATAGACGTGAGTAGAAGGGTACTGCCCTGTAACGTTTTAGCGTAGGATTTTGTGTTCCCACTGAGTAGGTGCATAGACCTGACAACGACTACGGAGCTTACGCGATCTCACCACCGCCCGCACTGTGGCCGCAACATCCCTCGTCAACAAGCCTGCTTTGAAGTGCAAATAAACGTGACCATCTGTCGCATATAAAAGCTTGTTCTAGAAGAGTGTATATTCTTTGGTTAGACTTTGCTATCACCTATCTATCTTTTACCCATTTCTTTTACGCCTTCCGGTCTCCTGTCATTTTTCATTTATTGCACTGTTTTCCCTCTCTTGCTCCCAATTTCCTGGATTTCTTTCATCGATCACTTTCTAGGTCTGCCCCTTCTTCTTTCCCCTGTTGTTTGGAATCTGTCACTTTCTTTGCTAGTCTGTTCTCGTTCATTTCAAAGGGGTTTACATTACCCTAAATTTTTATCAGTATCAAAAATTTTTGCTTTGCAAAATATAAATAAAGAATACTTCAGTATTAAGGTACTAAATAAATCAGGATTTTTAAATATTTTTACCTGGATTCTCGTATATTGTTATTCTTTTTCTAATTTTCACTCACCCACGGTATAGAAGCGTCTTTCAATTCTTTCAACGTTTTGCAGTTTTTAGGGCAACGAGAATGTAATATTTTCCAGAGATACTTTGGATATTGCCTCGCTATCTCTTCTTCTGCTAATTATTTTGGATTGTGTCCAACTATCCGAGAGATGTTATTTTATGTGCCCGGCCCATTGGTATTTATAATAATTATATTATATTTATAAATAAGCCACAATTTAAGTTTGAGATTTAATGTATTTGAAGTTTCGACTTCCAGTTCGGAAATTGTTATCAAAATACAAAATAATAATTAATTTAACAAATTTTGTTTTTGTGGATTGGTAAAAATATTCTTCTAATAATTTAGTTTTATTTGACTCATTCATATTTGAGACATATACATTTTTAAGTAAACGACTTAAATCAATATTGCCAATATTCATGAGTTACGTTCCTGGAACGACTTTGTTGAAAGATAGTTCATTTGACTAACCGAAATCAACTTTAACTCAAGAATATCCGTCAGAAATTTCATAGCATGTGGTTTGTCTTTAAAAGTTTCACAAAACTCTAGGAGGAGAGGACCGTCCTGATCAGCAAGTGCGCCAGAGATCATCACGCCATCATGATATTCGTAATCAGGAGGAATTAGGTGGACTAAATCAGTTCGTAATCAGGTGGAGGCGAGGCTCGTCCAGGTTACCAGGTACGTCAGAGATTATCGCCGACGTAACATTAAGGCATGTATCCACTACTGTTGCGCTCCTGCAACTGCTCCACATAGTGGATACGTTGACGCTCTCGGATCGTACAACAGTGCGCGCTCCGCTCTCAGACCTCTAACCGGTGGCGGTTTATATGTAGTGGAATGCATGTCGTATTGATTGGAGCAGTTACAGGGACCGCGGAGCGCAAGAATAGTGGATACGTGCCTTGAGTGTTCAACGACCCCACGAATCCCAAAGTAATGAGTCTGCGTTAATTTTGTATCTCCATGGATAAGTTCCATAAAACCCCAGAGATATGTTCCATAAGATATGGAAGTTCCATAAAACTCCAGGAGACGAGGTCCATCCTGGGCACCAAGTGCCTCGGAGACCATCGCAGTCCTGATATTCGTATTCAGAGAAATTTATCGTTACTAATTACTTCGAAATGCATTTTATAAAATGCATTTTCCTCCTTCAATAATGCAATTTTCATTTCGTCACCATCATTTTTGTTCACAAAGTATTCTAAGGCTCTTACGAATGGAGCCCAAAAAAAATTATTAAGATGTTGCATTGATTATACTGCAAAAATTTGGTAGGTTTTAGGCTTTTTACTGCTTCATTGCCTCGCCTATTATAGAAAATAAAATATATTCTCGCCGAGAAAATAAAATATACTTACTTTTCATGGTTGGCCACATGGATGGCCCTGTCATATTATGTTAAAATTAGGTCTTCATCTGTAAAGGTCAGTCTCGTGTTACTGCATGCTAGTAGATGGTGACTATGAACCGCGTCATAGTCACCACAGGGTCGCCAACCAAAATGGTCTGCCATCGAGAGTTTATCACCTAAGTTTCACGTCTTACATTATATTGGTTAAGAAATTATGAAAAATGAAAACGCACCTCCCTATCTCTTCAGAAAATTTCTAAAAAAACCTTTTTTTTTAGTTATTGGGCCCATTTTCTGGTATACGTGAAATGTGAAATATCGGTTTCTAGATATTAAAATCTGAAAAATTTGTAATAATTAGAGCTCGGGAAATCTGCACTTAAAAACCCTAAAATATGCATGCAAATATGCACAAAACAATTAAAATATGCACTGAAATATGCGTTTATGCATTTAATGCATATAAATAAAAAACGCAGTAATCCTTGTCTTGGAGGTATTTAATTTATTTTATGCTAAACTCAGAAAAAAAATATTGAAATTTCTATTACCTACATCATTATATTCATTTATTCTTTATGTAGAATTGTAAATATTTTATCTTAATTTTTAAGATACCCTGTATATAATATTTCTTTAATTATTAGTACAAACACGAAACGAGCGGCCGTCGGCGCGGCTCTTATGGACAGATGTGTGGGCGTATCTAATCGAGGGGTAGTTTAGTGAGCAGATTGTGTTTATTTTTAAGACATAAAAATAACAAAGTAGAGCCCTTTGACCCAATTTTTATTACTAATAGGTTAGTTTCCACGAAAACGAATTAAACCATGAATAGACGAAGATTAGCAGTAAGGGAATTTTAGTTGAGTGGGAATGGATACAGTTAGTCGATTTTGAGTTTCTGAGGAAGGAAAGACGTTGTGTTTGGCAATAATCGAAGGGACGAAGTTTAGACGTACTTATATATTGACAAGCTGGTCATATATTAAGTGGATAAACGCGATTATTTTAAAGACAGTTTCTTTTGTGAGAACTCGTAAAATTTTAGTCGCAGTTACACAAACACTTTTACATTTCGTCAATTTAATAGTATCAATAATTTAGTTATCTATTTTATTAATTAAAACTGTTAAACATCACACTTGATGTTATTACGACTTTTATTACGATTGTTTTTAACGAATCCCTACATTTATATTAAGTTAAATAAGGACCAAACTTAAATAATGTATAATAATTGAGGATTCTACTAGTAAAATTAAATTTTTTTCACAACTCCCCTTAATACTATTATTTATTTGAATTATTTTTGGTATCCCTCATTTTTCTTTAACACCGTGCAGAATTTTTGATACATTTTGTTGGTGTTCCCAAGGTGTTTAATTTTTTTATCTAGTGAATTGATAATTTCAGCAATATTTTCAAAGTTGGTTTGGATATGAGCCTTCTTCTTCTTCTTAAGGTGCCGAGACCGCTTGTCGATCGTTGGCTCTCATGTTGTGCAGCATATTAACAATCATTGTCTTATTTACAGCCGCACGAAATAGTTCAGTGCTAGTTTTCCCAAACCATTGGCGTAGGTTTTTAAGCCAAGAAGTTGTACGGCGGCCCACACTTCTTTTTCCCATTATTTTACCTTGTGAATTTGGCTCATTTTTGCCAATATAATTGGATATGAGCCAAATTACTTTTTAATAACGGTTTTTTTAAACATCCACAATTTTTTATAGCACCTAAGCACCTATCTACATCGAAACTACAAATGACTTCTCTAATTTCTTCAAAATGATCGGTTATGAAATTTACAGAATTTAACTATGTTCCCCATCTAATTGTCATAGGTTCAAATGGTAAAGGCACATTATGTAAACGATTTTTATAGACCTATATTCGCAGAGGTGCTTTTAAAAATATTTTTATACAAGGATATTGACCATTGGAAATTCTATCCTTACAGTTTCTGCTACTCTACTTAAAGCGTGTGAAAAACAAGTAACGTGTATCGAGTTTGGAAATAGTTATTTTCCTAACTAGTGCGGAAAGTGATACTTTCACGCACGAGACTGCCATTGACCCGAACGACGCGATAGCGGAGTTCGGGCAAGCAGTCGAGTGCGGGGAAGACACTTTCCGCATGAGTTAGGAACAATATTTTTTCTAGGGCCGTACGTTTGAAAAATTTTTTATTTAGGAGTGAAAATACACAAATTAATTCTTTGACAAGGTTGTCAAAACCAAACTTTCAATATAATGGGTTACCACGACGACGATATTGATTTCCATGACGACGATTCAAAACTTAAATTCAAATTTAAATATTATGTCAAAATAATTTTATTTCATCGAATTATCGCGCTAATTTCATTAAAACATGAACACAATAAGATAAATTTGAAATAAATTAGTAAATAATATCTAAATATTAGTTTATTGCATGCAATATAATATATTATAATGCCATATTACAAGGTATTTTACTTTCCCACACGCCGTGCGGGAAAATTTACTTTCACGCACGCCGTGCGGAAAAGTGCAACTTTCGGAAACGAAATGCCTGCGTGAAAGTGGCTCTTTTAGCACGGCCGTAGAAAAAAATATTTTTAAATTTTGTCCAGCTTTGATCATATTATATTTTTTGATATACATATACAGGGTGAGGCAGATAACTGGCCTATTAGAAATATCTTGAGAAATAAAGGCAACAGAATCATGAAAATTGGAATACAGGGGTTTTGAAGAATGATCTATTAAATGAAAATATTTTCATCTCTTTGCAACTTCCGGTTATACCGAAAGTTGCTTATAACTTCGTTTTTTTAAATGGGACACCCTGTATATTTTTATATTTTTGGATTCTTTTCGATGTCTTCTTTCTTAAAATATGGGTTTTGTAATATTATACAGGGTATTTTAAAAGATAATTACGTTTTTTTTATTAATTTCGTAGCAAAATTAACACCCTGTAGAATTGTAGTAGTTTGACATCTAAAACTCTACTTACGTTCAAATGATTTTTAATATACTCTACTATTGTGGAGAATCATTAGTATAGCTAAATTTTTAATTTTAGTATACAGGGTTGGTCGAAACTCGGAATGAGTATTTTCTGAGTTTTCTTAAATGGGACACCCTATATTTTAGTATTGTAATGAAATGATATTTTATGGTACTTTTTTATTTCTTAAGCATTCCCTATACCTAACTGCTTTAATTTGTGCTTAATTGTTAAACGCACCAACAATCTTAACTAAGTAGGTATTTCGATAGCTAAACCATTATTGGTAATTTTAAGGACCAGTCTGGATTAATATGTATTTATTTCTGAAAAATTATTTGGGATTGAGTATTTTCACGGCCAACCTAATAAAATTTTACGTATTTTTTGGTGCAATTAATGTTTAGCTTGAATCACCAATAACTCACAAATTAAAGCAGTTATGTATAGGGAATGCTTAAGAAATAAAAAAGTACTATAAAATATCATTTCACTACAATACAAAAATACAGGGTGTTCCATTTAAGAAAACTCAGAAAATACTCAGTCCGAGTTTCGACCAACCTTGTATACTAAAATTAAAAATTTAGCTATACTAATGATTTTTAACAATAGTAGAGTATATTAAAAATCATTGGAACGTAAGTAGAGTTTTAGACGTCAAACTACTACAATTCTACAGGGTGTGAATTTTGCTACGAAATTAATAAAAAAACGTAATTATCTTTTAAAATACCCTGTATAATATTACAAAACCTTATATTTTAAGAAAGAAGACATCGAAGAGAATCCAAAAATGTAAAAATATACAGGGTGTCCCTTTAAAAAAGAACGAAATTATAAGCCGGTATAACCGGAAGTTGCAAAGAGATGAAAATATTTTCATTTACTAGATCATCCCTCAAAACCCCTTTATTCCAATTTTCATGATTATGTTGCCTTTAGTTCTCGAGATATTTCTAATAGGCCAGTTATCTGCCTCACCCTATATACATCATCAATTAACAATAATAAATTTTTTTCTGTTGGTATCGGTTGAGGTAAAAAAAGTTACTCAGAGATTAATTTACAAATCTACAAATAGTTACATTGTTCGTTTTTTGCAACTCCATAACGGAAACTAAATATCCGGTGCTACACTCACTCCCGTTTAAACTTCCTATAACCAAATTTGTAAAATACCGTCCTTTAACATCTGTCGTCTGGTCCACATAATTACATTATTCCCAATTGCAGTTTTAATCGCTTTAACAGTAAATTGCATGCTGGAATCAACTTTTTTTTTTTCGTATACTCGTAGCAGAAGAAACTTCTACATCATTATCATTATTGCGGTACTTTTTTAAAAATTGTTGGAATACTGGATTATCCAATTTTGCAATTGGAATATTGCAACGAATCTTACATGTCACATTATGCTAATACCAATAAGGGGTATTTCCTAGAAAAATTTTTACCTACCTCGCTAAACTGCATTACTTGTGTCCTCAGATGTTAGTCCATATTGTGATATATCTGAAAATATGCACTTATACAATTGACCCAAAATATGCAAATATGCACTTAATAGGTTTTTTGCACATTTCCCGAGCTCTAGTAATAATTATTATCGACCGTGTAGATAATAGTTATTTATGATATAAGTGTTAAAAGAACGCGTTTGAGACACGGATGTGAAAGTTTGCAGAATGAGCGAAGCGAGTTCTGCAATTCACATGAGTGCCTTAAAAATGTACTTTTTAACACGCATAGCATACAATATTTTTTCTACAAACGTAAAAACAGGACAATATCTACAAAACCTTTTACTTGAACTTCTTTTGAACTTTTACTGACATTCCATTTTTATATTTTTTTGACATTACATCAAAATTGCGTGTACGGTCAATACGAACTGCAGTGCCTTAAAAATTTTAAAGAACTAGTGCCTTAAAGTAGCATTTTTAACGCTCGTATGGAGTGCTAAAAATTGCATTTTTAACACGGTTGTAGAAAAAATATGTTGTAAATACTACGTACTGTACTTAAAATGTTGGAAATGTGGTCTGCAGCTTAAATTGAAAATACATTTATTTCTGAAGTTTGATATTTCGTTGATTTTTAAGGAAGGGGGCAAAATACTGAAAGAAAGAATATTGGGCTTGACATTAGCAGTTTCTTAAAGGGAAGAAATGCCGAAACAATGGAGTAGCGCTCTTATTTGCCTTATCTATAAAAAGTATAGAGGTAAAACTATAGAAGTATAACACTATTAAAAGTAGTCTATACAATACTTGCAAAAATTATTAAGACAATATTAAGGGGATAGGAGGAAATTTCGGCTCAAATCCTTTTTAAAAGCATTATTTTTTTCGAATCATGAGACAACTAATAAGTATCTTTAAAAAATTTAAACGAAGAATGAAAGATTACGTTATTACCGAGGACCGAAAGTCCCTGAAAACTTCTATAATGTTTATTTTAATAAGTTGCAGGGGTAAAAAACAGAAAATTTAATGTGATTTTTAATTTGAAATATATCATTTAAAAGAAACTTTTTATTTATTCTAAGCCCTTTACTTTCGGCCCTTTGTAAAAATGTAGTCTTTCATTATGCGTTTAAATTTTTCAAAAATATTTATTAGTTTTTTCAGGATTAACAGAAATTTCGGATAAATTAAATTTTTCAAAAAAATGAACACCATGCCTTGCTGATATTTTCTAAATCGAACATTCGCTATCTTTGTCATACAACGCACCCAGTCGAACAGAATGTGTTGACACTGTTGACAAGGCTACTAAATATTTGACAAGGTTTCAGGAATATTTTGAGTTTTTTATTAAATAATATTGATATTGCATTAGATAAATAATTTATTTAAGACCTGAAATTAATAAAAACTTATTTATTGGTTATTTTTTATGGTTATAAGATTCAAGCAGACAATACACCACAATATATTCTGTGATCCAAGAATTTTGTTGTTAAAGATGTTCAAAATTTATGTAAGCGTTCCATAGTAACAATGTGTTATATAGTATTACAAAAATCACTTTTTCTCTTTTCTCGATTACTAGTTTTTATTGTATATTATATACAGGGTGTAACAAAAATACAGGTCATAAATTTAATCGCATATTCTGGGACCAAAAATAGTTCGATTGAACCTAACTTACCTTAGTAAAAATGTGCACGGAAAAAAAGTTACAGCCCTTTGAAGTTACAAAATGAAAATCGATTTTTTCCAATATATCGAAAACTATTAGAGATTTTTTTTTGAAAATGGACATGTGGTATTCTTATGGCAGTAGTATTTTAAGAAACAATGATAATGAAATTTGGACACCCCATAAAAATTTTATGGGGGTTTAATTCCTTTCAACCCCACAAACTTTTGTGTACGTTCCAATTTAATTATTATTGTAGCGCCATTAGTTAAACACAACTTTTTAAAAACTTTTTTGTCTCCTAGTACTTTTTCCAAAAGTCAGTTTTTATCGAGATATTTGAATATTTGTCAAATCCACCACATATTTGTATATGGTAAAGTACGATTATGGAGACTTGGTAATAATATGAAAATTTATTTATGATTTACATTTTTAAGTATATTATGAACCATATTAAAAAATATTAAAAATATTATTAAAAATATTAAAAAAACCATATTAAAAAACACATCTCGATAAAATATGCTTTAACAAAAAAATACAAAGAGGCAAAAAAGTTTTAAAAACGCTGTGTTTAACTAATGGTACCGCAGTAATAGTTTAATTGGAACGTACACAAACATTTAGGTGGTTTAAAGGAACAAAACCCTCATAAAATTTTTATGTAACCATATTAAAAAAGAAGCCGCAACTCGATAAAAAATGCCTCATCGAAAAAATACTAAGAGGCAAAAAAGTTTTAAAGATATTGAATTTAACTAATGGCACCACAATAATAATTTATTTGGAACGGACACAAAAGTTTGGGGAGGTTTAAGGGAACAAAACCCCCATAAAATTTTTATGGGGTGCACAAATTTCACTATAATTTTTCGTTAACATGTTCTTTCCATAAGAATGCCACATGTCCATTTTCAACAAAAAATCTCTAACGGTTTTCGATATACTCAAAAAAATCGATTTTAATTTTGTAACTTCAAAGGGCTGTAACTTCTTTTGTGTGCATATTCGTACTAAGCTAAGTTAGGTTCATTCGAGCTATTTGTGGTCCAAGAATATGTGGTTTAATTTATGACCTGTATTTTTGTTACACCCTGTATAATATTATAATATAATTATTCTTAATCACTGAATACATAGTTAGTGAAAGAATAATCCTTTTAATTCATCACCATTCTCTTTGCCTTATCCCTATGAGGAGTCGGCTTCCCTAATTGCATTTCTCTACACAATTATATCCTGGGTCATATCAATATTAATCCCCTTTACTGCCAATGTCCTGCCTAATCGTCTCCCCCCACGTCTTCTTTGGTCTTCCTCTCCTACTTCTTCCAGGAATCTGCACTTCAGCTACTCTTCGTATTGGATGATTAACGTCTCGACGTTGAACATGACCAAACCATATCAACCTATGCTCTCTCATTTTGGCATCAACTGGTGCCACACCTAGACTTCCCCTAATATACTCATTTCTAATTTTATCCTTTTTTGTCACTCCACTCATCCATCTAAGCATTCTCATCTCCGCCACATGCATTCGTTGTTCCTCTTTCTTTTTCACTGTCCAACATTCAGTTCCGTACATCATGGCCGGTCTTATGGCTGTTTTATAGAATTTTCCTTTCAGCTTCATTGGAACTTCTCTGTCACACAACACACCACTCGCTTCCTTTCACTTCATCCATCCAGCCCTAATTCTACTGCATGCATCTCCATCTATTTCTCCATTACTCTGTAATACCGATCCCAGGTACTTAAAACTATTGCTTTTTACAGTCAGATCACCATCCAAAGATACCATTTTATTTGTAGTAACTCCATCTTTAAATGAATATTCCAAATACTCTGTCTTTGTCCTACTAAGTTTTAAACATTTTTCCTCCAGAGCTCGTGTCCACTGTTCCAGTTTTTGTTCTAAGTCTCTTTCACTATTTCCTACTAACACGACATCATCAGCATACATTAAGCACCAAGGAATGTTACCCTGTAGTGTCGCTGTTATCTGGTCCAAAACTAATGAGAATAAATACGGACTAAGCACCGAGCCTTGGTGCAATCCTACTTTCACCCTGAAATTTATCAGTCTCTCCCACACCTGTCCTAACACTAGTCGTTACTCCCTCATACATATGCCTCACAATCTTTACATATGCACCAGGGACTCCTTTCTTATTGAGTGCCCACCACAGAATCTCTCGAGGAACTCTATCATATGCTTTCTCGAGATCAATGAATACAATATGAGCGTTTGTTTCTTTACTCCTGTATTTTTCCATCAACTGCCTTATAAGGAAAATTGCGTCTGTTGTTGATCTGCCCTGCATAAAGCCAAATTGATTCTCGAATATGTCGGTCTCTTCACGTATCCGTCTATCAATTACTCTCTCCCATATTTTCATGGTGTGGCTAAGCAGTTTTATAGCCCTGTAGTTTATACACTGCTGTATATTTCCCTTGTTTTTGTAGACAGGTACTAGTATACTGCTTCTCCATTCGTCTGGCATTTGTCCAACTTCCATAATTCTATTAAATAAACCTGCTAGCCACCTTCTTCCTGTATCTCCCAATGCTTTCCATACTTCCCCAGGAATATCATCTGGTCCTACCGCTTTTCCTTTCTTTATTTTTTGAAGCGCTTGAGCCACTTTCTCGTTTGTTATTTTGGTGACCATTGCTGCTACTGTCTCCGTTGACTCCACAGGCTGTCTGTCAAATTCTTCATTTAATAAGCTGTGAAAGTACTTTCTCCCATCTCTTTTTGACATCCTTTTCGTGAACTAGTATTTTATTATTTTCATCTCGGATACATCTAATCTGATTAAAATCTTTTGCTTTCTTTGCTCTCTGTTTGGCTATTTTATATATCTTCGTTTCGCCTTCCCTGGTATCAAGTTGATCGTATAGGTTTGAATACGCTTCTGTTTTAGCTTTTGCTACTGCTACTTTCGCTTCCTTTTTCGCGATCATATAGTTTTGAATATCTGTGTTGGATCTGGTTTCTTGCCAGTTTTTATATAATTTTCCCTTCTCTTTTATTTTTCCTTGAACTTCGTTTGACCACCACCAAGTCTCTTTATCCTCAAACTTTTTTCCTGACGTTTTCCCCAGTATTTCAATAGCAGTTTCTCTAATACTACTGGCCATTTTTCTCCAAATTGTAGTAGGGCTTCCTTTCATGTTCCAACATATTTTCTCTACTATTCTTTTCCTAAATAGACCTTCTTTCTCATCTTTTAGCATCCACCACTTGATTTTTTGTGGTCCTCTCCGATATTTTGGTTTAGTTTCACTTTTTACTTCGATGTCCAGAACAAGCAGCTTATGTTGTTGGCTTACTGTCTCACTAACTATTACCTTGCAGTCCTTGCATTCACGTATGTCTTCTTTCCTTATCATGAAATAGTCTATTTGGGATTGATGTTGTCCACTTTTGTACGTAATAAGTTGAGTTTCTCTAAAAAAGAAAACAATAAATCCTGTATAAAAGGTATATTTATACCTTTATTTATTTTATATAAATATACCTTTTATACAGGATTTATTGTTTTTTGTATCACATGGTATACAGCCAACTACAGGAAAACTTTTCCTTGTAGAATTTTGAGTTTCTCTCTTTTTAAAGAATGTGTTAACAATCGCCATATCTAGTGCTGTTGCTAATTCAAGCGTATCATCTCCAGCTTCATTTGTAGTTCCAAAGCCTAATCCCCCATGTATTGCTTCGTATCCTGCCTTGGCTTGGCCCACATGTGCATTGAAATCACCTCCCATTATAACTTTCTCCTCTAACGGAATATCACTCAGGACGTCTCCTAATTTGTCATAGAAAGCTCTCCTTTCATTCTCACCCAGACCTGTTTGAGGAGCATATACACACACAACATTCAATACCTCTTTATTAATTACAAATTTCACTGACATCATTCTATCACTCGTTCTTACAACTTCCACTACGTTATCTTTCATTTCACTATCAGCAATTATACCAACTCCATTTCTAGTGTTACTACTCCCTGCATACCACAATTTGTATCCTTCACCTAGTTCTTTTGCCCTTTGTCCTTTCCACCTAGTTTCTTGAATGCAAGCAATTTGAACTCTTCTTCGTTTGAGCGCATCCACTAACTCCAGACTCTTACCTGTAAGACTACCAAGATTCCACGACCCTATCCTGATTTTTCTAACCTGCAATGGTGTTCCCCCTGAGATAGTCCTCACCCGGAAATCCGAATGGAGGCTCATTTTACTTCTGACACATTTTACCTCAGGAGATGTCATCACTTCAGTATAAGTTTTTTTTTATCATTGGAGAAAGGTCTTTTCATTATTATGGCCTGAAAAGATTTTGTTTGGATATTTGATGCCTGAATGCCTTTTCTATCAGCACCATACCCTGTTCTGCATGTTTAGCCAATACACCATCAATGCAGCCAAAGTGCAGTATTACCCCACAACCGCCTGCATTTTTCTGTATAGGCCAGGATCCCTACTGTAAGGACTGCCCTATAAGCCAACGTATTGTTGCCCGTATCCCGCCGCTAGGAGGCACGTACTTTATTCGGGACACAATAATCATTTTAATTAACTGAATTAATAATTTAACCGATTAAACAAGTAACGGTTATCCAAAAGCATTACCTAGGGCAATCTCTAAGTTAATTATGACAATGTCATTGTCAACTATTCTCCATACCAGTGGAATTTTACTACACGTAATTTGCTGTGTAAAGAAAGAAAAAGTAGGGATAGCCGTAAAATATTTCCGCCTCCTCTCTTAATGAAATTTTATACGAAAGTGATCGGATAATACCAGGGAGATTTTAGACCTCGATGAACTACTTATCAAATAACTATGTTAAAATTAATTCAAAATAATAGCTACGAACAAAACTTGGCATTGTATGCCATATGATTCCATAAACCGAAGAATGTTATATGAAGCCACGAGAAGAAATAGGATAAGAATCGACGAAAGCTTTTCAAGACAGTTTGTTAACACTGAATGGAGGTTTTGAAGTAAGAGGATATCTTATAAATAAATTTATTCAACCTAGTAGAAATCGTAATAAGATCAAATATGAGCACAAAGAGGACTATTTTCAATAGCAAGGAACAGTGCTTAGCATAAGCGGATGATGTGATGATACTAGCGAAAACGAAAAAACACCTAGAAAGAGTTTTCCAAAAATCTGAAGAAAAAGTGAAAAGATAAGGACTACCAATAAACCAAGCAAAAATGCAATATACGGAAATGAGAGGAGACATAAAAGGGATAGCAAATATATCAAAATGAAAGAAGAGGCTGTCTATAGTTTTCAGAAAGTATCAGAATTTAAATGCTTAGAAGTAACCATAACAAACATGGGAAAAAAAGAGATAAACATAATATTAATGAAGTGGAGCAGAACAATAGTGTCAATAAATTCAATAGTGAAAGCAAAAATGTGTTAATAAGAACTAAAGTGTACTAGACAGTAATCAGACTTGGATTATGAACCAACAGGAAAAAAATAGAGATCTGGGAAAGAAAGATCTCATAAAAATCTTCGGTAGGGAATATTTGGAGAAGACGAAAAGATATAGAAATAATGAGGATGTTTGGAAAACCCATAATAGCGACAAAAATACGAGCCCAAAGAGCTAGATGGCTTGGTCACATTGTACGAATACCAGCAAACTGAAATGTTAAAACAATACTGAAGGTTCTGAAACTATTTTCTTGTGACATGTCTAAGATAGATACTGTATTTATACGGGATTAGCCACAGTTGTTTGTAATGACTCTGTCTGTTTTTTTTTCAATGTGTTTCGAGTAACACTCGTTCCATCGTTTTCGTGGTCTTCCACTGATGGTCTTGCTATTGAGATACTTGAGATACCATCTCCCGCCATCCTTACTACTCTATTTGATGTTATTCGACTCCATTCTACTATTCTGTTTCTTACCCAGTTATTAATATTGTCCACCTTGCATCTTGTATATCTGTAATTGTAGCTCTGTACCTTAGTGTCTTACCATTGATTTTTCGAAGATTTCATCTCTGCTGTTTCTGCCATTCTTTTTGTCCTCTCTGTCAGGTCGTGTTTCTGCTGCGTATGTCATTATTGGTCTGATGACTGTTTTGTAAATTCTGTCTTTCATTTCTTTTCCCATATTTTTATTTAAGCAATGAACAATGGATTACTAAATTAACACTAGAATGGCAGAGTTCTGAATTTGATATCAACTTTAGCACTCTTGGTCTTTGTTAATTTAATAACTGTCGAGTTATAAGTTTTTGCACTTATTTTCTAACATTTTAGTTGTATTTTGTGAGTTTTTATTTATTTATTTAGTGATTTTTCATTACGTTATTTATTTATTGTTCTTTCTCCCACAGCTTTTCTTCTTGCTGCTTTTATGCTACTGTGTAACCCTTTGATGTTCTGCTTTACGTTCTGGTCTAAACTGATAGAAATTTTTTGTTGAACCTTCTTCTATTTTAATATCTTTTTTGCTTTTGGATGGTTTGGTATTACTACCAAAGACAAAATTTTGTCGAATTAATAAAAAATATATAAAATATCTCTAATATAAAAATGTTTGTTTCTACTAAAAGTTTTTAAATTGATAAGGACCATGATAAAATAACCATATTAAATTATTTTTCTAAATATATGACTTTGTCCTTGCAAATTTCTTTTATCGTGTTGCCGCAATCGGTAAAAAATATTTTGTTAAAAGATTACCAAATTTTTGATAAGGGTTCTATAAACATTTACATTTAAAACGGAATATTTTAATTACAAACTCATACTAATTAAAATTGTGTAATAATTATGTTTCATTTAAAGTCTATGATGTATGATTTAACGTTAAAATTTTGTTTTCCCCATTTCGGAATTAATGGAATTGAGATTATGACATCATCATCAGCATCATCATCATCATTCTCTTTGCCTTTATCCTTATACAGGGTCTTCTTCTGTACCGTCTCCAAATCGAAGGTTGGATATCATCATCACTATATTTATATCATCTATCACTATATCTAACACTGCTCTGAAGAGTTCTATAGAACTGCATTTAAACCAATCCCTTAAATTCTTCAACCAGGACACTCTCCTTCTTCCTATACTCCTTCCTCCTCTTATCTTTCCCTGTATGATCAGTCTTAGCAGTTCATATATTGCTGTCCCTTCATTACGTGTCCCAGATATTGTAACTTTCTTATTTTTATTGAGTTTATAATTTCGTATTTGTCCATTTCTCGCAATACTTCCGTGTTAGTTTTTTTCTGTATCCATGCTATTCTAAGCATCCTGTGACTTTCTTATTTTTATTGTGTTTATAATTTCGTATTCTTTGTCCATTTATCGCAATATTTCCGTGTTATTTTTTTTTTCTGTGTCCATGCTATCCTAAGCATCCGTAAGGCCACATTTCAAAGGACTGTAGCTTATTTTATGTGTTCTTACTTCAATGTCCAGCTTTCAAGTATTGAAAACACGTAGCATCTCAAAGCTCTTACTCTCAGTTCTAATCTCAGGCCTTTGTTGCAGATAATTGTTTTCATTTTTACAAATGCATTTCTTGCTATTTCTATCCTAGAACTTATTTCTGTTGTTTGATCATTATTGTCTGAAATCGAGGTTCCTATGTATTTGTATTTATTAACCCTTTCTGTCGGTACATTTACCAAATGTATTTTTGTTTGTATATTGTTTTTCTTTGTTATTATCATGTATTTGGTCGTTTTATATTCATTTTCACAACTGTTTGTTTTGTTTAGCAGTAATTGGAGTTGTTCAGCAGACCTCGTCATAATCACGGTGTCATCTGCATATCTTATGTTGTTTATAGATCTTCCATTAATTTAATTATTATTATTCCTTCACTTTGAGATAGTAGGACTTCTTCGAAAATGGCTTCAGTATATCATCATCAATGGTGCTACAGCCCTATGAAAGAGCCTCGACCTTCCCAAGTCTATTACGCCTGTCAGTCCTATCCATTGCCAAGCGTTGCCAGTTTGCTGCGCCTATTTTTCTCCCATCCTCAAAATGGCTTCAGTATATTCAGAAATTAGTAAGGAAGACATAATACATCCCCGCCTAACTACTCTCCAGATTTCAATTTCTGGACTTGGTTCGTTATCTATTACAATTTGTGTTTTTTGATTCCAGTAAAGGTTTGTTATTATTCGTAAGTGCCTTTTGTCTATGTTTTTTGTCTTTAGAATTTGGACTAATTTTTCATGCCTTACTTTGTCAAATGCTTTTTCAAAATCAACGTAACAGACATGCACATCTACATTAATATCCATGCGTCTTTGAGCTAACACATTAAAAACAAATAACGCCTGTCTGGCTCCTAGTTCGTTTCTAAACCCAAACTGACTGTCATCTATTCCTTCTTATTTTTTTTTATTTAAACGACCATGTATTATTTTCAAAAACAATTTGAGAATGTGACTTATTAATGATATTGTTCTGTATTCACTACAATCTTTAGCGTTTGTATTTTTAGACAGGATCGGCTCTCCTAATTCTCCATAAGTTTCTTTCTTGAGTCATATCAATATCAATCCCCTTTACCGACATGTCGTGCTGTCCTGCCTAAGCGTCTTCCCCAGGTCTTCTTTGGCCTTCCTCTCCTACTCCTTCCAGGAATCTGCACTTCAGCTATTCTTCGTATTGGGCAATTAACGTCTCGAGGTTGAACATGACCAAACCATCTTAACATATTATCCCTTATTTCGTATGTACTTAAAGCTATTACTTTTCACAATCATTTCACTTTAAACTCCATCTTTAAATGAACATTTCAACTACTCTGTTTTTGCTCTACTAAGCTTTAAACCTCTATCCTCAAGAACTCAAGCCCATTGATTGAGTTTTTTTAAGTCGCTTTCACTATTTAAGTACTACTAACATTTCATAATCAGCATACTTTAAACACCAGGGAATGTTATCCTATCGTTTCACTGTTTTATGATCCGAACTTAATGATTATAAATAAAAACTAAGCACCGAACCTGGGGCAATCCTACTTTCACATGACATTTATCAGTGTCTCCCATATCTGTCCTAACATTAGTTGTTACTCCCTCATACATATCTTTCACAATCTTTACAAATTCACCGGCACTCTCTTTAATGAATTCCCACCTCAGAATCTCTCGAGGAACTCTATCATAAGCTTTTTCAAGATCAATGAATACCATATTATGAGCGTTTTTTTATTCCTGTATTTTTCCATCAACTGGTTTATAACGAAAATTGAATCTGTTGTTAATCTGCCCTGCAAAGCCAAATAAAATTGATTATGTGATATTTAGGTTTCTTCACGTATCCGTCTATCAATTTAGTCCATGTGGTGAGACCGCTCCCGCCTGGAAAAATTTCTCTTTCGGTTTCTTTGTGGATTCCTATTCAAAAATGTCCCCTTTAAACAAATCTGAAGGGTGCCCGGCGGAATTTTTGGGCAGAAATTGTTTAAACAATTTTTTTAAACAAATACAAAAGATCACACTCTTCTTGCTCCGAAACATACATTTTTAAGTTTTGTGGGTCATTCTGAACAAGAAAGGTATTTTATAAATTTTCTCAGAAATTGATAGTTTTCGAGTTATAGGCGATTTAAAATCTGAAAAATGCGAAAGTACGCCTTTTTGACGCTTAAATCTCATATTCAAGTTAGTATTTTTGAGTTTGCCAGGTGATCGTGTCTAACTTTAATTTATACCGTTGTTTTTTAATTGTTAAATATGCGTGTTTTTATCCGATTTTTTGCAGGTGCTCTGTTTCAAAAATCTCCTATTTTCCTCCTAAAAATATTTTGTCTAGATTCTTTGGGACATTCTAAATAAAATAAGTTTCTTGGCATTTTTCTCAAAAGTTAATAGTTTTAAAGTTATAAGCGATTTAAATCCGAAAATGCGTTTTTTTGTAATTTTTCGGATTTTAAATCGCTTAAAACTAAAAAACTGTTAACTTTTGAGAAAAATGACAAGAAACTTATTTTATTTAGAATATCACAAAGAATCTAGAAAAAATATGTTTTGGAGGAAAATAGGAGATTTTTGAAATCGAGCGCGCCGGATAAACACGCATATTTAACAATTAAAACAACGGTATAAATTAAAGTTAGACGCGATCACTCTTCAGAATCTTGAAGCTGAATGTTCAGTCTTCAATCTAAGTATCTGGAAACCTTAAAAATACAAATTAAGTATGAGTTTTTAAGCCTCGAAAATGCGTATTTTCGCATTTTTCAGATTTTAAATCGCCTATAACCCCAAAACTATCAATTTCTGAGAAAAATTACTAGATACCTTTCTTGTTTAGATTGACCCAAAAAATCTAAAAATATATGCTTCAGAGCAAAAACACATGATATTTTGTATTTGTTTAAAAAAATTTGTTTAAACAATTTCTGCCCAAAAATTCCGCCCGGCACCCTTCAGATTTGTTTAAAGGGGACATTTTTGAATAGGAATCCACAAAGAAACCAAATCAGAAATTTTTTTCAGACGGGAGCGGTCTCACCACATTGACTAATTAGTCTCTCCCATATTTTTATGGTGTGATTAAGTAGTTTTATGACACTGTCGTTTGTACATCGTTATATGCAGGGGCGGATTTATTCATTAGTGGGCCCGGTGCTAATTCTTGTAGAGGGCCCTACCCAACTCTTTTTTGACAAGGCACTTTAAAAATTAAAACAATATAAACTTCAGTACATTTAAAATTATGCAGAAGATACAAGGCTAAGACAAGATAACGCTTTTTTTCTTTGTTTATTTTCAACAAATGCTTTTATGACACTTTCAAAATCAATTTCCCCTAATACGTCATTTTCAATAGAGCGATAACGAAACTAATCTGTTCTCGCCCATTGATGACCTTAATTTATTTTTAATAAAGCTTAACTTTGAAAATGATCTTTCGGATTCGCAGTTCGTGATAGGTATAGTTAAATATATTCTTAAAACAATATAGGTATTTGAAAACACTGAAACAAGGTCTTTTTCGATAATAATATCCAACATGTCTTTAGGTGGTACTACAGAATTCTCGGAATTAGGAAGAGATAAAATAAAATTTTGAAAAAATATAATCTCTTCGATAAATGCCTGATCTATATCAAGCGGGTACGTTTCGATAAGATTTCGCGCATATTGTTTTAATGTTTCACCTTCAATAGTGCGAAAATTTCCAAAAAATGCAAAAAGATTAGATACATAACCGTATGCTTCACGTCGCTTGTCTAACTCTGTCACTAATGTATCGATCGATAAATAAAATGTTTCGACTTTAAATTTGTTTGAACCTTCTAAATGTAAAGAGGGCCCGTCTGGAAATTTTTTTTTAATCTGCTCGTTTTTTTCTGAATAATCAAATTTAACATATAAACTCAATTTTTTTGCTTTTTCTTCAAAGTATTCAAAATTTTCACGGTGTTTTTGTATACTACTGTGTAGTCCTTGTAGTAGAAGTGTGCCAGTGTTTAGATCCAGACCAGGTTTTTGAAGAATGGTACTAACTGTTCCAAGTTGTTTTAAAATTTCGTTCCAAAATACGGTTAAAAAAGCAGTTTCAAATTTCTCAAGGATTTTTACTAAAGTTCCGCTTTCTAATTTTGTTTCCTTTTTCTCATCGGGATCGTCGCGAATAACAGTAAGACCATCGTGTATTTGATCATAACTAGCTTCTAATGCTTTTGTAGCATCCTCTCGACATGACCATCCGGTGGACGAAAGTGACTTCAGTGTAAATTTTGTACGATTTTCTTGCATCTTTCTTGTAAGAACATCCCACCGATGAGTTGGACTAGCAAAAAAAGCGTACAATTTTTGTAAAAACATGAAGAAATGAGATACTTCTGTAGATGTCTCTACGCTGCATTGACCCACTAGATTTAAAGAATGTGCAAAGCACGGCACATAAAATGCAAGGTTGTTCCTGTTTTTAATTTCCGCTTGAAGTCCCTTGTATTTACCAGACATTTAAAAGCATTGTATTGTAAGATTTCCGAAAAGGAGATGTAAAAGTATACCTGCTAATCTGTTGCCATTTATGTCATGTCATAAAAGGGTGGTTATCGGGTGTTCCTTTCCTTTTCTCTCAGAAAAAAGATTATATGAAATTGTCAATACAACAATAATTTTAAAGTAATTTTTACAATAAATAAGAGGAGTTTGGTAGGGTAAGTTCGACGACGCGTCAGAATGCCAAATACGTAATTTTAGACAAATGTGTAGGTCTTCTGGGGGCCACTTCAACCTGGGGGCCCGGTGCTACAGCACCTCTAGCCCCCCCTAAATCCACCACTGGTTATATGTCTCCCGTGTTTTTGTAAACTGGTACTAATATACTGCTTCTTCATTCATCTGGCATTTGTCCAACGTCCATAATTCTATTAAACAAACCTGTTAACCAACTTATGCATATGCATGTCTCTCCTAATGCTCTCCACAACTTTCCAGTAATATCATCTGGTCCAACTGATTTTCCTTTCTTTATCTTTTTGAAGTGCTTCAACCCTTCGACCGAGTACTTATATAACAGCATGGTAAAGCCGATAATGACACATGCCGCCAATGAGGCGGACACATCCGCCGATGAGGCGGACACATGGATTGTGCAAAAGAAAACAGAAACATGAATCAATGATGGAAATACATGAGAAGCATAGCTGGAGTTACGAAGTTTGATAGATTCAGAAATGAAGATATAAGAAGAGACCTGGAACAAAAACCGATAATAAGGAAGATCGAAAACAAAGAATTGAAATGGTTTGGATACATACAACGAATGGAGCAAAAGTGACTTAAAAAGAAGGTGCATGAAGCCAAAATGGGAAACAAAAGAAGAAAGGGAAGGTCGAAGAAGATATGGATGGGCCAGATCCAGGATAAGGGATATGAAGAATCTGGCCACCAATAGAAGCGCTGGAAAAAAATGGATAAAAGGCAGAACCCGACATTCGACGCCCTGAAGGGCACTATGGATTATAAGAAAGAAGAAGAAGAAGAAGTGCTTGATTCATTTTTCTATTTGTTATTTTGGTGACTGTTAAGGTTGTATTGCATTGCATTTGAGATTATGACAAAGAAAGCTAAATTATTTTAATTTCCTTGGTACTCTTTAGATTGTATTAAAATTTGGTATTTTGATGTTCTGAACAGGGTTGGGGTATAAGACAAAGCAATCGTTGAGTAATTGCTGGAATAAACAATTTTCACTTACCGGCCAACTATTGGCAGATGAGTTGGTATGGCACTCTTTTATTGGGCCTGGGTTGGGAAATTGACTTCAAAGGCTACAAAACCTGTATCTGGTCAACGGCATAAAGATGTAGAAAGCAATAAAAAGCAACTATATTAAGCATCGTCACATGTTCCTAGAAGAATAACTATGCAAAATACGATAAATCCCATAGCCCCTAGTCCACAGCGGATGTTAATTGTCGAGGGGTGCTAAGAATCTCGTGAGGAGGAGCCACCCCAATGAGGCAAACAACTATATAGACAGCCTTTTTAACCAATTCCTTTTTAAATTTGGGTCCATGCAACGTACATATGTAGCTTATTCAAATAGAGAAAGACTGACAACACGATTACAAAAATGAAAAAACTAAATCTAGAAATATTAGGCATCAGCAAAATGCAGTGACCTGTTTCGGGTAAACTTTGGTCATGGACAAAACGATATATTACTCCGGAAATGGCAACCATGATCATCTGTATAGAGTTAGTTGAGATAATTATCTCTACAGGAGGCGGAAACAGTGTAATGACTATAGATTGATCAGTTTATTGTAACAATAATTATTGAAAACCTTTTTGAAGGTGATACGTGCAAGAATATTCAGAAAGTATGAAGCGGATATCAGTAATAGGCAGTTCGGTTTTCGTACTGGCTTTGGATCAAGCGAAGTTCTATTATATAGTTTTAAAACTCTTACTAGATAAAGTTGAGACCAACAAAAAGATCTTTACGTTGCTTTTCTAGCTAGACTATGAGAAAACTTTCGACTAAGTTAATCATAACATTATCATGGAATGTCTAAAGTGAAAAGGAGTCTACAAAAATGATATTAACATAAAGAAAAGTCTCTATTGGAATCAACAGGCAGATTAAAGTAGCACAGATGCGCAATAGATAAGCAGAAGAGTCGGACAATGATGTGTACTTTCAACATTATTTAATATACACAGTGGGACAAAGACAACAGTAATAATAATAGTCTCCCGTTTTATACCGCTGACGCAGCTTTGGGATTATAGCAGGGTAGTCTGCTATGTTTAGGGCAAGGTAAGCAAGGAAGCAAGCAATAAAATTGCTGGTAAATAACTTTTCCCAAAAATGGCCTATTCTCCGATAATCTGCCCAGACTATTGTGTTATTTTCAGTTTCAGCTCTCGTTTTCAGTATGTTTGTTCGACAGTAAATGGTTTGAGTTCAATTAGTGCGGTCGTAAATATTATTAGATTTATCTGACCTGGCCCATTGTTAAGACCTACCCGGAGCGATAAGCCACCGAGGTAGACAGAGTTGGTCTTTTGCAATTAACACTGACTAGACGGTACTCCCATAATAAATCCTAAAATAAATTTTACCTGAAACCGGGCCTTTTATACTATTATCGGTTAATCCGGGCTGTTTATAGTGGTAACTAATTGAATTTAACCATTTAACTGTTTAACATACCATACCTACCTATTTTAGACGAGACGCCACTACTTTATCAAACAGTTTTTAGATAAATTAAGTATTTTTTTAATTAAGAGCACAGGCGCAAATATTTTACGGCTATCCCTACCTTTTCTTTCTATACACGGCAAATTTAAACGTGTAGTAAAATTCTCACTGGTATGGATGGATATGTACATAAATATTATTTGACAGTGACATTGTTACCATTAAATTAGAGATGACTTTTGAATGTTCTTGGATAACCGTTACTTGTTAATTGCATACATTATTAATTCAGTTAATTAATATGATATTTCTTTCACTAACTATGTATTCAGTGATTAAAATAATTTATAGGTATACTATAGGCAATAAAAACTAATACTTAATCGAGAAAAGAGAAAAACTGATAAAGTGTTTTTTTTTTATTTTGTTACTATGAAACGCTTAGGTAAAATTTGAACCTATTTAACTAAAATACTTGGAACACAGAATATATCCTGGTGTATTCTCTGCTTGGTATTTTCCATAAATAATAAACAATAGATCACTTTTTATTAATTTCACGTCTTAAATCAATTATATTTATCAAATACACTATCGACATTATTTAATAAACAACTCAAAATATTCCCGAAGCTGTGACAATATTCTACTCGAATGAGTGCGTTGTATGGCAAAGATCGATTTGGAAAATATTACCACGGACATTGTGTTCATTTTTTTCGAATCCTTAAAAAACGAATAAATATTTTTAAAAAATTTAAACGCAGAATGAAAGACTAAATTATTACCGAGGACCGAAAGTCCCTTAGAATAAATAAAAAGTTTATTTTGAATGAGATATTTGAAATTAAAAATCACACTACATTTTCTCTTAGTTTTTCACAGGGACTTTCGGCCCTCGCTAATAACAATCTTTTTCTACAACCGTGTTAAAAATGCAATTTTTAGCACTCCATAGAAGCTTAAAAAATGCTACTTTAAAGCACTAGTGCTTTAAAATTTTTAAGGCACTGCAGTTAAAAGTGAATTGTCAAATTGTGAAACGTCAAAATATTATTTATATTTCATTTAATAACATTAATATTAATAGTACAACTTGCGCAATTTGAAAAAGGTGGTTTAAAAGGTTTTTTAAATTTAATTTAAACTGTTAAACTAAAACGTGTGCGCGAAAGTAGACATTTTTGCACGCTCGTAGAAAATAGTTATTTTCCTAACAAGTGCAGAAAGTCATTCTTTTCCGCACGCGACTGCAGTTTTCCGAACGACGCGAAGCGGGAGTTCGGCAAGCAGTCGAGTGCGGAAAAGAGACTTTCTGCAAGAGTTAGGAACAATATTTTTTCTAAGAGGCTTTAAAAAATTACCAAATCTTAATCAATTAATTTAATTAATATGAAAATACATACACAAATTAATTCTTTGACAAGGTTGTCAAAACCAAACTTTCAATATAATTAGTTAGCATGACGACGATCTTGGTTTCCATGACGATGATTCAAAACGACTGTTATTGTCTACCGATTTGACTTTCGAATATTATGTCAAAATAATTTTATTTCATCGAATTGTCGCGTTAATTTCATTAAAACAGGAACACAAGATATATTTGAAATAAATTAGTAAATAATATCTAAATATTAGTTTATTGCACGTATTATAATTACTTTAAGGCCATATTAACATATCTAAATTAACACGCGTGCGGAAAAGTAAAAACCGCGTGTGGAAAAGTAACACGCGTGCGGAAAAGTAACACGCATGCGGAAAAGTAACACGCGTGTGGAAAAGCGAAACTTTCTAAACTAAAATGCGTGCGCGAAAGTAGACATTTTTGCAGGAAAGTACTCAGGATCCGAAAAAAATTAATCCCATTTGAATAGCATTGAAGCAGAAACTATGTACTGATCCCCTTAATTGAGTAAATTTATATAGTTAATTTATTATTAATACTGGAAATTTTAGTTACATAAATTTTAGGTCAAACCGGCAAACAGGTGTATGTTCTCAAAGAAATTGAACAGTCTGTTTCAATATATAAATTTTAGTTCTGGAACTGTCTTAGTACATAGTATCAAATACTTTTCCTACAACATTGGCTCTTTGACCTTAGAAGATACTATATTATTATAAGATCTGGAAAGGATCAAAAAGACTTATACCGCTCTGAGGTTTAATTCAAATATGAAGAACCTAACAATTTTCGGTATTTTGGGCTTATTAGTCTGTCAAGTACTTACAGCAGCTATAAAAATGGAAAAGAAAGAAAGTAGGTACGAAGTAGAACATAACCTTGATGCTATCGGCATTGTTAAAGAGAAAACAACATTTTTGCTCTTTGACCTAAGAAGATACAGTATTATTATAAGAACTAAAAAAGATATAAAAATATTATACCGTCCCCAGATTTAATGCAAATATGAAGAACCTAATAATTTTTTTCATTTTGGGCTTATTAGTCTGTCAGGTATTTACGGCAGCAATAGAAAATGGAAATGAAAGGAAGTTCGAAGTGAAGCGTAATGTTGATGCTGTAGGCACTTTTAAAGAGGAAACTGTAGAGGTTGTGCAAAAAGTCAAGAGTGGTGCTGGCCAAGAAAATGTTGAAATAAATCACGTTGACGACAATACAGGTAATATTTTATATATAGTCTTCTTCTTTTTAAGGTGACGTTCATTTCTGCATAAGCGTCAGGTGAGATATTAGCTAGTCGAGGATTCTATAAATCTGTTTTTAGCAGCATTGCGAAGCATTTCATTGCTGTGAATTCCTGTCCACTGACGAATATTACGCAGCCGTGACATCTTTTTACGTTCCAGACCCCTCTTACCCTCTACCTTTCCTTCAAGTATCAGTTGCTGAAAAGTGTATCTTTCTCCTCGTAATATGTGTCCCAAGTATGCGGTCTTCTTACTTTTAACATAATTAAAAAGTTCCATATCCTGAAAGCCCACTCTTACTACTCAGAAATTTACAAAGTGTCAAATAAACACTTCTGGCTTGTTCTACTCTGCTCTTGATTTTATTCTCAAGGTCGCAGAAAACCCAAGTATTTAAATTGCCTGATTTGTTAGATTTCTTCTCCAGAGACATATATCTTTGCATTGGGGTAATTATTTCTACTTATAATAATTGTTTTTGTGTTTTTGATATTTATTTTTAAACCCCTAGCTTCCCTTGCAAGAGTTATATCATTTAACAGTCATTGAATCATCTGCGACTATCGCTGTATCATCGGCATACCTGATGTTATTAATACATATTATGCCTTTATATTGAATACTCTTAGTCTGCCACTGATACCCCTATTAGAGTCTGATTTTTTTTTAAAGAAAAGAATAGTACGCCACTGAGATATTTCAAATTAAAAAGTATTTTTAAATTTTACATTTAATCTACGATAAAAAACCTTTATGCAAAAAAATAAAACATCTTGGCCCGTATTTTTCATTTCGTGATACATTATCAAGAACTACTCTCCAATATAATAATACTAAACTAGAACAATAACAAAAATTATGTACTATTTTTAATAGGAAATAAGCCACAATTTTCTGTGAAAACAGAAGCCACAATTTTTTTTCCTGAAGAAACGTCAACCTCACCACTCAAAATCATCATCAATTTGCTTAACAAATATAAAAAGTATCGAAAACCTCCACTTTTGACCCTCGGTAACTCTGGAACCGTTGATTTTATAACAATTATGTATAGGACCTTTTTTGTTTTAAAGTTTATGTAGAACATTTTTGTATAGAACACTGTTTACGCTAAAACATAGTTTTAGAAATATTGACGAAAAACGTAAAAAACTACGAATTTACCGATTTCTCCCTCCTCTCCACCCAAACCCGACGCTCAAAATGGTGTGACTTTTTTCTGAACATTATGTGGAATGTGGACCATATTATAGAACAATTTGGTGTTGGAGGAAAACTTTCACTTTGGATGTCTGGGTTTGGTTGGGTCTAGTAGTCTAGTTATACCATACTACTAGTGCACCAGTTACTTATTACCTGCTTATTACACCGAAATCCGAATTGGTAGTTTGGAATTATTTTATATTTGTGCAGCAACCATAAAATTCTGTTATTTATTATTTTTCCCAGTAATTTACAAGTGGTGGGAGTAAGTTAAATAACACGACAAGACAGCCATTGAAGGTGACCGATAATACTTATAGGCCTGGATCCCGCGTACCAAAAAAAAATTTAATGTGTATTAACTTGTACTTAAACTAAAAATTGCCTTGCTTTGGGCTTTGGCTGACACTTCCGTATAATGACAGCTAACAGGCCACTGTGACCTTGAGGTACTTGCTTTCATCTCCACCTCTCAACATGGCAACACCAAAATGTTAATTTATTAAGTGTTTTGTCTATGTATTTGTAAAAATGTTTGTCCTAAATGTTAATTTAAGATAATTTGACTACACCGGCACACACGGAAAATAACACACTTGGTTGTGGGAATTATTATGCCTTCACTGTACACTAAATTCACTGTTGGTTTTTTCACTCTGATTTTTTTCATGGGAACTTTTTTTACATCTAGGCGCACAAGCTCATCCAAGAAAGTTTTGTTAACTTATTATGTAAATTACACAGTTTCACCATTTTGTAATAACTTTGTAGCACTTCGCCAGATGATTTTAAGAGATTAAACGCAATATTGCGAGCTCGTTGAAAAGAGTACACTTTGGCTTTCATTTCCAGCTGCATACCCAATGAACTTTACCTTTGACATTTATATTAATTAGACCGCTGTGATCATCCTTCAGTTATATAATATATATAGGCACATACATATTGTAAAAGAATTTTGTCAATATTTAACTAAACTTTTTTTTTAAATTATATTTTACGCGAAACTTCGAAGGAATGCTATTTCTAAATGCATTCATTTTTTTTAGTTCCTGAAAATCTAAGTAATAAATATTTTTAAAAAATTTAAACGCAGAATGAAAGATTACATTATTACGGAGGGCATAAAGTATTAGGATAAACAAAAATTTTTTTTGAATGAGATATTTAAATTTAAAAATCACACTAAATTTTCTCTTTTGTTTCACACCTGTAACTTATTAAAATAAACAGTAGAGAAGTTTTCGGGGACTTTCGGCCCTCGGTAATAATGTGTACTCTTTCATTCTCGTTTAATATTTTCAAAAATATTTATTAGTTTTCTCAGGATTCAGAAAAAATGAATGCATTTCATTGACTCGAAATTTTGCGCATACGCTCTTAATAGTTTAAAATTGAAACTAGTGAAATTTTTTATACAAAAAACATATTAGACTACGGCTCCACGGGCGAGAAATTGACGCTAGCAGTAGCAGCAAAATGGACTTAATAGCCCAGTCGGGATAGCATTTGACCTTGAATTAGGAGCTGCCCCAAATTTTATTTTTCTAATATTTAGGGAGGGTCAATATTAGTATAAATTTAAAATCTCGACTGAATTTCACCGTTGCGTTAGCCGCCATCTTAATTTTAAACGAGAACCGTTTTTGCTCAATATCTCCGCCATTTTCAATTTTTTGAAAAAAAGTGTAGAAACTGAAATTGTTGAAAATGCGATTTTCTATAATTTCATTTATTATAATTTTTTTCGTGCGGTCGATATTTTCCGAGTTATGAGGGGAAAATAGTGACAGTTGTAGCATAATTATTGAATTATTGAATTATCTCGTTTATTATTAGTTTTACAACAAATATTTACCTATACAAAAATGAAGATAATTAAATTTTGTACAATTTTGATGCCGTTCATTTTTTTTTGATAAAATCAATATTTAAGGTAGTACGTATGTGGTAAAAGTGCGAGCGTAAGACCTGATTGATTTTGTAGCAATTGTTTTTGTTCAATATCTCCGCCATTTTCAACTTTTCGACAAAAAGTGTAAGAGCTGAAATTGTTGCAATTACGATTTACTACAATTTTTCGAGAGAACCAGTGGCGGGTCTACAAGGGGGGAAAATGGGAAAATTCCCCCAACAGGGTCCAAAATTAAAAAAAAAATTGTTGGAACATCACGATATATTAGCTGACATAAAACTTAAAATATCGACAGACAAATTCAACCAATAAAACCCGCTAGTTAATAAAATTAAGTGAACTTAATGTATATAATGTCTTTTTATGTCTTTTATATACTTAGTTTGGTTGATGTTTCATTGGAAGTTTCAAAAATTGTATAAAATATAATTCTCTTTATTTTTGTTTATGTACAATTATGTCGTAAAGTTAATAATAAATGAGACAATTCAATAATTATGCTTCCCCTCCGCTTCCATTATTTCCCCCTTAACACGGAGAATATTGATCGTATATAAAAATTGTGCCAAAGAAATTGTAGGAAATTGCATTTCCAACAATTTTCTTTCCCACCACTTATGTCGAAAAGTTGAAAATGGCGGAGATATTAAGCAACAACAGTTCTCATTTAAAATCAATATGGCGGCTAATGCAACCGCGGACTTCAGTCGAGATTTTAAATTTACACTACTATTGATCTCTCCTAAAGGATATAATTATAAAATTTGGGGCAGCTCGGATACAAAATTCAATTCAATAATTATGCTCCCCCCACCACTTTTTACTATTTTCCCATGTAACTCGGAAAATATCAACCGCATGAAAAAAATTGTTAAAAAGAAATTGTAGGAAATTATATTTTGAACAATTTTAGTTGAAAATGGCGTAGATATTGAACAAAAAAAATTGCTATAAAATCAATCCGGTCTTACGCTCGCGCCATTACCGCATACGTACTACCTTAAATATTAATTTTAGCAAAAAAATGATAGAGATAAAAATTGTGTAGAATTTAATTCTCTTCATTTTTGTACAGGTACATATTTGTTGTAAAACTAATAATAAACGAGATAATTCAATAATTCAATAATTATGCTCCAACTGTCACTATTTTCCCCTCCTAACTCGGAAAATATCGACCGCACGAAAAAATTATAATAAATGAAATTATAGAAAATCGTATTTTCAACAATTCCAGTTTCTAAACTTTTTGTCAAAAAATTGAAAATGGCGGAGATATTGAGCAAAAACGGTTCTCGTTTAAAATCAAGATGGCGGCTAACGCAACGGTGGAATTCAGTCGAGATTTTAAATTTATACTAATATTTACCCTCCCTAAAGATTAGAAAAATAAAATTTGGGGCAGCTCCTAATGCAGGTTAGGCCTGTTATTCGTCTAACCCGACTGGACTATAAGGTTCCGCGGAACGGAATGGGAACAGCCGAACTGAACCGACTACGCACTTCACTGCTAGTGCCAGCGTCAATTTCTCGCCCGTGGAGCCGTTCGCTTATTCGCTTGTAGCAAAACTGCTTTGTAGTAATGTGACCACCATTATATTTTTAGGAGGCGAACTTGTAGTGCAACCACAACCCAAACCCCTGATAAGTGAAAATAAACATGAATGTCGAGAAGGCTTTGTCGCCGATAGGTATGGCGTATGCAGAGAGGTATTCTAATATAGCAAGAACTATCTATATTAGAATAAACAGTACTAAAAAAATATGAATAAAGAATTACTTCCTTTACAATTGTTTCTTATTTAATGTTTACGAAATATTGGCCAATATAATTGAAAATTATTAAGAGGAAACAGTAGCGATCAACAGGTAGCGAAAACGCGTTCCAAGATTGCGGCTGTAATTTTGAATATTTTATCGAGATATTTGGCACACGTATTCGTAATATAATAAAGAATGGCGGTACAGAGCCCAATTTGAAAAATATATTAATATAAACTTTTTTATCCGATGCCTAGATTTTGTGTCATTTTGGAACTACTAAATTTTTTTATTTCATTAGTAGTTCCAAAATGACACAAAATCTAGGCATCGGATAAAAAGTTAATTTGAAGAAAGTGTATTTTTTTGTTCTTCTTAATGGCGGTAGAGGCTCGTTTTTTAATATTGTATTTAATTACAGAGTAATTTTCACATATTAATATATTTTTCAAATTGGGCTCTGTACCGCCATTCTTTATTATATTACGAATACGTGTGCCAAATATCTCAAAAAAATATTCAAAATTACAGCCGCAATCTTGGAACGCGTTTTGGCTACCTGTTGATCGCTACTGTATCACCTTAAACTAATTATTACCATTTAAGAAAGGCGACAGAAAGGACATAAAAAATTACAGACCCATCTCACTGCTGTCGCAAACGTATAAACTATTCATGAGGATTATCAACAACAGGCTAACACACAAATTGGACTCGTATCAACCAGTAGAGCAGGCAGGATTCCGAAAAGGATATAGCACCACTGACCATCTTCTAACAATTAGGACACTAATAGAAAAAGCTAACGAATACCATATAGATCTGCACTTAGCGTTCGTTGACTACGAAAAAGCATTTGACAGCGTGGAAATGTGGGCAATAGAAAAAGCTATAAACAACTGTAGAATAGATTCCAGGTACAGAATGCTAATACATAATTATACATAAGAAAGCAACAATGATAGTACAATTGGAAGAAACCACAAAACCCATACCAATTAACAGAGGAGTGCGACAGGGAGATATTATTTCTCCTAAACTATTTACATTAGCACTGGAAGATGTTTTCAAAACAATGGAATGGACAAACATGGGAATAAACATAAATGGAAAGAAACTAAACCACTTAAGATATGCAGACGATGTAGTAGTCATAGCATCAAGTTTTGAAGAGCTACAAACCATGCTAACCGAACTAGCAAATGAATCGGAACAAATATGTCTAAAAATGAATTTTGCCAAAACAAAAACAATGACAAACACACACGATAATAGAAACGTAATACTAAACGACACCACAATAGAAGCGGTTAATGATTGTATATATTTGGGACAGATGATAAAAATAAATAAGGAAAACCAAACAGCGGTGGTAAAAAGAAGGGTTAGATTAGCCTGGGCAGGATTTGGAAAATTAAAATGGGTCCTAAAGAATAAAAAAATACAACAATTCTCACATACGCATGCCAAACATGGACCTTGACCAAGGCAAACATGGATAAAATAATGAAGACACAAAGAGCCATGGAGAGAGCAATGTTAGGAGTAAAATTGACAGACAAAAAGCAAAACAACTGGGTAAGAAATAAAACAAAAGTCAAAGACGCAGGACAACATATAGCCAGACTAAAATGAAGCTTCGCAGGTCATAATGCTAGACAAACGGACAACAGGTGGAATAGCACGATACAACAATGGAGACCATGAACAGGAAAGAGAGCAAGAGGACGACCCCGGATGAGATGGGGAGACGACATTAAAAAGATAGGAGGAACGCACTGGAAACAGAAAGCCCTAAACAGCGATAGGGGAAGCCTATGTTCAAAATTGGACGAATTAAAGGGCAAAAGAAGAAGAAGAAGAAACTAATTATTGAAATTAAATATTTATATACCGTTGGTTAACTTTTTAAAACATATCTACAAAACTTTACAAGTTCATATAGGTATATGTATAATTTGGGAACGTGCAAGAGATTTCTACGTCGCCTTTCTAACTATACAACCGAACTTATATGGAATCACCATGTATTTCAATGCAATATTTATTTCTTTTAAAAAAACTTGTTATTGTTGCAAAGAATAAAGGTGTTTATTGAAAATAAACAAATCGATAAGACAATCAGATAGTACAGCTCATTACGCTATAGGTTATTTGCTTGAGTTGCAAATTGAACAAAAATAAATAAACTAACTTTTGTTTCCAAAAAGCAATATACCTATGATAATATTTATGTGGAGTTATAGGACTTACAACGGAGAAAGATTATTGGTCTTGCGGAGCAAGTAATCTCAGAGGGACATAGCTGCAGATCTAGGTGCAACACAGGGCGTTCTATCCAAAACATATGCTAGGTAACAGGAATTAGGGAAGCTCAAAAATAAAGCAAGGGAAAGTTGCAAAAATGTAATAACGGCTCACCGCGATTGTTTAATTGCCCAATCAGCTGAAAGGCATGCAAACATTTCTCACCTGCAGCTCCAAAGGCGCTTTTGGAAGCTCTTTCAATTGAAACGATAAGAAGAGTTCGTGCCAAGAAGTATACAGCAAGAGACAGTTAGGGGTTCCCGAGTTATCC
The DNA here is from genome assembly GCF_917563875.1 of Diabrotica virgifera virgifera. NCBI lineage: Eukaryota > Metazoa > Arthropoda > Insecta > Coleoptera > Chrysomelidae > Diabrotica > Diabrotica virgifera. Next base: position 151,915,214 of record NC_065443.1, read on the forward strand.
AGGCAGCACAAGATTGATCGCCTAAATTGGTGTCTTTACCACCAAAACTGGAACATTGGGAATTGACAAAATGTGCTATTTTCAGAAAAAGCCAGGATTTGTGTAAAATCAGATGACATGACTCACGAAATCGTGTACATAGAGGTCGACGAAGACAAGCAAGAACGAAAACTGCCAGATCTGTTTACATTATATAAAAGAGGAAGTGTAATGTTCTTGATCCGTAAATAAGCTCCTTTCATTTTCATCCAATCAACTTTAACTGCTCACAGGTATGTTGATAACCTGTACACGGGAGCCCATATAAAAAATTTTAGGCGGGTGGGCAGACGTGATACATTATAATTTTTGTACCTTGGTGAACCATATATAGTTTAAAGCACCCGAAAAGCTAGGGGGAGGCACGCCCCCCCCCCTGCCCATGGGTATGGGCGCCCATGACCCTGTAGTTAGGCCTTGGAGAGGTGCAACAGGAGAAAAAAAAAAAATCAGTAGAAGAGACAAGACGTGCAGAGTGCGGACGAGCAGCAGTAGCAGCGCAACAAGTCGAGGAGAGGGAAGTGCTTTAGTGTAACGTACTTCTTAGTACGGCTGTGAATGTAAGCACAGCAACACTAGAGCGCTCGCTCTCGCTAGACGCGAAGACGTGGAAGCAGAGGCAAAAGCCAACCTCTTGGATGTGGTGAAACTCAGGAAGTTTGATTTCATTGAATTTTCTGAGACATTGCAAACAAGGGTTGGAAAGCAGAATAAGAAATAGCGGGCTCGACGTGAGCCCGCTACGGGATACTCTCTGTGCCTCCGATAGGAATGGGTACAGTTTAAAACACTGTACCTCGACACTGCAAGGTGTAGTTATTTAGAATACATCTTGCAGCCCCGGCCCCTAAGGTCAGAGAGTTGAGAAAATCAAGAGGATCCCGTACCTAGTTCTGTCTAGGTACGAGAACTACCGCGCTGTTGTGCAGGGAGCCAACCCTGAAGTCGATGTGGTGTCGGGCCAATCGGCTGAAAAAAAGGCTTCTTCTAAAAGTTAGGTTACCGCTCCCAACCAAAGATGACACGAGTCAGATCTCGGTCACCCCCCAGATCCAAGGCGCTTTCCCCGCCAAGATATGCAGACTCTAAAGAGTCCCTCCTGTTACAGCACCCTGAAGAGAGCAGCGATGACCACTCGAGCGACCAGGAAGATGGCAAAGACGGTTTTACGATCCAAAATCGTAGAATAAGAAAAAATAAGAAGAAGTCAAAAGGCAAGGACTCCACGCAGAACGTCGAGACCACCGAGAACGTCACTGAAGCCACCCAGGAAGTCGAGGATTCCCAGAACATCGAGGCCACCCAGGAAGTCGAGGACATGGACGAAGACGTCCCAGGCGCCGAAGGCGGGGGCACTACCAAACGTCAGCGGTTTGAAGAGGATGCCGCCAGCGAAGACGAGCTGACAAGGGCCAACGCAGAAATCAACCGACTCAGAACCCTGATGAAAGAATTTGCAGCAAACGTTGATGCAAACAACAAAAAATACGAAGATGTGATCGCACAACAGAAGGCAGAGATCAAAGAGCTGAATACGGAGATTCGACGAATGAGCGAAAAGATGGATGCCAGATTCGACGAGTTGATAGCTCTCCAGAAACAACTCGCAAAGAAATCGGAGAAGAAAAACCCCGAAAAGACGGACAAAAAACCACCAGCAGAGCAGCCTGCCACCAAAAAGATGACCACCGAGCAGACTCGACCACCCAGCCAGAAGGCTACCACCTCGACGAAGGAGGCGTCCACCCAACAGAGGAAAAAGAGAAAGGAAGAGTTTCCACCCCTGGGGACACACCTTCCACTAACCGACGAGGAAGACGCCGCATGGACGTCCAACCAAGAAAAAGCCATGAAACTAGCTCCCCAGGTACAGCTACCCCTCCCCGAGGAACCAGTGCCATCCACGAGCACAGATAGGGACGCGCTTGCCGTTTCCAGTCAAACTGATACAGTGTCAATGGAAACAAACCAAGACGAAGAAGCCGTGTTACCTGAAAACCAGGTAACAACATACAGAAAACCGCCTGTAATTAAGTTACAGAGTGTCAGCGAGACAGGGGCTATTCTTACCATAGCCCAGGGCAAAGGCATCATCACCACAAACAAAATCTCCAGAAGTGGCAGAGAGACGCTCATCCAGGCTAAAAGCCCGGATGACTACAGAAAGATGACAAGGATAGTGGAGGAATATGCAGAAGCATACGCCGCCAAAGAGAAAAAGAGGCTACAATGGATAGCCTTTCCACTCGACGAAGACAGGAAACCAAAATTAGTGTTACGAGGATTGCCCACGAATACCACCGAGAAGGCAATCCAAGAAGACATGGCAAACCAATATGGAATAACCTGCCACACAGCACGTAACATGTCTACGAGAGTAGGGAAAAGGAGGCCACTACCCATGTTTGTCATGACACTGGATCAGGAAGACGTGGAAAAAGCAAAGCGGGTAACGAACCTGTGCCACATGAAAGTTGTGGTAGAGGACCTACGCAAGGCAGCAGGACCGACGCAGTGCTTCAACTGCCAAGGGTACCATCACGCCCAGAACTCGTGTCACAAGGACCCGAGATGTGTGAAGTGCGGCGAAGAACACCACTCAAAGCAGTGCCAGAGAGCCAGAGAAGTCAAGGCAACGTGTGCCAACTGCAATGGGAGCCACCCAGCCAACTACAGAGGATGTCCTAGGTGCCCAACCTGGGGGAGGCCTCCACCACAGAGGTCACAACAGCGACCACCACCAAACCGAAGACAGCAGGCAACCGGGGTATCCTACGCGCAAGCCACGCAGGGAGACCAACCAGCGCAGAACAACACACCGTCCAACCGACCAACCCTCCCAGACGAAGAGTACCTAGTCAGGATGGTCACAAACATCGTGACTAAGGTAGTCCAAGAGGTGATAATCAGCACCAGGCAGGCACAGAACTAATGGCAGAGAGGGATACTTGAGGATAGGCTCCTGGAACCCGGGCGGCATAACCACAAATCAGAACATACTAGATGAACTCGCCAACAGATACGAGATGGACATCGTAGCAATTCAGGAAACAAAACTGACCAACAACTTCAACCTAAAGTTTCCTGGATACGACGTATATAGGAACGACCTCACTAGAAGATCAGGAGGAACGGCCATCCTAGTAAAGAAGGGTATTAGACACACCAGTTACACTACTCCACCACTGGTCAACATGGAAGCCACAACAATAGAAGTTAACATGAGGCAAGGCGCAATAAGGATCACATCAGCCTACGTAAGACCACAAGACCCTTTAATGGACGATGACCTAGATGCGTTCCTAAACATCGCCGAACCATCCATCATAATAGGAGACCTGAATGCAAGATCCCCCAACTGGAACGACAGAGCTACGAACAGAAATGGACGACTACTAAACAGATACATAGAAAACAACGAAGACACAATGGCAATGGGCCCAGAAGAACCTACCCACTACCCAGGAAACGCACTTCCAACACACATCGACTTAGTTGTAGCCAAAAACCTAGGACTGCAATCAGAATTAATCACGCTGGACGAAGGATCAACTGACCACCACCCCATCCTACTAGAAATCGGAACATGGGAAGAGACAAACCCGCCAAAAAGAACAAAAAAGAAAATAAAGTGGACTAACTACAAAAGGTTAGTAAGTGAAGGAATAAACATAGTGCCAGTAATAAACAATCCAGAAGAAATAGAAGGAAAAGTCCTAGAGTTCGAAAATATCATCCAAGAGGCAATTAGAAACAGCACAACAGAGGAAGATGTCGAGATATTCATGGGAAGGTTCAAAGACATACCACAAGAAACACAAGAGTTGATAAGGGAAAAAAATAGAGCAAAGAAAACAGCAAGAAGAACAAGAAACAGAGTAGATAAATCCTGGGCAAATATTTTAAATAGGGAGGTCCAAACGGCCCTAAAACTCCACCGTAGCGAAAAATGGGACAACTTCGTACAAGAGATGGAAGAACAAGACTCAAACATGAGAAATGTCTGGAAGCTCCAGAAAATGCTGAGAAGCGACAGGAAACCCATCCCCCCACTACATGGAAGATACGGCATGGTATACACCATAGAAGACAAAGCAGAGGCGATGAGGACTACACTCGAAGATGAATGCAGACTGAACTTCCACCAAGACGAAGACGACGACTTCCTGGAAGAAGTCGAAGAACAAGAAGAAGGACCAGAAGACCCAGAGGACTTCATCCCCCAACATCACCGGAAGAAATCAATGAACATATCAAAAATAGTTCACCGAGAAAAGCGCCTGGCCTCGACGAAATAACCAACAGAGCCCTAAAATATTTGCCCAGAAAAGCTATAGTGTATTTCACAAATATTATAAACGCAATACTAAGATTCAAGACATTCCCAAACAGATGGAAAGAGGCCCGTGTCATCATGATTCCAAAACCTGGCAAGAATCACACATTCCCACAGAACTACAGGCCAATCAGCTTACTTCCAGCGATCAGCAAGATAGTGGAAAGAATCATCCTCAGCAGACTGCAAGCGGAAACAACCCGACTAAATATCATCCCAGAGGCTCAATTCGGATTTAGAGCAGAGCACTCCAGCGAACTACAAGTCCTCAGGCTAACCGAGTACATAGCAGCCGGTTTCAATGATAAGCAGTACACTGGAGCAGCGTTCCTGGATGTAAGCAAGGCATTCGACAGAGTGTGGCACAAGGGGCTCCTATTCAAAATGCGGGATTACGGGTACAGCGGAGCGATGACGAGGCTAATCTCGTCGTACTTGGGCGGCCGGAGGTTCAGGATTCGGATAGGACAAGTCCTGTCCGAACTCGGAATCCCGGAGGCTGGAGTACCACAGGGAGCGGTCCTGTCACCCCTGCTGTACACGATATACACCGCAGATGTACCTAGAACACCAGGTACCCTCATGAGCCTCTACGCCGACGATACAGCAATAGCGGCCAAGCATAGAAACGCAGATATAGCAGTGACCAACCTACAAACTGCACTAGAAGAAATTGAAGCATGGTGTATCAAATGGAAGATAGCCATAAATTCAGAGAAAACACAAGCGGTTCTATACAAGAAAGGGAGACAGCAGCCAGAGGAACAATTGAGGGTGCAGAACAGGCCCATCGAGTGGAAAAACGAAGCCAAATACCTAGGAGTCATTATGGATAAAGGATTAACCTTCCAAAAACACGTAGAAGCCACAGTCCAGAAGGCCAACATAGCAAGAGCGAATCTAAGAGGACTCACAGGCAGAAAAAGTAAACTAACACTCAAAACAAGGTTAAGATTGATAAATAGTATAATCCTACCGGTATTAACTTATGCGTCTCTCGCATGGGGACACGTATGTAATACACACAAGAAGAAGATCCAAGCAGTCCATAACAACAGCTTGAGGGAGGCCGTCAGAGTCCCAAGATATGTAGCTGAAAGATTCCTGTTCAGAGAACTCCAACAGGTGAGAGTCACAGAAACCATGACAGACAAGGCAAGGGTCAAATTCGCAGAGTTAGAGCATCACCCAAATTACATACTGCGAGAGACGCTAAGATACGACGAGTTCCACCGATGGAAGCACAGACGCCCGAAACAACAAATTATAGGATAAACTAAAAGTGATAAGTGATAGTAGTGTGTTCGTAGCTCGAAACAAGTGCCGAAGATAGCGTTACCCACGAAGTCCAAGTACCACGACCACCTCCAAGGTAAGCAAATATTAGAAAATTAGAAGGGCCTTAAGCCCCCAAAAAAATTTATATAAAATAAAAAATGGCGAAAGCCCCCAAAAAAATTAAAAAAAACAAAAACACATAAAAATTAGAGCATCGAGTCATCGGGCGGGGCCCAGCAGGGCCCAACAGGGCTCAGTGGGGCTCGGCACGATGACTCGGGGCCCAAGCAAGCAATTTTTAGTACCGCGGATAAGTTATTAAGAAGATAAAGGCATAGAGCGCATCACGCTGGGCCTAGTTTTTTGCATTCGATTAGGTTACCACAGTGGAATCTTATTACCCAGGGTTCCATTGTGAAGAGCATTTGGCTACGATAGTTGTGCCTCCATCGCGCATCAGCGTGCTATGGGGGGGAAAGGGATGGCCTGGGGCATTGGAGCGAGGTGGGGTGATCCCTGTATAACTCGGGTCAAAACACCTCGCCCCAATGACTTGTTACACCCGAATGTACTCCTTCGAGAGGGTGAACAAATCCCACAGGTCGGGTTAAATCAAATTGCTTGCTTGCTTACAGGAGAAAATTTAATTTTCATGCATGATAATGGACCTCCACATACCACTAGAGTGACTAGAGACATCATTGAAGCAGAAAATATCACTTGTTTGGAGTGACCTGCTTACTCATCCGAGCTTAACGCTATAGAGTATTTGTGGGATATGCTTAAAAGAAAAATTAGATCCCGCCGGGATAATCTGCAAAACACCGCACGGCTATTTTGTTTTTTAGTACAAGCTGCTCTTGAAGAATGGAGCAACGTAGCACAACAAAATGTTAATAATTTGATTAGCAGCGTACCAACGCAAATTGTAGCTAGAATTTGTTTTTTAAATACTTTATTGTTTTATTTAATTGTTATGTATTTGTGATTAAATTGCTTTAAAATAAATATTGTTTGACTTCGTGTGCTCGTTTTTTTTAATTCGCGCAGAATAATAGGAAATATTAGATGATTCCATATAAGTTCGGTTTTGTGTACATTGGTAGGTACACTGTATGGCATCGTTCAGTGGAGCGCGCGATTTAGTTAATTTAACATTATTAATAAACTAATTGATAAAATTAAATTTTACAAACTGGAAATGAAAAAAGAACCTTACAGCGATCTTAATAGTTATACAAATAAAACAATATGTTCATAAGTACAGTGTGGGCGGAAAGTGATTTAAATGATTTAAAAATGTGTTGTGGGTGTGTGTGATCCTGGCATCAGACAAAATCTATTTGCCACAAAACATGTAAATTCTTAATTATTATATTAAATGTTTTCATGTTGTCTATTCCTTTAAACTATGCCGCTATTTTTGCATTTCTGGTAAAATTAATGATGGAATCTAGTACCGATTTATCTGAGGAAGAAAGGAGAGCTGTAATATTTAGCGGCAATGGACACTCGTGATGAATTAGTTCTTGATACAGAATTGAAGAGGCTAGAGAGTTCAGAGAACATTCTAGAAATAATGATTTAGATCATCATTGGATACATTGTCACAACTACAGACAGGAGAGTTAGCGAGCTCGCAAACCAAATGCAACACATACGATAAAATACATACGTAAAATGTTGCACATTTATTTCATAATAGCGTACATCTGTTTATACTCAACAGAGATAACGTCGCATGCACACATTTTATATAATGTAGAATACAGGAGCGTGCTATAATTTTGGAACTTCAGTAAGTATATCAAATATCAGTATTTGAAATGTCTTCAAGCGAAGAAGACGTTACTGTAGCTTGGCAATTTTTAAGAAGACGTCAGAGAAAAAAAATGGGTTCAGCATGTTCATGCTACACTATTGTTGTTAATATTTTTGGATAATCCTCTGCAACGACTCTATTTACCTCCCAAGGGTAATACTCTGATGAATTTTGACTTGAGGTTGAACATATTAACTTATTTACTTTTAGGACATAATATGCAAATCGAACAGGTCGATTTTTAAAACAATCATAGTATATTCGTGTGACAGTCATAACTAAGATTTTTTTGAATCGGAAAGTACATCATGTAACACCTCATTTAAAAGCTTTTAAAATACTGATTACAAAAATATACAATACTTGCGCAAAATTTCGGTCCAATACTTTTTAAATGGATTCATTTTTTTTAATCCTGAGAAAACTAATAAGAATTTTTGAAAAATTTAAATGTGCATGCACTCGTAATTAGTGACTAGTTCAAGCGTCAACTACAGCCCCTTCAAAAATAAGCACTTCCAACCGGTGAAACTTACCATATAAACAATAATATAAGTATACACGAGTAAAGCAACTTATGAAGTGGTAATGATTAATTTCACTGAGGATGCTAATTAGGGGGTGATTTTCACAATTTTTTTACCAAAAAAGGAAGGGACCAACGTTATTTTGAGCGTAACTTGCTTACTTTTGCTACTAAAACAAAATTAAAGTTTTTTTTAAACAATTTAAAAAAGTTTTAATGAGTTTTTCCCAAAAAGTGCTTTATTTTTTGGTTATTTCACGTTGAAATATTCGATTTGAAATTTGGCGAGTATCAATGTATTTTTCATTACTTATAACTCTTCTTTTACTAGGTAATCTCATACCTAAACCATTTTTTTCACTTTTTTATGGGATATATTTTTGCTAAGAGTGTTTTTTTTTTCGATAAAATACTTACTTTTTGAGTTAGTTGCAAGAAACCGTCTGAAAATGTGTTTTTTATGAACATATTTACTCGCAAATAACTCGAAAATTTTAACTTAGTGAAAAAATGCTATAAAACAAAAGTTGCTTAGAATTAGTTAGTTTATCCATTTCCGGTCTTATTTTGAGCGTATATTTTTTCACTCTCGAGAAGGGATGAAGCTGGGCCCCCATGCTACCTACATAATATGTATATGCCAAATTTCATGCCAATTTAAGCGGATCTTTAAAATTTATAGGTTTTGCATTATTTTACCGTCAGCGAACGGACTATCAATTGCCCATAAACTTTAAAAATATCACTTAGAAAGAAATATGAAAATAGACATGGAGAAAATAAAGATAATGGTCATGGGAAATGAGGATACTCAAGTAAATATAGAGATAAATAACCAAAAACTAGAACAAGTAACAACATATACATAAATACCTGGGTATGAAAATAGAAAATGGAGGAAGATCAGAAGAAGAAGTCAACGAAAGGATAACCATGACTCCAGAATGTACTACAGCTTAAACAGAGCATTCATTGGAAAGAAAGAAGTAAGCAGCAGGACGAAGATGGGGGTATATAAAATGATCTTCAGGCCGATTCTCACCTATACTACTGAGAGCTGGGTGCTAACACAATCATCGAAAAATAGAATAAACTCAATGGACATGAAGTACCCATGAAAAGTAAAAGGAATTACAAGACGCGATAGAATAAGAAACAGCATTGTAACAGAAGAACTACAAGTCGAACCAAAAACACAAATACTAGATAAGAACAAGCTTAAATCCTTTTGGCTTTTGTCTAGAATGAACGACAATAGACAAGTAAAACGCGTATGGGAGGCAAAACTACACAAAACAAGAGAGGAAAACGGAGACCAAAGAAAACCTGGAACGATGAAGTGGTAAGGATTCTGAAGAAGAAAAATACAACTTCGACTGAAGCGAAACGAAGGTCCAAGAATAAGCAAGAGTGGAGACGATTTGTATATGATATAATTGATATAGATGCATGAAATGTATTTTTCGAACACCTTAAGAAAGGTTTAGATATAGATTATATATATAAAATTATTTATACTACTTGGACTAAATAAAAAAGGAATTTGTGTACCAATTTAACAAATTTAAATTATACTAGAAAAAATTGATTTGTCAAAAAAACTGTAAATATTAATCTATAAACATTATATAGATAAGTCAACAAGCATGTCTATGCTTTTAAGACTTTTTTAAGTTTATTATGTAAGTAAACAAATTATTGTAAAAAATTGACCTATAATTGACCAATAAACCTATTATATCAAAAATTATAATGCCCTATTATCCCTCTTATTGTACGCCCTCAATCCCAAATAAACACATCTGGGCCTTTGGCACACAGCACACTCTACTGCCCTTTTTTGAGAATCCGATCCCGAACGAGCTTTTAAAGAATTCTAGGTAGTTTAAGTGCATTGAAGACACAAATTAACCGCAGATATTTATTAGACCATGCTGTATTGTTGGTCCCGTTAGGTAAATTATTCGGATTCGTTTTCTTTTGCACAAACTTACTGAAAAAGACGTCCTCATAATAAATCCACAGGGTGCCGGGAGATGCCGCGGTCGGAAAATAGTTTAAACAATTTTTTTTAAACAAATTCAAAAAATCAATTTTTTCACTTCGTAAATTTTTTATATTCTTTGGGTCATTATGGACAAAAAAGGTCTCTTGTAATTTTTCTCTAAAATTGATTGTTTTCGAGTTATACGCGATTTAAAATTTGAAAAACGCCAAAATCACTTCTTCTCCTTTTAGTTTCTTGGCCTCCACTTCTTAGGTACTTGGCCAGTTCTCGTATTTAGACTGCAATTGGAAGGGAATACTCTTTTCAAGGGGTCTGGATTTTTCCATATTCTTTCCATATATTTTAATTTGATTGATCGTTCTTAAGATTTGGTCATTAATATTATGTAGACAATTTTATATTGAAATGGGGGTTGGACTTCCTGTATTAAGAAGTTCCTGATACAGGTCAAGTTGATTGATTTTGTAACATATTCAGTAACATATGAGTTATACTTTGTCCACATTCACAAAAAGGAGTATCACTACAATTGATTTTATACCAATAATGATCTGGTATGAGGCATTGACCCAAACGCATTCTAATAATTGATGTCAAGTGCCTTCGATCCCCAAATGTGAATTTGTGGAACCAAGGGTTTGTAGAAAAATCACTTTAGTTTTAAACTATTTTGTCCATTCAACTTTAAACTCATTTACAATTTTGTGTTTAATAAAAGGTAAAAAGTGAAATTTATATATTTCAATGTCTGCAGAAATGTTTAAAGTCTTGACTATATTTGCCAATTTATCAGCCTCTGTATTCCACTTTACTCCAGTATGGCCTGGAATCAAAGCTAAGATTAAGATATAGCTAAGCTAAGATATATATAACGCCAAAATGACCATTTTCAAGGCTTAATGACTCGGTTATAAATTATTATTATGAAAGTCAAAAAGTGACTAAATAAAAGTTTAAATCCCCCCCCCATCCCCCCCTCCCTACATGATCTTGCAGAAATTTGTGTCATTAATATATTACTAAGCTGTTATTTTTAATTAATCAGCGCTAACAGCGTATTGAGGCGGCCGTCAATGTGAGTGGGAAAGAGATGCACCATTCCGGGAACCAATGGTGCATCTTACTCGCACTCACATTGACGGCCGCCTCCATACGCTGTTAGCGCTAATAGTTAAAAATAACAGTTTAGTAATAAATTATTGACACAAATTTCTTCAGGATCATGTAGGGGGTGCTTTAAACTTTGATTTAGTCTTTTTCTGACTTTCATAATAATAATTCCTAACAGAGTTAAAGCCTTGAAAATGACCATTTTCGCGTTTTTCAAATTTTAAATCGCGTATAACTCGACAACAATTAATTTTAGAGAAAATTCATAAGAGACCCTTTTTGCTCATAATATTCCAAAGAATCTAAAAAAAATTGGTACGAAGTGAAAAAATTGATTTTTTGAATTTGTTTAAAAAAAATTGTTTAAACAATTTTCCGACCGCGGCACCTCCCGGCCCTCTGTGTATTTGTTATAAGGACCTCTTTTTAAGAAAAACGTTTGTGCAAAAAAAAATGATCGGGAATAATTTACCTAACGGGGGCGACGATACAGTCTGGACTATATGGGATGTTGCCTGTTACAAATATCGTTCGGATATCGCTTTTGGTATGAGAGCTTCCTTAAGTATTCAAATTTTATATAAGTGAGATGGAAAGCGACCATGGTTTAATTTAAACGAGTCAATACTGACATTTGTGCTCTATTATAATTAAAGGTGAAATGAGGTATGTTTTTGGAAGTGTAGGGTGAATAGTGTAATAATGGTTTGTAGATTTATTTGCAATTCTTTTGTAATCAGTTTCCCATTTCCTTCTGATATTAGGTTTGAGAGCATTATTAAATCTTTTAAATTAAATACTTTGTCAATATGGTTGCAACTGTGAGTACTTTTTGCGGCTATATCCGCAATTTTATTACCTTCGACTCCGCAATGTCCTTTCGTCCAAATAAACGAAACAGTTATGTACATTATTTTGTTTAAGATCCATAATTTTTTTATGTTCAAAATTAAGGCATTTCGGAATTGGTTTATTGGGTTACCGCTAATAGCTTTTAATGCTGATTTTGAGACTGAAATTATTGTCACATTTGTGCATGTTTGAGTTGCACACCATTTTAGTGCCTTTTCAATAGCGAAGGATTCGGCGGTAAAAATGGAACAATAATTTGAGATTCTGTACTTTTCAATATGATTTATGTTTGAAACAAAAAATGCCGAATCTGTATTTAGCTCCGTTTTTGACCCATCTGTATTATACTTTAGTTAAGTTCGACCCGAGACCATTAACAATGGATTTTATCATGGCTTGGTTTAAGATATTACAATATACCCATATTACTGAATACCGAGGGAATATGGTGATAGGTTTGTCAATTATACAGTGTGTCAATTTTAAAACTTACAATGGCTATATCTCACGAAAGCTGAAAACGAAAAATGCTTGAAACCGTTTCTAGGATAGTAAGGGGGAACTAAAATGACATGAAAGAGAACTCACCCCCATCAATCCCCTAGGCCCCACCCACCAGTGGCGTAACCAGGATTTTCTTTTGGGGGGGGGGCTCTCAGTTACTTTAGAAATATACCTATACCTATCTATAAATATAAATATGAAGGTTATACCATTTTCATAGATTATTATCCAAATTCAATCAAACGCAAACCTGAACCATACTTAATAGCGAAAAATATTTGAAAGTAATATCGTATAATAATAAATTTATGTATGAGGGTATTTAAATTTATATGAACTAAATTTGTAGGCCATGAAAAATTAAAAGAATAGTGAACATTAGCTTTTAATTAAATAACGTATAAAAGAAGAGTATAATACTTATTGCTTACTGTTTACTTTTATCACGAAAGACTTAATCTTCTGGTTGTTGAACTCGTTGATGACATCCTCTATATTTACTGGTATATCTCGGTGGACGCTTAGTAGTGTTAACATTGTTAATCTTTCTTCCCCAGTAGAATTCCGGAGGTAGTTTTTCAGCCTCTTCAACGTTGAAAATGATCGTTCTACTGAACTTGTTGTAACTGGGATTACGGCGAGAATGGTTAATAAAATTTTAATATTAGGAAACATGTCCCAGTCCATGTTTCTAAGGGTATCTAGCGCACTTTTGGGTAACTTATCTGCTGCAAATGTCTGCCAGTGAGTTTTCCATAGATTGTACTCCGCTTCCAGAATGAAATTGTTTGAACTCCGCAGATCATCCTTGTAAAACTCTAATGCAGGTCTTAGGTCCTCATATTGTTTTTTGACAGAGTTAGCGGGCACAAAATTATCAAGCCCTCTTAATATATCCTTGTGACTTAAAAATCTGTCTTTTAGGGATGTCATTATTTCATCTATGTAAGGAATGTATACCGTACGACGATAAAACTCTTCTGGAGTTCGTGATTCGATATTTGACCGAAATCTTTGTGTTTCAACTATCCTCGGAACCATCACAGGAACTTCTAATTTGTTTGCTAATTCTTGAGCCATGTTGAAAACTTTTGAAAACTCGTCATCTGTCCTCATGCTAGAAAAAGTTTTTTCCGTCAAGCTGATTTTTCTAACGCTGCACCTAACTCAAGAGTTTCCTTTTGTAAATATTTGGATGTAGTTAATGTTACAGATAACATTTTTGACATTATAGTCAACGTTATTATAAATTCGAATTTACATAAGCTTGTATGTAGACTAGCAGCTTCGATAGCTGCATCATTTTTATGGTTTTCGATGACAACCTCCAGTGCAGAAATAATGCATTCAAAGCATTCTGCGTCATGCCTTCAACAATAACTGCGTCATGCCTTTCCACCCATCTAGTTTCGCAATATCTATGGAGACCACTATTGGCTTTCCCTCTATCTTCTAACACATCTCTTAGAATCTTAGCTCGCTTTGCTGAAGCTCGAAAAAAAGTGCTAATTTGAGATATTTTGGTGAAACAATTTCGGATGCATGGTGTTTTTGCAGCATCGCTTAAACACAAGTTTAGGCAATGTGATGAACAATGTGTATACACTGCTTTAGGAAAATCTCGTCTTATGATCGACTGAACACCGTTGAATGCCCCTCGCATCGCTGATGCTCCATCATAACCTTGACCACGAACATTTTCCATTCGAAGTCCTAGCCGTATGATTTGTGATTGTAATGCAAAAGCAAGACCAGCTCCGGTTACGTCATCTACTGGAACAAATGTAATAAAGTCTTCTCTCAGATCAATGCACTCATAATCAACGTAACGAACACAAAGTGAGAATTGTTCTACACGACTTATGTCAGTTGTTTCATCACCTAGCACTGTAAAGAAGGTACATTTTTTTACTCTCGTCAAGATGGCGCTTTCTATCTGTTTCCCCATAAGAGTTATTAACTCATTTTGCACTTTGGGACGGAAATATGATGCATTTCCTGGAGCATGCTATATGTGTTCAGCTAATATATTGTCACCATGATTAGCTCGGTAGCGTAACAAAGCTCTAAAATTCCCATCATTTATATTAGGTTCTTCAAGTGACAGACGACCTGAATAGCGATGGCCTCGCAATGGTATCTCTTGTCGCCCACACAATACTATGGTTTCGATAATTGATCTTAAAATGTTTCGGTTTCTTTCTATTTCAGTTTTATTTTTTTTTCTGCAATTGTTGAATTACATTTTGCTGTTGTTTATCAAAAACTTTTAAAAATTCATCCTTTGCTATGCTTGAGTGTTGATGGTATTTTGTCCTAGAATGCTTCTGAAAAACTTCAATGGCGTCTTTCCATTTACGGAAAGCTTTTTTTACTAAGTTTTCCGGAGACTCATGATATCCACTACCAACTGCTGATGGACAAAATACTACACATAATTTACAAAATGCACCTTTCAGCTCATCAGAGTAGGCCAACCAAGGAAATCTCTGCAGCTATTTAACTTGGAAAGTGCGTTTCTTTGACCCAATAATTTCAACACAGAACTTGTGGGAAGGCAAAGGTTCCCATACTCTTCGTAATAAAGTTATCTTATCTGCATCACTTATGTTTGATACTCCAACAAGATGCCCAATATCATTTTTTGCAAATACCAATCCTTCAACTTCGACTTGAGTCTTTAAACATCCTTGGAAACTGGAACAGCTGGTGGTAGTGGCATGAGAAGTAGATGGATTGGAAAAATCATTTGAACATGTTGCAACCTGAAATCAAACAAGAAACAAGTATAAACAAAATTGGAAAACTATCAACAGGCCACAAAAGTATAAAAATTTGAATCCAAAATAATTATTATTATTTGAGTATCTACTTACGTTTATCGATCTAGATTCCCCCTCACTCTCAATATCCAGACAAGGTTTCTTTATAATAAATTTGTCCATTTTAAAAAAATAAAAACTGAGCAAATTGTAAATAGTTTATAACTTTTAGAAATAAAACGTTACTACAATGTCTTTGTGGACTCGTGTCGCGTCAAGAATACTGAATGAAATTTCTTATCTTTTCAACTAACGAGAATCACATGTGGAAGTGGAAATACTACAATATCGCCAGAAAACTAAATCCGCAGTCCGCACACCGCACCACTCAAATACTGAAAACAGGACGTCCCGTCGGAGCAACGGTTATTAAGCGAATGAATCTGTGGCTGTGGCTAGAAAATAAATCTAGATAGGGCGCTCCTGTTCGGCTCAAGGTCGCTGACCGTCGGCTAGATGAGATGGGTTAGAGAGTTACCCTGAGACAAACCCAAGATTTTAAAATAACTGTAATTTGATGATCTTGTTGCGGTGGGCAGTTGGCTTCTAAGAAGATTAACTATATCTGAGAGAGAGAATGTTTTTTTTTCGTTTCTGTATTTTATATCGTGGTGAAAAATAGAATTGGTAATTTCGATGAAGCGCTTGGGGGGGGCGGCCCCTCTGGGCCCCATCCCTGGATACGCCGCTGCCACCCATCACAACCAAAAAAGTTTAAATTGCAAACTCGTACTTGTGATACATCATTGAAAAGGCTATAAAAAATGCTATCCAATGGTATAAATAATAAATATACAGGGTGAAGCAATATTTGTGAAACTTTGGCTTAAATGAAAAATTTAATGAGGTTTGTTGAACTACAAATTTGATACAAATGTCAATTAAGTAAATGTTCAAAGTGGGTTCCGTTGTTTTGTAAACAATATTACAGTCTATTTTCAAATTCTGCACGAAATAAGGTGACATTCTAGTAATAGGGCGACATGCATGAGTAATTATTTCTCGCAATTTCCCAAGTGACGCAAGTTAAGTTTTATAAACAACTGATTTAAGGCAAAAATGGCAAATTAAGTTTTAATTAACAAAAAAAGTACGAGCGGACACTTACGATTTAAAATAACAGTAAGCCAGCTGATATTAACACCCTGTATAATTATTATTTATACCATTGGATAATACTTTTTATAGTAGGATAGTATATTACTTTTTTCTATGGGGTAACCCTAAATCAGTTGTTTATAAAACTCAACTTACTTCACTTGGGAAATTGCGAGAAAGAATTACTCAAGCATGTCGCCCTATTACTAGAACATTTGCTAAATTTCGTGCAGAATTTGAAAATAGGCTGTATTATTGTTTACCAAATAACGGAATTCACATTAAATATTTACTTAATTGACATTTTTAATAAATTTGTAATTCAACAAAACCTTATTAAATTTTTCATTTAAGCCAATGTTTCACAATTATTGCTTCACCCTGTATAATTATTATTTATACCATTGAATAGCATTTTTTATAGCCTTTTCAATGATGTATCACAAGTAGGGGTTTGCAATTTAAACTTTTTTGGTTGTGATGGGTGGGGCCTAGGGGGTTGAGTTCTCTTTCATGTCATTTTAGTTCCCCCTTACTATCCTAGAAACGGTTTCGTTCAATCAGCTTTTGTTCGTAAGATATAGCCATTGTAAGTTTTAAAATTGACACACTGTAGAATCGAAATTGTGTGCATAAAATGGTATTTTATTAAGTTTAACAATATCATTTTGAAATAAGTTTGTATCAATAAATGCATCTGCCAAAGGGGGAGAGTTTTTCTTTTTCCAATAATGATTTCTCAAATTCTCAATTGCAAGACAGTTAATTTTTGCGATTAAATCACTGTTGTTATATCTATATCTTAATAGACTTTTATTTGCTAAAAACTGTCTTCGAAAACTAAGAGGAAGTTCTTGAGACTCTGTCAGAATGGCATGATTTGGTGAAGATGCCATGGCTCCCAAACATATTTTCAGAGCTCTATATTGTATTCGATCAAGAGTAAGTTGGATCGTATTGGAGGTAGAACCATAAAGAGTACACCCATAATCCAAAATCGAGCGAACATAAGACTTGTAGAACATTAAAGAAATTTGTTGATCCGCACCCCAGCTCTGTTTGGAGAGGAAGCGCAGAAGATTAATACCCTTGTCACATCTTTGTTTGACATACTTAATGTGACTGTTCCGTAGAAGTTTACTATCTATAATTATACCTAAATATTTATATTCTTTTACGATAGGAATAGTGTATTTACCTATAGAGAAATTATCGACTAACTGATATCTGTGCCTTGTGAAACACATCACAGCTGTCTTTTCTGGTGAAACACTAAAACCGATATCGTCGAACCAGTTTTGTAACCTGTCAAAAGTACGTCTTAAGTCTATCATGCAGCGATTGTATTAGGGTGACATAAATGCATAAATCGTTTGTCCCGAATAAAGTACGTGCCTCCTAGCGGCGGGATACGGGCAACAATACATTGATTGGCTTATAGGGCAGTCCTTACAGTAGGGATCCTAGCCTATACAGAAAAATGCAGGCGGGTGTGGGGTAATATTGCACTTTGGCTGCATTGGTGAGTATTGGCTAAACGTGCAGGGCAGGGTATGGTGCTGATAGAAAAGGCATTCAGGCATCAAATATCCAAACAAAATCTTTTGAGGCCATAATAATGAAAATACCTTCTCCAATGATATTAAACTTATACTGAAATGATGGCATCTCCTGAGGTAAAATGTGCCGGAAGGAAAATGAGCCTCCGTTCGGATTTCCGGGTGAGGACTATCTCAGGGGGAACACCATTGCAGGTTAGAAAAATCAGGCTAGGGTCGTGGAATCTTGATAGTCTTACAGGTAAGAGTCTGGAGTTAGTGGATGCGCTCAAACGAAGGAGAGTTCAAATTGCTTGCATTCAAGAAACTAGGTGGAAAAGACAAAGGGCAAAAGAACTAGGTGAAGGATATAAATTGTGGTATGCAGGGAGTAGTAACACTAGAAATGGAGTTGGTATAATTGCTGATAGTGAAATGAAAGATAACGTAGTGGAAGTTGTAAGAACGAGTGATAGAATGATGTCAGTGAAATTTGTAATTGATAAAGAGGTATTGAATATTGTGTGTGTATATGCTCCTCAAACAGATCTGGGTGAGAATGAAAGAAGAGCTTTCTATGACCAATTAGGAGACGTCCTGAGTGATATTCCGTCAGAGGAGAGAGTTATAATAGGAGGTGATTTCAATGCACATGTGGGCCAAGTCATGGCAGGATACGAAGCAATACATAAGGGATTAGGCTTTGGAACTACAAATGAAGTTGGAGATGATATGCTTGAATTAGCAACAACACTAGACATGGCGATTGTTAACACATTCTTTAAAAAGAGAGAAACTCAACTAATTTAGTTACAAAAGTGGACAACATCAATCCCAAATAGACTATTCTATGATAAGGAAAGAAGACATAGGGGAGATATGCCTGAGACGGCATACTTTTTTTTAAATGTTTTGTAATCGATAACCGATAGAGTTAGACATGTAATAAAAATCAAAGTCAGTGCTAGGACCATTTACATAAACATAATATTATTTTTTAACAACCTACATATTATAGTTTTTTTCTGAAAAAATAAATTGTAAAGTATTACATGTGCCATCTCACCCACATACATGTGGGTAAGATGGCATACCCTTGGAAATAAAGGCACTAATCTCGACATAAGTCACAAATAATTTTTTTGTAGTCTTGGGTACACCGGCACATTCGGAATATGACCACTTACCACAAATTTGGTATCTTAGTCAGGTTTCTCGAGAACGAGATAATGAAAAGAGGCCATTATAAAAAATGCAAGCAGCATCTTCCTCGTCACGTGTCTCAACATCGACGGAATCGATTTTGTCGGTTCGAATTCCTCTTAAAACGACTCATAACTGTAACGATAAACTTCAATCATATAACAAAATTAATGCAGTGTAAAAACGCATTAGGGTGAGATGGCATACCTATGCCATCTAATCCACATGCTTACTATGCCATCTCAGGCAACATTGCAATCATACCGTTTTTTAACCTAATTTTTCTTAAGCATATTTTTAAGATATAAATCGTTACAGGCGTGATAGGCATAAGGTAAAAGAACATCACAAAATTTAAAAACTTAACTCAGGAGTAAAGACTCGCGAATTATAATGTGATACAAAAAAAGTCAATAAATATTTTGTCCTACTTAATTAACATTCCAAAGGCTACTGCTGTCAAAATAAATCTAACATGCATAAGTTCAACAATGTTGACAAATTTTAACTTGAGGAACTGAAAACTGTCACACTAGGCACCAAATTTGGAATAGTTTACGAAAAACGCGTGATATGCCATCTCAGCCAGTATGCCGTCTCAGGCATACTTCCCCTACGTAAATACAAGGACTGCAAGGTAATAGTTAGTAAGACAGTAAGCCAACAACATAAGCTGCTTGTTCTGGACATCGAAATATAAAGTGAAACTAAACTAAAATATCGAAGAGGACCACAAAAAATCAAGTTTGTGGATGCTAAAAGATGAGAAAGAAGATCTATTCAGGGAAAGAATAGTAGAGAAAATATGTTGGAACATGAAAGGAAGCCCTACTACAATTTGAAGAAAATGGCCAGTAGTATTAGAGAGACTGCTATTGAAATAATGATAAAATTAAAAATGAGTATATTAGGGGAAGTCTAGGTGTGGCACCAATTGATGCCAAAATGAGAGAGCATAGGTTGAGATGGTTTGGTCATGTTCAACGTCGAGACGTTAATCATCCAATACGAAGAGAAGCTGAAGTGCAGGTTCCTGGAAGGAGTAGGATAGGAAGACCAAAGAAGACGTGGGGGGAGACGATTAGGCAGGACATGTTGGTAAAGGGGATTAATATTGATACGACCCAGGATAGAATTGTGTGGAGAAATACAATTAGGAAAGCCGACCCCGCATAGGGATAAGGCAAAGAAAATGATGATGATGAAATGCATAAATCGTCGGCTTATTGAATAATTTGTATGTCATCGCTCATCAAATCATGTAAGTCTGCAGTGTATAAGTTAAACAAAAGGGGACTTAAAATAGAGCCTTGCGGAAGTCCGTTGTAAAGTAATCTTGGACCATGTAAAACGTTATGACTATCTCGCAAAAATATTTTTCTATTAGCAAACAAATTTAAAATATACCCTATTCCACGAATATACGACTGTGTTGGATTATTTCGACAACGAATATTTTGTTGTGCAAAATATGAAGAACGAAAATAAATTGCAAATTACATTGCTGTTTATTGGAATAATTATTAGAGCCATTTACTTTCGTACGTCTTATGTTGCACACTGAAATATTCGTTGTCGCGATAATCCAAAACAGTCGTATGTTGGTGGAATGGACCATATTTATAGAGACTCTTTTATTGATACCAGACGTTACCATTTTTGAATACAGTATTTCCAAATCTACCACATCATAAGCCCCTTTAAGGTCCACAAAAAGACACAACATGTAATTATTTTTTGATAGACACAATTGAGCGTCTGTAACTAAATGGGAGATCGCATCAATTGTACCTATACCTCTACGAAATCCATACTGATTTTTTGGTAAAAATGATTTTAGGGGAGTGCATATAGATTTTCACTTCGGAAAAAATCAAACAAGATAGAACTTTTTGTAATTTCATTAAGAAATGTTTAAAATAAACAACATATCAAAAAGTTCTACTCGAGAAGTGGGTGCTTCATTTTTTATTAAACAAATGAACTATGAAATTAGATGTTTTTTAAATAACTCCGAAAATATAAATTTTAGAAAAAAACTGACTTGACCATTGAACAATTCAGAAAATTTCACAAAAAAAACCTTATATAAAGAATTTTTCTAACAATAAATCTGTATTTTCTGTAATTTTTTATTTATAACGCTAAAGTCACCCTTCTCACAAAGATTGGCGCACTGTAAACTAACGTACGGCAAAGTGCATGGTTGAGTTATTTTAATGTAATTCTTTAACTAATGGATCAAATGAAATTTTACAAATTGAACATGAAAGAAGAATAATTAAGCTATCTTATGGTTATAATAGAAAGAAATAAAATGTATGGGTAAAAGTAGGGTGTGGGCGGAAAATGAGCCTTACATGAATTTTATTTAAAAATTATTTAAAAATGTGTAACTAATACAATTTTTCTTATAAAACTCTCAATTTTGCACAACTTACCCTTCAAGCAACTTAATAAATGATGTTTCATTCAAAAAAATTCTCAAAAATTTAATTCAAATGATATGACGTCTCAAAAAATGTAATTTTTGAAATCTTCGTAGTTTTATAGAATTACCACCACTTTAAGACGGTATTACTCTTCAAGTTTGAACAGATCTATTACAGTTGTATAAGTGATTTTTTAAAGCTTAGGATGTAATCTTTAAAATGCACTAAATTATTTTACTTTAGAAATGAAATAGACAATAGACTATTTCTTTTTAAGAAAATTACGAAAGATAACAAAAATGTAATACAAAAACCGAAAATTACCAGCTAAAAAAATGTTTATACAAAGTGATAAATTTTTTTTGTAAAACTTACCTAAAATACATGTAATAATAAGCTTCAACAATAATAAATGTTCAGCAAAAAATAGTATATTGTACAACAAGAGAGAAAAAATACATATTTCTCACGAGCGCAGAAGTTTGTTGGCACGAGCCGAGGCACGAGGCGAGTGCCGCAAATCAAGCGAGAGAGAAATATGTCATTTTCTCTCGTGTTGTACACTGTACTTTTTCTATGGATGCGTTTTTGTCAAGAGTTCAAACCTCAAAATTAAATAATTTGGGTGCTTTTAGGTATATTATATGCCTAAATTGAAATAAAATACATATATACACATAGGTATTTAATATTCTTAATATTTATACACTTTATTTATTTAAAATTATAATTCACAGTTGAACAGTCTTAAATGGTAATTTTTGATAAGTTTTGACAAGTTTGAACACATTTTGTTTGACAAAAATAATTGTGTTTGTATTGTGCATGTTACCATGGAAATGGCGATCATATGTACGTAAACCGGCGGTGAACCCGTGAGAAAAAATATTTCTCACTGCAATGGCCGACTTTTCTCACTGCCTGAGAAATTGTTCATTTTGAATGTATGTAAGTAGTGAGAGAAGTTGCACATTGTATAGCATCCATAGAAAAAAATTTTTTAGCTCTTATACAGTATATCTGCGTAACTTATAAGTAAAAAAAAGTTATTCTTTATAAAATACTCTGCATCGTATATTATCTAAGATGTAATCATCAAATATCAAATTTAATTAATGTTATACGAGGTATGTCAAAAAATATGAATTTCATTAAGAGTAAAGTACCTTTACATTTCACAATATCAGTTCGTTTTCAGTCGTCGATGTGACCAGTTGTGTTTTATTATGGTTGTCATTACGACCGACTTACTCAAATTTGTTTTTTTTATTATTGTTTTTATTATTATATGTTTATTATTATTTACATTTATATGTTTATTAGTGTTTTTGTTATTGTTTTGGAGTGTTGTGTAACTAAACTCGTTGTAAGTGTTACCAGATTTGTTTGACTATTCTACATTTTGTTTACTTTTTTTACATTCAACGACCCAATTAAATATTGCTTAACCTTGACCACCATGATCTACAATTGTGATATTTGCTTGATTGAATTTTCCGAAAACGACAAATACAAGATACGTTGTCATGGGGACTGTAGACGATATTTTTGTCTCAAGTGTTCTGGTCTCAATAAAACCACCTCAAAAACTCTACTAGATCCAAAAAATGCCCATTTAAAATATTTCTGTACATTATGTGATTCACCTAGCCTCAGATGTTTAAATGAAAAAGTAACAAATTTAACAAAAAATCAAATACCACAAGAGAACTTTGACGCCTTACTTCAAGTTACTAAAAAACTCACAGATAATTTGCCTGTATTTATAGAGACATATGATTTATTAGCAAAAAATGACGACAAATTAGACTATCTTACAAAAAAAATTGACGAGATTCATAAATTAAATAACTTGTTAAATCCTGAGTATCTTTTAAAATCCATAAGGCAGATGGAACAAGATATTTTCAATATATCGTCAGTTCTTTTCGGCTGTTCAAATGACACGATTAAAATACAAGTCCAAGATACAAATTCATCTGAGATAAAGTTGGGATTAGAGAGGCTCTCTTCACACATCAGTGAAATATCTAATCAAATGTGTAATCTTTCCAACAAACTACCTACTATACCAACGAAGAAAGAGGTATCGAAGAAAAACATAGTATATGCCACTTCAAGTACCCAAACTGAAGACACCCAGCATTTCGAAACCAGTACACTCAAAAAAACAAAAATTGCAGAAGATAAATGTCACTTTGTCGTCATTAGCAACTTAGCCCCAATATACACACCTATACAAGTAGTTCATTACATTAAAGAGAAGCTAGGTATCAAGGAATTTATAAGATGTTACGCCCTCCTAGAAGATCTTGGAAAAATGAAGTCGACGAAGCCATGTCTAAGAAAGGATTGGAAGACGGAGACTGGGAAGATCGAAAAAATGGAAGTCCTGGCTGACGGAAGGGAAACGGCATTAGCTGTAGATAACCCTTTATATATATATATATATATATATATATATATATATATATATATATATATATATATATATATATATATATATATATGTATATGAGCAATATTTTTACTTTGTCGAAAATTTTGGGGGGAGGTCTACCGATTTTCCCCAAATTTTAATATGTTATTGTACTACAAACAAAAAGACATTCTGAATTTTTTCAGATTTTTCTAAGCCCAGGCGGCCATTTTGTGAGCCTTAAAATGTCGAGGCATAGCCCTTTTTAACGCTTTCTTGAAAATTTTTTTTCTCGGCTCCCTCTTCACAGAAAATAATTTTGAGAACATCATATTTTAGCTATTCACGTCTACTTTTAACGTGAATTTTTTAAACTTTTGGAAAATATTGTAATAAACGAGCGTTCGGGTATTTATATACGACTTTATTATTTATTTATACAAGTTTACTTTACAAACTTTAGCTTAAGACTAAACTTTATTTACAAATATGCCCGTATTTATACCCAGTTGTTATTCTGGAACAATCGACGCCCATCTCTAGCTATCAGCGTGTTCCGCCTACGGGTCGTACGTTCGAAAAGTTCCTCCTCCTTTCCGCCGAGGCCTAGATCATTCGATGACGTCATTCTCGAGGTGTTTACTGTTATACGGCGGTCGGCCAAGATTTCTCTTTTGTTACACTGCTCACCTCTTAAGATCTGAGCGTCCCGATCAGCAACTCTAGATGAAGGCCCAGGATGGCGGAATCTACACGACTCTCCAGCTCTGCATACACCCTTCAAGAAGAAATAGCAGTCTACTGTCTTTGAAGGGTATGACATCTTCGGGTTCATGCAACACACAGTAATTCGTACGCCAGTTTCTTTGAAGATCACTTCAAGCATGCTTCTCACAATCTTCCAATCCAGATTTTCTACTGCATGGCCTATTTTTGGTATAGCCAAATCTTCTTCAAATTAGTTAGAGCACGCCATATGTTCTCGTAGCTTGGCGTGTCCGTATAAGACTTCCTGGTCACCATATACAGCAAAGATCGAGGACCATCTTCCAATCGCAACACTCTTCCAATTTTAGGTTGTTGATTCCTTAACTCGTCCAGGCGGCCGAACTTTCTATTGAATACGGACGAGATTCCTTTAGTCATCTCGAGGTCTTGGGCAACACAGTGGGCTAGAGAGACGTTTTCTGGAACACCAAACAGATCTTGCTGAACTTCTGTGGTCACGCCGAATCTAGCACTCTTTCTTTCTGCGTAATTTGACATAAATTCCTTAAAACTTGGCTGTGGTGCATCTTTCATCTCCTGTTAGAGGACTCGGGCTTCCTCTGTTTCATTTGAGCCAGCATATAACTAATTGTTCCCATTGTCTTTGCAGTTTAGGACACAGGCCTCGACGACGTTGTGGATTATAAAGCCAGACAAGATCACCTACTTCGAAGCTTTCATTCTTGCAGCGAGAATCATATTGATCTTTCATTCTGTCACTGGCTATCTGGATGTGTTGTCGGGCAAGTTCATGAATGTTGTTCATTCGTAACTTCAGGCGGTCTACGTATTCTTCGCCTGCAACATATTCCTCGGAAGGTCTGCAGCCAAACTCTAGGTCGCAGGGCAAACGAACTTCACGACCCAACATCAGGCAGGTTGGTGTTTGACCTGTAGTTTCATTCACGGCCGAGCGGTAGGTCATCAGGAATAAATGAATGTGTTGGTCCCAATCTCGCTGATGTTCAGATACAACTTTACACAAGTGTTTACCCATCGTTCGGTTCATCCTCTCGACCATTCCATCTGATTGAGGATGCAGGGGTGTTGTTCTGGTCTTATTGGCACCAATCAATTTACAAACGTTTTGGAAAAGAGCTGACTCAAAGTTTCGCCCTTGGTCGGAGTGGATCTCCAAGGGAACACCAAATCGGCTGAAGAATTCTTTAACAAGTACCTCTACAACGGTAGCAGCTTCTTGATTCGGTAATGCATAGGCCTCGGTCCATTTCGTAAAATAGTCCATGGCTACCAGAATGTATTTATTTCCAGCATCGGTTTCTGGAAATGGACCTGCAATGTCGATTGCTACTCTTTCCATAGGACTTCCAACATTGTACTGTCTCATGGGTGCTCTCTTTTTACCAACTGGACCATTACCGGATGCACACAGTTCACATTTCCGGCACCATCTTCTTACATCATCTTTACAGTTCACCCAATAGAACCGTTCTCGAACCTTTTGCAGAGTCTTCGTAATACCAAAATGTCCACCTGATGTACCGTCATGCAACTGACGCAATACTTCTGACACTTTACTTTTAGGTACAATCAACTGCAGCTTAGATTCTGTACCATCATCGTTCTCAAAGGTTCTGTACAGAAGATCATCTTTTAGTACCAGGCAATTCCATTGGCTCCAGTAGGCCTTGACTTCTGGACTACATGCACTAATGTTCTGCCAACTAGGTCTCTCACCTTGCTGCATCCAATCCAATACTTTTTTATACATGGATCATCTTCTTGGGCGTGTTGTAGCTGTTGGGGCTGCCATTGTTCATTAACTACGGTAGTTCGTCTCACAGGGCAGCGCTGTTCCTCTACTTTAAGCCGGTGATTACAACTTTCACCGCATGGCCGTATCGAGGAAGCATCTGTATTTGAACGAACTCTTCCAGCCCTCTTCACGCGTCTCTTCGGCATCGTGTCACGAATCACCCTCCGTACCATTTCCACCAAACGTTCATCTTTTCTCTTATCGCCTTTTTCCACGGCTATTACTCGATTGTTTCGTGAAGCTTGGCTAGCTGCTTCGTGTTCCAAGGCAATAGCAAGTGCTTCATCTAAAACTTTCGGTCTTGCTAGTCGTAAAGCTTTCTGTAGTTCACTATCTTTCAGCCCATTGACGAAGGTATCTACTGCAATTTCTTCTAAAACGCTGTCTGGCACCTCTGGATAAGCCAACCGCACCACACGAGCCACATCTGCTTCAAATTCTTGCAGATTCTCACTTGCTCGTTGACTTCTACTTCGCAGTTGTGCTTTGTATACTTGTTGTAGATGGGCATCTCCATAGCGTTTTTCTAGACGAGTGAACAAGGTCTGGTAACAATTTTCTTGACCCTTAGGAATTGATCTTAATATATCTGCAGCATCACCTCGCAAAGCAGCAGTCAAGGAAACAGCCTTTTCCTGTTCGGTCCAATGATTGGCGGTCGCAATAGCTTCGAATTGTCTAAGGTATATGGACCAAGAAGACTTTCCATCAAATGGTGGTAATTTAAATCTCATATTATGCGACATTTCGTCTCTCGGTAGTTCATCTTTCACTACAGGATCTAAAGCTACTGCATTAACTGACGGTTGCACTTTTGTATCGGTTATCATGCTTTCTAATTATTTGATCTTCTCTTCTACGGCCAAAACTACTGCATTAACTGAAGGTAGAACTTTCGTATTGGTTACCATAGTCTCTAGTTGTTTGATCTTCTCGTCTAACATTTCTTTATTGTCGTCTACACTTTTCTGTATCTTATCGAATGTTCTAGAAACTTCTTCAAATTTCTCATTGTTCTGTTTACAAACTTCTTCAAGTTTTTCGTTGTTTTGTCTACAGACCTCTTTAAAAGTTTCATCAATCTTTTGAGAAGTCTCGTCGAATCTTCTAGCAACGTTTTCGAATTTCTCGTCGCTTTTTCTAGAAGTTTCATCGATCGTTTCAGAAACAGTTTTTAATTTCGATAAGATTGCTTGTTCTGCTGACTGGAAGTGGAACGTCTTTGGGTCTTCTCCGTTCTTCGTGAGGACATCCTCGAGTCGTGCTTGTAGGACTATCTTGAGCCCACTGCTGTCCAGATCCCGTTCCTCTAGCTGTTCACGGAGCTGTTTTACTGTAAGTTCTTGTAGCAACATCTTTGGTCGGCACACACGTACTTTCCAAAATGTCTTTTAACAGTCTTTCCGAATACCGAACAATCAACGCACTTTAACTATTCCCGACGAATAAAGTCCAAAAGTCTTTTAAAGTCTTTCCGAATATCGAACAATTAACGCACTCCGGTTATTCCCGACGAATAAAGTTCAAAAGTCTTTTAAAGTCTCTCTGTAATTCACTTATTTATATCGCACTAAGTTTACCCCACACCTGACACCAACTGTAATAAACGAGCGTTCGGGTATTTATATACGACTTTATTATTAATTTATACAAGTTTACTTTACAAACTTTAGCTTAAGACTAAACTTTATTTACAAATATGCCCGTATTTATACCCAGTTGTTATTCTGGAACAATCGACGCCCATCTCTAGCTATCAGCGTGTTCCGCCTACGGGTCGTACGTTCGAGAAGTTCCTCCTCCTTTCCGCCGAGGCCTAGATCATTCGATGACGTCATTCTCGAGGTGTTTACTGTTATACAGCGGTCGGCCAAGATTTCTCTTTTGTTACAATATCAATGCGTCTTTTTGGCAAACATTAAAATAGGTCCACTTTTTACCAAAAATGACCATATTCAAACAGCAATAAAATAACTTTTAAGTACTGCATCCATATTTAGCAAGTAACAAATTAAAAGATCTCTAAAAGATCTACAATTTGACATGTAAATTTTTTTTTGACTTTACAACTTTTTGAGCTATGGACGTTTGAAAAGTGCCCTTTTTACAAAAAACGCGTTTACAAAAAACAAAGAGGTGGAACTTTTTTCTGCCAACTTCGAATTGCACAAAAATTTATTTGAACGTAGTTTTTATCATATATTATAAGCTCCCAAAGGAATTTCTTTGGTTATTTGCTTTTAAATCCTTCATCGGAACCTCTAAAAATCAATTTAATTCTGAAAAATACGAGAATTCGCATTTTCGAGGCTTGAAAACTTATATGCAAGTTATCATTTTTGAGGTTGACAAGTGCCTAAATTAAAGATTACATATTCAGTTTTGATATTCTGGTGAAAAATGGCGGCTTATTTTAATAAAGAGTGCTATTTTTTAACTCTTAATTATTCGCGCCTCCTCTACTATTAAACCGCCGCGTCGTCACCACACTATGGTCAGTATCTCGAGCGTGAGTATAATCGTTTTTTCGGTGGAGTACTACTCGTCTATAAACTCACATAACTTTTTTCCTATTGCATTTTTTACTTGAACTTTTCAAGAAAACTTCTTCATGGCTTATGTTTTAATGCTGTGTTGGTTACAATTATAAACTAAAATGTTTGTCACTCAACTTTTTTAAGTAAATATGAAACTAACGAAATCTGACGACAAAATGTTTAAAGATGAACAAATCCTCTTTTAATTTTTTTATACATTGCAAGCAAATATTTTATCGTCCAGAGATAAATCAATTCTATCAATGGCGAATTTCTAGTACCGGTGACATTCGTCCGTTTTGGGTAGGTCAACGGTTATTTTATCGCATAACTCGTTTGTCTTTAATTTTTAAGCATTTTTGACACTAGATTATTAAATTATGAGGCATTCTAGGACTAAAAGATACTCTTGCTTTAAGTTGGCAAAATACACCGGTATTTAAAAAAAAAATTTCAATTTTTTTTCAGATTCAAGAGACGAAAAATTTTTAATTCATTTTTTTTAGAAAATGGTGTGTTCTACCGACTTAAAGCAAGAGTACCTTTTAGTACTAGAATACCTCACAATTTAATAATTCAGAGTCAAAAATGCTAAAAATTTAAATACAAAAAATTATGCGATAAAATAACCGTAGTCCTAACCAAAACGGACGCATATGACCGATACTAGAAATTTGCAATGGATGGAATCGATTAACCTCTAGAAAATAAATATGCGTACCAATTTTCGTTTTTCTTATTAGAAGTGTTCTGAAGGTATTTAAGAAAAACGAATTAAAAGACGCCATCTTCAAAGAGCTCTAGCTCTCTTAGGAAGCATTTTCGGACTAGGTCGGTAGAGTTTCTGGACACCCTGTATAGAGCATTGAGTTTCCGTATACGTTCCACACTATGCGTGCAACGAGCGTGCGGCCGTTGTATTAAATAATTAAAAAACAACGGTACATATTGAAATAAGGCCACATTTCTCACAAGAATCTCAAAACTGAAAATTTAAGCTTTATTGTAGGCAGTTAGCAACCTCAAAAATTGTAATTTACAATATGAATTTTCAAGCTTAGAAAATGCGTATTTTCGCATTTTTCAGTTTTACACCACTTATAACTCGAAAACTATCAACAGAGAAAAATGAAAAGAGACCTTTTTTGTTTAGAATCATCCAAAAACCTAAAAAAATATTTTCCAGAGCCAAAAAATGTGATTAATTTTTCATACAGGAACGACTTCACAATATGGACTATACATTCAATTTAGTTAAATCTTAAAATTGTCATAACTTTGGTTTCGTAAACGCTAGGGACTTCTTTCGGAGCTTAAATTAAAGGTGTTTTTCTACTTTCATAATTCATGATGTATGAAAGGGTTAAACAGCGCCTGCTTTAGCGAGGTAGGTCAACAAGTTAAGGTATATTAGCTCACGAAGGTATCAAAATTCTCGATTTTTTAGAGGTTCAGATGAAGGATTTAAAAGAAAATAGCCAAAGAAATTTCTTTGGGAGCTTATAACATATGATAAAAACTACGTTCAAATAAATTTTTGTGCAATTCGAAGTTGGCAGAAAAAAGTTCCACCTCTTTGAAAATGCGAAAAAACGCGTTTTTTGTAAAAAGGGCACTTTTCAAACCTCCATAGCTCAAAAAGTTGTAAAGCCTAAAAAGAACTTTACACGTCAAATTGTAGATCTTTTAGAGATCTTTTAATTTGTTACTTGCTAAATATGGATACAGTACATAAAAGTTATTTTATTGCTTTTGAATATGGTCATTTTTGGTAAAAAGTGGACCTATTTTAATGTTTGCCAAAAAGGCGCATTAATATTTGCCAAAAGTTTAAAAAATTCACGTTAAAAGTAGACCTGAATAGCTAAAATATGACGTTCTTAAAATTATTTTCTGTTTAGATGGAGACGAGAAAAAAAATTTTCAAAAAAGCGTTAAAAAGGGCTATGCCTTGATATTTTAAGGCTCACAAAATGGCCGCCTGGGCTTAGAAAAATCTGAAAAAATTCAGAATGTCTTTTTGTGTATAGTACAATAACATATTAAAATTTGGGGAAAATCGGTAGACCTCCCCCCAAAATTTTCGAAAAAGTAAAAATATTGCTTATATATATACGCCCTCCTTAAAGATGCCAACTCAGATACTGGCTCCTCATTCAAAATAGGTATTAAGTCTAAAACATCTATTGACTTATTATTTAATAAAGAAATTTGGCCACCGGGTGTAAACGTTAAGTGGTCTACAGAATCCTTATACTCCGAACCAACGACTTCATCTGAGACAGATATAAATCGGAAGAACATCAGAAGCACGGTTAACTTGGAAAATCCAATTACCATTCCAAGTAACAACAAGAATGAAGTTGATACCACAAATATACTGACAGACAAGCAGGCCATTGCAATGTGCAAATCTAAAGATCCTTTCCGTTCTCATATTAATTTCATTAAAAAGGATACTTTAGAACCATCGATAAATCTGGATCCTTTGACCCCACCAAGAGTTAGATTGACCAATAACTCGAATAGTCGATATCTTTTAGCCAGATTAAGGGAACCGGATATCTTGAAGGCCATTAAAATTAATCTTGCTTTTCTACACGACCAACCTGCATCAGTATTTTATGATGGGTATACCAACACAAGTGTTAAACTGTTTCTGGCTTCCGAAGGACTTCCGACTAAGAGTGAAGATCTAAGAAAAATTCTTCTAGAATTCAACGATGCTTATGGAATCGGTGCAGATGAAGTAGACGCTGATCTTGCTGCTTTTAGGTCTTTTCTCACTTCGGAAAGAATTATTCACCTGAAAAAATCAAGGGAATGTCACCGAAATTATTATTCCACTAGCTCTCCAAGACGAAATTTTTAAATAATACGACGTGTTCTGAGGAACTAGAAACCTCGAATAATTTTAGTGATGACAACTTTAGTATGGTTCTGATTAATATTCGTTCTATAAGAAATAAAACTGACGAATTGTTTTTGTTTCTAGAGGAATTAGGATTTCCCCAGATAGTTGCTGTTACAGAACACTGGCTTGCAGTCAACGAGCCTTTTTTTGTAGAGAAATATACCAAAATTGCTAGGTATGATCGTCCAAACTCAGCTCATGGAGGCACCCTAATTCTTTCTGCAAACAATGATTTTTCTCTGATAACAAAATATGACTTTTTGTTGAATGAAGCCTTCTTTGAATTTTCCTTAGTTTTTAATAAAAATCTTAATCTTTACATTATTTGCATCTATAGATCACCTGACTCTTCCGTGGAACTATTTTTTCAGAACCTGCTAAATTTGTTAGATGACTTGCCTCACAAGAGCAGAAAAATTCTATGCGGAGACTTCAACATAAATTATGCTGCTGTTTGTGCTACCCAAATGTTCTTGGTCAACATATTTGAATCATATGGTCTCTCAATGCACGTTAGTTCTCCTACAAGGATTACAAAAACTACATCTACCATAATTGATTATATTGTCTCCGATTTCTCACCCCTTAATGTTTGCTCTACAGTTATTAATGCGGAACTATCGGATCATGAAGCAGTATATACGAAATTTAACATCTTCAGCAAACCCTCCTCGAAAACCCGACGTTTAGGTAGGATTTTTTCCGCTCGGAATTTTCATAAATTTCAAAATTTATGTTTAACTTCTGACTGGCATTTTCCTTCTACGGACGTGGACTATAATTTCAGTGATTTTTTGGAGAAGCTTGTATGTATCTTCAATAAGGCATTTCCTTTAATTACGATTAAGCGAAAACGTCGCAAACCCTGGACTACCAAAGGTATCCGCATATCAGCAAAAAATATGCGTTCACTACTTTATATCAAGAAATTTACTACCAACGTCTCTGTCACTAAATATATCACCAATTACAGAGTCACATACCTAAAACTCATCAAATCAGCTAAAAAAGCCTACTATCAAAATCGTCTGGGAAGCTCCAAAAGTGTTGCAAAAGAAACTTGGTCCATAATAAACGATCTTCGAAATAAAACCCACGCAGCTCAAACATTTGCCCTTCCAAACCCTGAAAATCTAAACGAAAATCTCACGAATTAACGTGAGTAAAAATATAACATCAACTATTCAGTCTCAACAAGATCCCATTTCCTATCTCCCTAATTCAGAAATTGTCTCGAATTCATTCTTTATAAGACCAATCTATAAATCTGAATTAATCCAAACGATCAATAGTATCAAAAGCAAATCATCTTGTAGTACTGATGGACTATCCATAAAAATCTTCTCAAATCTCACAGATAATGTGTTAGAACTCCTCGTGTCACTAATTAATGATTCCTTTGAAAACGGTAAATTTCCAGAGTGCCTAAAGACAGCCATTATTATTTCTCTTCATAAAGGTGGCGAAAAATCTAATGCCTGCAACTATAGACCTATTGCCCTACTACCGGTACTCTCCAAAATTATTGAGAGGCTCATAAAAACCCGACTTATGTCCTTTCTCTTTGATAACAATATTTTATCACAAAATCAGTTCGGCTTCTTAACTAATAAATGTACAACTGATGCCATGTTTTCTGTACTTCACGAGGTTTACCAAGCACTAAACAATAATCTTTATACTGCCACTGTTTTCTGTGACTATTCCAAAGCTTTTGATTGTGTAAATCACAACATTTTGATTAAAAAACTTAATTATTATGGAATTCGAGGTATTTCTTTGAATTGGTTCAAATCTTACTTAGATAATAGGAAACAATTGGTTAGAGCAAATAATACTGACTCTAGTCTCAAAAACATTATATGTGGAGTACCACAAGGTTCAGTATTGGGTCCTCTACTTTTCCTGATCTTTATAAATGACATCACTAATTTAAAAATCGATGGAAAAATTTTTCTTTTTGCTGATGATACCAGTATCACTTGGAGCAACTCAACTATTGCAACTCTTCATGCAACTATAACTTCTAATCTTCTTACGATAAAAACCTGGTCTGACTCTAATTTACTCTCCTTTAACGTGGATAAAACGGTAGCATTATCGTATAAAGGTGCTCTTCAACCCCTGCTTGTAAATAGCAGCCAGATCTCTACCGTTGATTCTGTAAAATTTCTTGGTATTCTTTTAGACAGCAACCTCAAATGGTCCCTTCATATCGATTTGTTAAGTAAGAAACTCGCCTCGGCCTGCTATGCCATAAGATCTGTTTCGAAGGAACTCAATTTAGCATCTTCTAAAATAACATATTTTTCTTTATTCGAGTCTCATCTTCGATATGGTCTTCCTTTTTGGGGGTCTAGTACAGCTGCCCAATTTGATGTTATTTTCAAATTACAAAAAAGAGCAATAAGATATCTGTTTGGCCTCAGAAGAACAACCCATTGCAGAAGTTACTTTAAAGATCACGAAATTTTAACTCTTCCATCTTTGTATATTTTAGAAACTGTTTGCTTAATTCGTAAACACATACATGTCTTTCCAGCAAGGCCTCATCATGACTACTCCACCAGAAATTCAACTTTTGATGTCTATTTACCGATCCCGTCTTCTGAGTTAGTAAAGAAATCTATACTATATTCCGCAAAAAAAAACTATACAACCATCTCCCTTTACAACTCAAATCTGCAACATCCTTTCTCAAGTTCCGTAAAATGACAAAAGCTCATTTATCTAAAAGACCATATTATTCAGTAGAAGAGTTTCTTAATGACTAACTAAGAAATCACAGTAATGTACAAGTAACAAAAGTGTATTTATATATATTTGGGTGTCACATACAGCAGCTTAAACTTATTAGTTCCTTTGTTTGTGTTTTATTATATTATTATGTTGTATGTTAAATTTTGCAATTTATAGTAATTTTGCAATATATTGGTTTTTGTTTTTTTACTTCACTTTTTTAAATTGTTTATATTTTTTTTATTGACGATTTATCTAATTTTATAAAATTGTATTTGTTATTGTTATGTATATCTTTTTCGTGAATCTATGTTAAGCTTTGTCCATAAAATTGTATAATTTTCAGTGAGAATAAAGCGTATTTCTATTCTATTCTATCGAAAATTGTTATTAAGAAAAGTTGTTTGGAATTAAAAAATTTGTTTTAGTGTTCAATAACATCCTTCTAATTAAAATATTGTGAATAATAAAGGCACTTAACTCTTAAGAAAAACTCATATTTTTTACATACCTCGTATAAAAGTAAAAAAGTTTGATATTTGATGATTGTATCTTAGATTTTAGACTAGGGAGAGCATTTTATGAAGAATAACTTTTTTTCGTAAAAGTGATAATAAAATAGTTACCATAATTGTAATAAAATGGTGATGAATATCCGTAATTTGGGAAAAAATTTAAAAAAAATTTTTCGATTATAATGATGTAATTGTATATTTAGACATAAAACTAATTTCAAACAATATACAAATACTAACAACATACTAATTTCAAACAACTTTTCATAATGGGTCTATTGAATAAAAAGAAATATTGGCTTTTGCTTACAAGTATTTAAGTATTTACTTAATACTAATTAAATAAAGTCATTTCTTTAATGCTTTATTCAATTACTATTAAGTAAATACTTAAAGACGAGAAAGTAAAAGCAAATACTTCTTTTTATTCAATAGACCCATTAGCATTTTTTGATATTCTGGAATATAAAGATTCTTTACTCTTTACCGAAATTCATATTTTTGACATAACTCGTATAAAATTGATAAAAATTGATATCTGATGGTTGAGTTTTAGATTTTTGACTATCCATAGCATTTTATTCTTTGATAAGCAAGTCTCTTCTATACAGAGCAACTTTTTTTCGTAAAATTGATAATAAAAAAGTTTTCCATGTGGTTCCTATCTACGCAGACAAACTGTATAAGAGCTTCTGTATAAGAATTTTCAAATTGCAATGCCATATTCAGATTCAGCATAATCAAAAACAAAATAGAAACATATTTGATCAAAGTAAAATGATGAATTTAACGATATTTTTAAAATTATTTATACAAAATAATTGTTATCGTTTAAACAATTAATGAACAATTAGCGGCCAAATCTGCGAAAAGAACTTTTTACTTTAACATGTATATAAACTAACAAAAAAAGTTTTAGAAAAATATAAGCTTGTTTGAATTTTTCCGAAACAATGCATATTTTCGTTCTAATTGCACTCCCAGTGTTTAGTGAAAGTCCGTATCTCTGACTGTAGGGCTTCAGAACTGTCAGCGAATACCACAGTGTCGTCTGCGTATCTTATGTTATTGATACATTCTCCGTTAATTCTAATTCCGGCTTTAACATCATCCAATGCTTCTTGAAAGATTTCCTCAGAGTAGATGTTAAACAGCAGTGGGGATAGTATACATCCCTGACGGACCCCACGTTTGATTTTGATATCGTCGGATTCTCCTGCCTCTGTCCGGTTAGATGATGTTTGATTCCAGTACAGATTGCTGATAATCCTTAAATCACAGGTGTTTATTCCAATATTGGTTAATATCTCCATCAGCTTGTCGTGCTTTACTGTATCGAACGCTTTATGGTAATCAATGAAACATGCATAAATATCGCAATTCACGTCTCTACATCGTTGAAATAGCACTTGTATACTAAATAGAGCCTCTCTTGTACCCACTGCATTTCGAAAATCAAACTGTGTTCGGCTGATTTTTTCTTCGCACAGTCTATATATCCTTTGATGTATAATTTTTAGAAATAGCTTTAAAATATGGCTCATTAAGCTGATGGTTCGGAAATCACTGCAGGATATGGACTTTGTTTTCTTTGGTAAAGCAACAAACGTCGACTTCAACCATGCTTTTGGTATTACTCCGCTTAAATATATGTCGTTAAATATTTTGGTTAGGCGTTGAGTACCGTCGGTGTCAAATAGTTTTATGAGTTCAGCATATGCATTGTCAGGTCCAGGAGCTTTGCCATCTTTTAGTTGTGATATTGCTCTTTCCACTTCACCTGATGTGATTGGTAAGTGGTCATCACATATGTAGGATGGAGGTTGTTCGGATCTAGTATCATCAAAAAGTTCCTGTATGTATTTTGTCCATATGCAGATTTCTTGATTTCTGTCTGTGATGATATTCCCCTGTTGGTCTCGCAATTTGCTAGCTGTGTTGGATTTCTGAAGACCAGCTGCTTGTTTCACCTTTTTATGCATGTTAAACGTATCATGTTTTTGCTCTAACGACTCTATCTCTTCACACTGTGATTTTAACCAATTTTCTTTGGCCTTTCTTATTTCAGTTCTTATTTGTCTCTGAATCGTGTTGTACATTATTTTGTTGTTTTTTGATTTTCTTCTTTCTTCTATAAGTTGTAGTATATTGTCGTTCATCCAACTTTTTCTCATCTCTTTCTTTTCTATTAGATGTTCTTCTCTGATGTTGTTAAAGGTTTCACATATATTTTGGAGTGATTCTTCGGCATTATATGTTTGCTCCATATTAATTAGCTTCTCTGAAAGAATCTGTGCGACTGTCTCTTTTGTTTTCTTATCTTTTAGTATTCTCATATCGCACTTTTTGTTGCTGTTCTTTTTTGCAACCTTCTTGAATCTAAACCTAAATTTACCAACAACAGGAACATGATCTGATGATACGTCAGCACCGGGGTAACCCTTAACCGATAGGCATCCATTACGGAATCTCTTTTTCACCATTATGTAGTCAATTTGATTCCGTATTACGTTTCCTGGTTGATCTTGCGGGGAGACCCAGGTGTACAAGCGTCTTGGTGGTAGTTTGAAGAATGTGTTTAGTATTGTAAATTCTTCTTCTTCTACAAACAGTTTTAATCTGTCTCCCCTTTCATTTCTCTGTCCTAGACCAAAATCACCTATGAATTCACCGCTCCTCCCTTTACCAATTTTCGCATTGAAGTCACCCATAATGATAGTTATATCTTCTTTTTTAAGTCGTTTAAGTGACTTTATCAACAACTCATAGAATTGTTCTAGATATTCTTCTGGTTTA
The DNA here is from genome assembly GCF_917563875.1 of Diabrotica virgifera virgifera. Classification (NCBI taxonomy): domain Eukaryota; kingdom Metazoa; phylum Arthropoda; class Insecta; order Coleoptera; family Chrysomelidae; genus Diabrotica; species Diabrotica virgifera. The sequence continues at coordinate 151,953,247 of NC_065443.1, forward strand.
TCGCTCGTGGGGGCATACACTTGTAATATATTTAATTTGACGGGGCTAGTATTCAGTTGGATTATTATTAATCTTTCAGAAATAGGTATAACATTTGTAACATATTGACGTAATTGGGGAGACACGATTATTCCAACCCCATATATATGTTGACCATCGTCATTTCCTGAGTGGTATACCATATGGTTGTCAACAATACAAGCACCACTATTTGGCCACCTCATTTCGCTTATGCCCATTATACCGATTCCGAGTCTGGTCATTTCTTGAATGGTATTATGAATTTTTCCAGCCTGATACATTGTCTTCACATTCCAGGTACATATTTTAATAATCAACTCTGCTGTTCTTAGAGACACTTTTCCAATTCTGTCACAGGGGTTTCGCTGGGTTACGACCTGGGAGGCCCTGTGGTCTAAAGGTGGATCACCTCCCCTGCCGAATCTTGGCTTCCGTATTCCATGATTAGTAACTATTTCCACTTTAGTTGGATTTGCCATGATAGCTTTTCTAGAGATGTCATCAGGGACCTTTAATGCAGTGGTTTCTCGTTGCCTTCAGCATTCTGATGCCGTTGACCACTTTCTTGGTTCTTCCGCCTTTGAGACCAGTTTCCCAGTCTCAGGACAACAGAGTGCCCTTCCATTTACCAGCTCGTCCGCCCGAAGCCGTTGGCCAGTAAATGGTGGATTGCTTATCCCGGCAAACACTCGGACGTCAGAGCCTCGTTAGTTGTCTAGCAGGATGTACCAGATGACCATGATCTAGATCACCATACGAGCAGGTGAGGTTGGCATTTGAACAGGAGAGGCTATATCTTACGCATCACTATCCCTTAACATCCCATTAGCATCACTATTGTAGATAATCGATAAAATTACCTTGTTTTTTAAACTCGTTGAGACCTTCTGTTCGTTTTTTAACAATCGCAGAACATTCCTCGTCCCACCAATAAGGTCTTGGTATAGAAGGTGTGAAAGATTTCTTAATAGGCATAGACTTCGATGCTGCGACCGTGATTGCATTGAGGAAAAATTCGATTTTGTCTACTGCAGTTGAATTCCTTTCTAAATTATTAAGCTCACTAATTTCTAATTCAAACATATTCTCAAAAACAGACCAGTCAGCACGAGAGTTATTCCATTTTGTTGATGGGTTGATGACAAAGGAGGAGGGGTTGATTTGAATTTCTACATTGATTGGGTAGTGATCTGAGCCTAATGGATCTGAATCTACTGACCAAGCTATACGGTCGGCAAAGAGGGGAGATGTTAGAGTTAAGTTAACTGCTGAATGATTACTAGTTGGGGATATTCTTGTTGGTGTTCCGTCATTTAATGTAATTAATTCACAATAATCCATGGCCTCCACTAATATTCTACCATTTGGGTCGTCTGCAATTGGCCCCCACATACCGTGGTGAGCATTAAAATCTCCCAGAAAAATAGTTTTTGCTATATTGAACTGAAGGAATAGATTGATCCAGTCATTTCTTTATATTCTAATATCTGACGATCTATAGATTGATACTAATGAGAGATTAATTTTGTTCAAAGAAACTGCGCATGCTTCTATACTGTCATCGAAATTATTATTAATTTCGGATTCTTGGTAATCTATTCCGTGTCTGATGAAAATATCTACGCCACCGTAACCATCTTCACGACATTTATTGATAAAGTTATATCCTGTAAGTCTAAAATGATGACCGGATATGAGCCATATTTCTGATATAACTATTACACCTGTATGGTAATTGTTAATATGATGCATAAGACTGCCTTTGTTACTATAAATAGATCTACGATTCCATTGCAATATGGTTAGTTTTTTTGTAATATTTGTAGTAGCCATTTTCACTATCTGTAAGAATGGATTCTAAATTATCTTCATTATTATCGAATATTGTAATGATATTGTCCCTGATCTTATTTAATTCAAGTTTTCCTTGACCATTAATTATATTTGTAATTAGAGAATATATCTGTGAGATAAGTTTATCTCGACAAAACATGAAATTATTCTGTTGTGGAGGGGGTGTATATGGATGAAGAGAGATTTGTCTTTTTTGATGGGAATTTTCTAAATCTGAATTACTAGTGCTTGGAGTCTGAGAAGAAGTCTCAGTTCTCCGCCTTTTAATTGTTTTTGGTTCTAACGCGGTTTCATTAGTTGATTTTGATTTTGGTTTATTTAAAGGAGCATAATAAATTGTTTTGTTTACTGGTGCTAAATCGGGAAAGTTTCCAAGATTATTTAATATGTTAAACCTATTGTTGGTATTAATTTTGAAATAAGCTAAATTGTTAATCGATAATTCGGCATCCTTAAAACTCTTATTTTCGAAAGCCATTACTCTTTTTATGTCGTGTTGTTTTTTGTATATTGGGCAGTCTCTTGACATTGAAGGATGATCAAAAGATTTACAATAAACGCACATTTGTAACTCGGAATTACCTTCAGTGGAAGAATGCTCATTTGCACATCGAGAACAACGAGATTTCCCTTTGCATTGAGCGTTATTGTGACCGTAACGTAAACATTTTATATGGTTCTACAGAGAAATTAACCATATTTATATTAATAAAGGATGGAATTTTATTGCTTTTAAAATTTATTACTAACAATTGTCTATTGACAAATTCTTCTTTTTTGGTTTCGGGGTTTATAATTTTTCGTTTCATTCTTCGCACATCCGCCACTGGAACTATGGAATTAATTGCTTGTTTCAAGTATTCCTCAGTAAAAAAGGCGTATTATGCCTAGTTTTTGCGTGAAACATTTTGGAATATAAGCAATCAACTTATTTTTTGTTAGTGTTTCGTGATTAATTAATAAATTAGCGATTTTGTATGTTCTAAAAATTACCTTAACACGTTTTAAACCTACAGAATGAATATCAATAACATAATTTCTAAATTTAATTACTTTTAAATAAAAACCAATCCTGATTGGAAAAAGTTGACCAAGGTTCTTATCGGTATGTTCAAAAAATACCTGATACGGACCTGCATATGTTGGTTGATATTTATTATCAAAGTCATATTTTCCGAAATTTGAGGATACTGTATCCATTGAAGAAACATTAATTTGATTATCATTATTATTTATTTGATTATTAGTATTTAAATTAACCGAGGGCGAGCCAGGACCGCCCCCGTTACCTGGCATTGTCTGTACAACAAAGCTGTCTGCAAAACTGTAGTTTTCCACTAAGTACCACAAAACAGAAACTATTGATAAAACTCTGCACGTGAAAACAAGACCGGAATGTACCAAAAAACTGCCAAAATTAATAACTCTTTGGGACGAACTCCAAAAAATGAACACGACTTTGGCAGTAATTTTGACGAAATGTTAAAAATGTGTTACTGATACAATTTTATCTATAAAACTCTCAAATTTGCACAACTTACTTTGCAAATACCTTACTAAAATATTGTTAATAAAAAAAAACTTAAAAATTAATTCAAATGATACGACGTCTCAAAAAATGTAATTTTTGAAAACTTCGTTGTTTTACAGAAATACTACCATTTTAAGATGGTATTACTCAAGTTTAAACAGATATATTACAATTTTATACGAGTTTTTTAAGCTTAAGATGAAGTCTTTAAAATGCACTAGATTATTTTACTTTAAAAATGAAATAAACAACTTCTGTTTAAGAAAATTTAAAAACTGTAATAAAATAATCGAAAAATATCAGTTAAAAAAATATTTTTCCGCAAATCGCCAGGAAATTTTGACATTCCTGTCAAAATTTCTTGAAGAAAAAGTTAGGACTTCCTTACTGTAAGGAAATGTCATTTCCTTACTGTAAGGAAATGATATTTCCGTACAGTTGTTAGTGTTCTACATAAATGATAGAAAACACATTGCTATTAAAACCTTGTAAATTACCTTAATCATTAAATTTTCTTTATCTGGAGCTTCCTGGATAAATTTTTCAATTTCTTCCTTCGTTAAAATCTTAGATTTCTTTGCCCTATAACCTTGAGCTTGCCGTTTCAATAAAGAACGAAGTTTTGAGTATGTAGATATATCTACATTGTGTTTAAGTGCAAGGGTTGACTTCAGCATTGAATAATTGGCCCATAATGTTGAAGATTTCATCTTTAAACAAAGGTCTAGGAAGTATGCCATTACAACATTTTCTGAGAAAGAACTCGTATTTTTACTCATGCGATAATCCATAAAACGTCTGTATGCATTTTCGTACTTTTCTCTTGATTTCTTTGGCAATAATTCTAATGAAGCAGTATTCACTGCCTCAACCAGCTCTGGAGGAGTCCCAGGAATGGAAATTTCATCATCACTTATCATTTTACTTTCGAGAACACCAGCAATTAAATTTATAAGCGTCAAGTTTGACAATTCAACCTCAATACGTTTCCATAGTAACCCAAGTAATTTTATTAGGAATTTCAAAGCACCATTTATTTGGGAATAAAATTATCGCGTTTTTTTTAAATCAATCAATATCTGTCGAATTTTAAACGATTTGCGGAAAAATAGTATGTTTACCTCGTAGGAAAAGCCACATTCCTGGACTCTGTGTTGCTAAGTCTCGGCTTGCGCCTCGACTTAGCAATCTTCACAGTCGTCCAGGAATGTTAAGCTTTTCCTACCCGGTAAACAATGTACTATTTACAAAGTCATCTAAACTTTTTTTTGTACAACCTACCTAAAATACCTTTTTAATAACAAGCTTAAAAAATAATAAAAGTTAAAAAATGTTGAGCTCTTATAGGTACAGTAAGTCTGCGTAACTTGGAACCTATTGTAAGCTTTTTTATTATAATTTATTTTTATTATTTTATCACAATTTTTATTTTAACAATGCAGAGCATTTTATGAATAACAACTGTTTTTCGTAAAATTGATAATAAAAAAAGTTTCCCATATGATTTAAGTTACGCAGAGATACCTTCTGTACCTATAAAATATCAAACATTTTTTTTTGAATTTTCTAATTTTAACGTCACATTTGAATTCAGCATAATCAAAAACAAATGTAACGACCCCGTTGCGTCGTAACATGACAATTTTTTTAACTTAATGCATGTCTAATAGTGACGGTCTAATGACACTGATTACCCATTGTTCGGTTTTAAAGTTTAATTCATGTTTATATTTCGAAATTTGTTGATAGGGACTTATGGTCTAGCGGTTTAGGAAGAGTAATATATGCGTACCTTACGTTGTAATGTGTGAATATTTGTTGTTTCTTTTGAGTTGTTTGTGTTCTTGAATGGTGTCTCGATAGATTCAGAGTCCTGTGTGGGGGTTAGGTTGATAGTGAGATGTATTCCTGCGTTCCTGCTTAACAATACTATTAGAAAAAGCCTCGGATGGATTTAGTAAGCAGGAGTAGATTCTACTATTTTCCAAATACTCAGTAGGTTTCTGTTTATCGTGGACCCCCACCCCCTCATCTATGTCGTGGACCGTTGTTTGAGATTTATAAGCGGACTCTGGTAGCCCAGGTGACTGGTGTACACTGCATTTCCGATAACCACCAACTCACTGTCAATACTGATGGAATCGCCATGAAGCGAAGTTAATGCAGCCATGATGAGATAGACGATAGTCAGGTGAAGGAGGGAAGATAATCGCCATCTTTCGTAAACAAACAAATTGATAGTGCTAGTCAGGGACGTCAGGGTTGCCAGATTAGGGTATTTTCCCACAATTTTGGGGTAATTTAAAAGCGGTTGTGGGAATTTCCCTAAGCAGAAATGGTTGGGGGATTTTTGGGAGGGAAAATTATGGAGGATTTTAAGGGGTCATGGTAAATTAAATTTGCGAATATACAATGTTATACTATCATATAATCGAACACGATAGGACCTATGAATTATTTCCAGGACCCGCTGTTGATAAGTAGTATAATTTTGGTTTACTGTTTTCTACATTTGACTACTAATTTATTAAGATGCAGTAAAAATTTAAATTTGGGGGATTTGAGCTTCAATTTGAGGGAATTTCAGTTTCTAAGTGAGGGATTTATAAAATCACATCTGGCAACTCTGGTTGTAGTGGTAGCAAATTTTACCTGACAAATTCTCTGTCTCTCTAGGACCTCTCTCTTGTATGTTGGCCGCAATCTCGCTTCATTGTTTGAATGGGACGGGGCCATTCCATCAGTATTGACAGTTCGTTGATAACCACACACGGTACAACCAAAATATTAAAGTGTTTACATTTGAAAACGTCTAACATTTGGAGGTTATGTAGGACGTGAAATTCGTCGTCTTCTTCTCTTTTCTAAACTGATGTCGACAATGGTTATAGATATTTCGTTGATGGGTTTCACTATATGGTATTGCTTCACATATTGCTTCACTATACAGTAATGAGCGCGCTAATAACCGGCAAAATAGCATAAAAGATGGAAAACGTATTAAGTTTTGTAATAAAAAGAAATAAAACTAGTCGAGCTGGGAAATTTAGCGATATTAACCTATTATTTTACATTATATTGATTGTTTCCACCCTTAGACGTATCGAACGAGTTTGGCAAATACTACTGTCACAGTGACAGTTTTCGTTGACATACTCCTCTGATACGTGTAAAGCTGGAAAACAATCAATATAATGTAAATAAAAAAGTTACAATCGCTAAATTTCCCAGCTCGACTAGTTTCATTTCATTTTATCTCACAACTTAATACGTTTTCCATCTTTTGTGCTATTTTGCCGGTTATTAGCACGCTCATCACTGTATATGGGTACGGGTATAATGGTAGCAGCATGACGTCATTGAGTGGTTAATCGGGAAATGAATTATTCTTCCCGACTATAAAGGGGTTGAGGGTGATGGCAGACCGTGCAGGGTGTACAGATGCGGAAATACCATTCTCCTGTTAATAATATATAAACGGATTCGACAAGGTTGTTGGTGCTGGAGTACCCCGGTGTACTCTAGGAGTGTCGTCAACGAATGACAGATAACGGAAGTATGTCTCTCGAACACAGTCTCGTTTTGGGGAAGACGGCGGAAGCGAGTTCTCACTGATCTTTTTTTGATCGCCCAAAGATGGTGTCTCGGATTGTTTAAGAGTTAGGCTTTGAGGGTTTTTGACATCCCTAGTGGGGGATAATATGTGGTACCTATCATTAAAAGGTTTTGAAGAAATTGGGGAATTTGGATGAATGGATATTTTCTTCTTGAGCCGTACCATTTTCAGCGTCGGGTTTGGGGGGGAGAGGGGGGAGAAATCGGTAAATTCGTAGTTTTTTAAGTTTTCCGCCAATATTTCTAAAACTAAGCGGTTTAGCATGAACAACCTTCTACACAAAATTGTTCTACATTAAATTTGAAATAAAAAAGGCCCTATGCATAACGTTCTAAAATGAACGGTTCCAAAGTTACGGAGGTAGTATAGTATAATTGGTCCAAAAAAGGCCTAACCAAGACATCCAAAGTAAAAGTTTTCCTTCAACACCAAATTGTTCTATATGGTCCACATATTTTTCAGTATAAAGTTACACCATTTTGAGCGTCCGGTTTGGGAGGAAGATGGGGGAGAAATCGGTAAATTAGTAGTTTTTTACGTTTTTCGTCAATATTTCTAAAACTGTGCTTTAGCGTAAATAATGTTCTATAGAAAAATGTTCTACATAAAATTCAAAACAAAAAAGGTTCTATACATAATTGTTATTAAATCAACGGTTCCAGAGTTACGGAGGGTGAAAAATGGAGGCTTTCGATACTTTTTATATTTACCGATTTCTCCCCCCTCTCCCCCCAAAACCCGACGCTCAAAATGGTGTGACTTTTTTCTGAACATTATGTGGACCATATAGAACAATTTGGTGTTAGAGGATAACTTTCACTTTGGATGTCTGGGCTTTTGGTATAGTTATATCATAAATATTGCCCAAAAAATATAAAAAGTATCGAAAACCTCCACTTTTCACCCTCCGTAACTCTGGAACCGTTGATTTTATAACAATTATGTATACAACATTTTTTGTTTTAAATTTCATGTAGAACATTTTATTACATAACATTGTTTACGCTAAGGCATAGTTTTAGAAATATTGACGAAAAACGTAAAAAAACTACTAATTTACCGGCTTCTCTCCCATCTCCCTCCCAAACCGGACGCTCAAAATGGTGTAACTTTTTACTGAACAATATGTGGACCATATAGAACATTATGGTGTTGGAGGAAAACTTTTACTTTGGATGCTTGGGTTCGGCCTTTTTTTGGACCAGTTATACTATACTACCTCCGTAACTTTGGAACCATTCATTTTAGAAAGATTATGCATAGGACCTTTTTTATTTCAAATTTAATGTAGAAAAAATTTGTATAGAAGATTGTTCATGCTAAACCGCATAGTTTTAGAAATATTGGCGAAAAACTTAAAAAACTACGAATTTACCGATTTCTCCCCCCTCTCCACCCCAAATCCGATGCTCAAAATGGTGTGACTTTTTCTGGACATTGTGTGGACCATATAGAACAATTTGGTGTTGAAGGATAACTTTCACTTTGAATGTCTGGGTTATGCCATCTTTTGGATCAACTATACTATTCTATAGGGAGACCCTTGACGAACAAGGTAATTATTATTGTATATATTAGGGGGTTAATTTTTGGGGCTTCTATGTAGATGGAAAGTAAGGATATTTAAACATTTTTTATTGTACAGTTTTACGGGGGGACGTTACATATTTGGTAGTTTAGTCGACGGACAATCTATTCTGCACTAACTGTAATAGTTTTTTTGATTACATTACTAAATGCCATTTTTGGGGCGTACTAAATTCGGTAAATATTTAAAAAGAGCACATGTATTTTTAAACGCTTTAATTTAGTTCAATAGTTTGCGTCAAATCTTTAGACGTTAATTTGACTGCCTTTTCTTCAATGCAAATGAATGAAAATTTGCAGACATATGTATTCGCGGGAACAATACACGAATAGTCAATAAAAAATTTATGAGGAAAACAACGAAAAGCCCCAGATACAAAGTTTACTACTTTTTAAACAATTAGAATAATCGAAATAAAAATATAATAAACAATATTTTAAATCTAAGACTTTTCGCTAATAAACTGCTTTCTGGCTGCATCCCATATCTCCGGATTTTACAATATATAATCACGTAGAGACGACGAAAATAGGAGAAAGCAAATAGAGGACACTTAGGCCACGCATTTACCTTCTCTTCGTCTAGGAAAAGGACCGAAAGACAGTTTCTAAATACTCAAAAACTGAGTAAAATGAAAAAGATTAAAAAGGGTTCAAGGCAGGTTTTGTTTATATTCGATTCAGAGTTGGACTTCCATCTCCATATAGCAACTATTTCAGCATCCTTATGCATCATCAGTGAAGTTTATGCAGTCACAACTCTGAAGGGAATATAAACATTCTGGCTCTTTTAAGGCAAATCATCGCGATGCAATGAACCCACCTTTTGAGACGCAATTCAGCGACATCTCTCGTATTACGAGGAAAACAACGAAAAGCCCCAGATACAAAGTTTACTACTTTTTAAACAATTAGAATAATTGAAATAAAAATATAATAAACAATATTTTAAATCTAAGACTTTTCGCTAATAAACTGCTTTCTGGCTGCATCCCATATCTCCGGATTTTACAATATATAATCACGTAGAGACGACGAAAATAGGAGAAAGCAAATAGAGGACACTTAGGCCACGCATTTACCTTCTCTTCGTCTAGGAAAAGGACCGAAAGACAAAAACTGAGTAAAATGAAAAAGATTAAAAAGGGTTCAAGGCAGGTTTTGTTTATATTCGATTCAGAGTTGGACTACCATCTCCATATAGCAACTATTTCAGCATCCTTATGCATCATCAGTGAAGTTTATGCAGTCACAACTCTGAAGGGAATATAAACATTCTGCCAGGCAAATCATCGCGATGCAATGAATCCACCTTTTGAGACGCAATTCAGCGACATCTCTCGTATTACGAGGAAAACAACGAAAAGCCCCAGATACAAAGCTTACTACTTTTTAAACAATCAGAATAATTGAAATAAAAATATAATAAACAATATTTTAAATCTAAGACTTTTCGCTAATAAACTGCTTTCTGGCTGCATCCCATATCTCCGGATTTTACAATATATAATCACGTAGAGACGACACAGTTTATTAGCGAAAAGTCTTAGATTTAAAATATTGTTTATTATATTTTTATTTCAATTATTCTAATTGTTTAAAAAGTAGTAAACTTTGTATCTGGGGCTTTTCGTTGTTTTCCTCGTAATACGAGAGATGTCGCTGAATTGCGTCTCAAAAGGTGGGTTCATTGCATCGCGATGATTTGCCTTAAAAGAGGCAGAATGTTTATATTTCCTTCAGAGTTGTGACTGCATAAACTTCACTGATGATGCATAAGGATGCTGAAATAGTTGCTATATGGAGATGGTAGTCCAACTCTGAATCGAATATAAACAAAACCTGCCTTGAACCCTTTTTAATCTTTTTCATTTTACTCAGTTTTTGAGTATTTAGAAACTGTCTTTCGGCCCTTTTCCTAGACGAAGAGAAGGTAAATGCGTGGCCTAAGCGTCCTCTATTTGCTTTCTCCTATTTTCGTCGTCTCTACGTGATTATATATTGTAAAATCCGGAGATATGGGATGCAGCCAGAAAGCAGTTTATTAGCGAAAAGTCTTAGATTTAAAATATTGTTTATTATATTTTTATTTCAATTATTCTAATTGTTTAAAAGTAGTAAACTTTGTATCTGGGGCTTTTCGTTGTTTTCCTCGTAATACGAGAGATGTCGCTGAATTGCGTCTCAAAAGGTGGGTTCATTGCATCTCGATGATTTGCCTTAAAAGAGGCAGAATGTTTATATTCCCTTCAGAGTTGTGACTGCATAAACTTCACTGATGATGCATAAGGATGCTGAAATAGTTGCTATATGGAGATGGTAGTCCAACTCTGAATCGAATATAAACAAAACCTGCCTTGAACCCTTTTTAATCTTTTTCATTTTACTCAGTTTTTGAGTATTTAGAAACTGTCTTTCGGTCCTTTTCCTAGACGAAGAGAAGGTAAATGCGTGGCCTAAGTGTCCTCTATTTGCTTTCTCCTATTTTCGTCGTCTCTACGTGATTATATATTGTAAAATCCGGAGATATGGAATGCAGCCAGAAAGCAGTTTATTAGCGAAAAGTCTTAGATTTAAAATATTGTTTATTATATTTTTATTTCAATTATTCTAATTGTTTAAAAAGTAGTAAACTTTGTATCTGGGGCTTTTCGTTGTTTTCCTCGTAATACGAGAGATGTCGCTGAATTGCGTCTCAAAAGGTGGGTTCATTGCATCGCGATGATTTGCCTTAAAAGAGGCAGAATGTTTATATTCCCTTCAGAGTTGTGACTGCATAAACTTCACTGATGATGCATAAGGATGCTGAAATAGTTGCTATATGGAGATGGTAGTCCAACTCTGAATCGAATATAAACAAAACCTGGCTTGAACCCTTTTTAATCTTTTTCATTTTACTCAGTTTTTGAGTATTTAGAAACTGTCTTTCGGTCCTTTTCCTAGACGAAGAGAAGGTAAATGCGTGGCCTAAGTGTCCTCTATTTGCTTTCTCCTATTTTCGTCGTCTCTACGTGATTATATATTGTATAATCCGGAGATATGGGATGCAGCCAGAAAGCAGTTTATTAGCGAAAAGTCTTAGATTTAAAATATTGTTTATTATATTTTTATTTCAATTATTCTAATTGTTTAAAAAGTAGTAAACTTTGTATCTGGGGCTTTTCGTTGTTTTCCTCGTAATACGAGAGATGTCGCTGAATTGCGTCTCAAAAGGTGGGTTCATTGCATCGCGATGATTTGCCTTAAAAGAGGCAGAATGTTTATATTCCCTTCAGAGTTGTGACTGCATAAACTTCACTGATGATGCATAAGGATGCTGAAATAGTTGCTATATGGAGATGGAAGTCCAACTCTGAATCGAATATAAACAAAACCTGCCTTGAACCCTTTTTAATCTTTTTCATTTTACTCAGTTTTTGAGTATTTAGAAACTGTCTTTCGGTCCTTTTCCTAGACGAAGAGAAGGTAAATGCGTGGCCTAAGTGTCCTCTATTTGCTTTCTCCTATTTTCGTCGTCTCTACGTGATTATATATTGTAAAATCCGGAGATATGGGATGCAGCCAGAAAGCAGTTTATTAGCGAAAAGTCTTAGATTTAAAATATTGTTTATTATATTTTTATTTCAATTATTCTCATTGTTTAAAAAGTAGTAAACTTTGTATCTGGGGCTTTTCGTTGTTTTCCTCGTAATACGAGAGATGTCGCTGAATTGCGTCTCAAAAGGTGGGTTCATTGCATCGCGATGATTTGCCTTAAAAGAGGCAGAATGTTTATATTCCCTTCAGAGTTGTGACTGCATAAACTTCACTGATGATGCATAAGGAGGCTGAAATAGTTGCTATATGGAGATGGTAGTCCAACTCTGAATCGAATATAAACAAAACCTGCCTTGAACCCTTTTTAATCTAAAAAATTTATGTTTATTAATTGTTTAAATAAAAAAAAAAGATTTTAATGGAAACGCTTAAATTCTCTTGTTTTTTACAATGTAAAAACTTGAAACTTTTACGGATTGCATAGCTAATGATATGAACAATACATAATTTCACTTTTTACGTTAATTGTTTACGTTATGCTTCATTAATAAACAATAAAGTTTCAAATTTTTTGCCGATTCCGACTACTTTTCATGTTAATACATCATATGTTTTATACATATTTTTATAAACAGGACGATATATTTTAATGTTTGAAAAGTGTAAGACTAAAAAGTAAAAAATAAAAAAATATAAAAAAATTTTTTTACGAAACGCTTTTCTGTAGTTATGAGTGACTAAATTTAAAAATATTATAAAAAAATCAACTAAAAAGTAAAAAATAAAAAAAAATTGAAAAAATCCAACACGCGCCACGCTTTTCTTTGACGGATGTGTTAGATTTTTTCAATTTTTTTTTTATTTTTTGCTTTTTAGTTGATTTTTTTATAATATTTTTAATTTTAGTCACTCGTAACTAAAGAAAAGCGTTTCTTAAAAAAATTTTTTTATATTTTTTTATTTTGCATTTGTTTAAACACGGCGTATAGTCACTCACTTGTGAATTCATTTTTCTTGGGTAGAAATTATTGATTTGCATTTCACTTAAAAAAAAAATGGGGACCTAATTTGGTAGTATAAATTGATGTACTACTAAATACATATGTATAAAGTATATATAGTTTAATGACATGGAGTAATGGGATTTTATTCTTGTTTTATGGATGCTTGTACCGAGCGATAGTGATTGTACGGGACAATAATGTTGTACCAGAATTTGGTAGCTTTGTACCAGATGGTACAGTTTACATACTGGACGCTAGTCTATTTCTTTTTTTCTGATGGGAGGCAGCGAAGAAGGCCTAGGGATGGTACAACTTCAGCGGGATGATGAGTATCACTTGAAGTTTTAATTAAATATATAGTTTTTTAACTTATCAATGTACAATATCTCATAGTCATACATATATACATGACAATGTAAAGCTATAGGAACTAATGCCTTAAAATTCGTTTCTTTCGCGTCGCTCGCCTTGGTACCAATGCTAACGACCCTGGGTTGATTCATTATTAGTATTTATATTGCAATAACAGTTAATTTAAGTAACAGCCAAAAGTAACAATTTCAGGGGTAACTACCGCATTGGAAAACTCGAAGAGAAATAAAGCTGCAGGATAAGATAGGATTACCACAGATATGATATTAGAAGGAGGTAAGGAGCTAATTGCAATTGTAACTAAGCTTATAGATCGTTGTTTACACCAGGGCAAAGTCACTAAGAACTGGAACAACTCTAAAGTAATCTTATTACACAAGAAATGTAATAATCGAAAGTTGGAAAACTATAGGCCCATCAGTCTACTGTCACACCTGTTTAAAATACTGACCAAAGTCATAACTACTAACAGGGAAACTAGATGAATACCAACCATATGAACAGGCAGGTTTTAGGAAAGGCTATTCGACTTCCGATCAACTGTTAACTACAAAAATATTAATAGAAAAATGTAACGAATACAAGTTTCCAGTTTTTATAGCATTTGTAGACTACGAAAAAGCTTTCGACACTATACAACAACGGCCGTAATAAACGCAATGCAAAATTGTAGAATAGACAGCAGGTATATTAACGTCATAAAAGAAACTATGAACCAAGCTACAGTTACATACTACCTAAATAAAAATGAATATACGAACCCTGTACCATTAAAGAGGGGAGTCAAACAGGATGACACTCTATCATCCAAACTCTTCACCTTAGTTTTAGAGGACGTTTTTAAGAACCTAAATTGGAAATATAAGGGAATGAACAAAATGGATGCTGGTCAGCAAAACTCAAAAACCTGCCAGACAATTGAAAATAAAAAACCAATTAATTGAACACGTTGACTCGTATATGTATATACCTTGGAACAGTCGTCAACTCGAAATAAGATCAAACAACCGAAATACGATGTAGAATTAAAAAGGCCAGAGCAACATTATTAACAACATGAGAAATATATTCACCCATTCCGACATATCTCTCCCACTAAAAATACGGCTGCTAAAGTGTTATGTATTTCCAGTCTTGCTGTATGGCACAGAGGCATGGACACTGATGGAAACATTAATGAAAAAGCTGGAGGCTTTCGAAATGTGGGTGTATCGACGTATCCTCAAAATATCCTGGACGACTCACACCACCAACGTAGAGGTACTGTGCCGAATGGGAAAACAAAAAGAAATCTCTTTCACAATTAAGAAACGGAAACTTGAATACCTCGGTCATATTATGAGACATGATAAAAAATATCATATACTCCAACTGATAATACAGGGTAAAATAGAAAGCAAACGCGGACCCGGAAGAAGAAGACACTCATGGCTTCAAAACACTCAGAAACGCCTCAAACAAAATAAAAATTGCTATGATGATAGCCAACGTCCGCAACGGACACGGCATATAAAGAAGAAGAAGAAGAAGAAGAAGAAGAAGAAGGGAATAAACATCAATGGCCGCTACCTCAGTAATCTACGATTTGCGGATGACAATCCTGATGGCCTAAATATTGTAACTGGGGGGAATATAAGCGGATTTCACGTATTGATGTCTGTCGGAATAAACACCTGTCAATTTCTTATTGTGTGACAAACAATAAATGTTGTGAGTTCGAGGTTTGTCTTGTTATTCATTCTCTTGCTGGGTTAGGGAATTGGGAATTTTGGGCCTGTGGAGTAATTCAGCTGGCACCCTTTAAGATCAAATATATAGTTGTGGAATTCCGGGAATACTAAGTTTGATCCACGACCGTCTCCACTTGAGTAAAGCCGAAGGCCGTAAAGGTTAAAGACCCGGGGGACAACCGAAGAACGACGACTACTTTGTAGCAGGTAGGTTATCTAAAATAGTGTCTGCGAGTTGTCGCGTTATACAAAATAGAAACATCTTTGATCAAGGCAAAATGATGAATTCACCGATATCTTTTAAATTGTTTATACAAAGGAGCTTTAATTGTTTAAAAATTAATAAACAATTTGCTGAAAAATCCGTGTGTAGAGCTTTTTACTTTAACATGTTTATAAACCAACAAGAAAGGTTTTAGAAAAATATAAGCATGTTTTAATTGAAGTTTTTGATCTACATTGACTGCCCATATACATATAAATAGAGTACCCTGTATAATGAAAGAAATCATAACTGCCCCAAAACTTTCCCACTAGGAGGCTCGTAGAGTACAAATTGACTTAATTATATTTCATGTTTAAGAAACTTATACGTATTAATTAGGCATATATAATTACCGATATAATCCAGCAAAAATTGAAATAAAATAAGTATTCTGTTTTTATATTTATAAGTAATTTTCTTGATATGGTGTGTGGGTGAATTTTGTAATATGGGCGAAGATGGACAAAGAAGATTGTAAAATGAAGACCTAGACACGATCACACGATGCTTATCGTAATCGTGGACGTTCTTCAACAAGGTGAACAAGGTGGTTGGACGACATCAAGCGCAACCAGCACAACTGAATACAGAGTGCTCAAGATCAGATGCAATGGAGTTATTTATTGAAGACCTATATTCAGCAGTGGACTTAAAGGAGCTAATGATGAGGATGATATGCTCCTAAGTGGAGCATAGGGCTTCAGTGAAAACGAGCCATCGGGTTCTTTTTTGCGCTAAGACCTTCACCTCATTCCAAGACTTTTCTTGATTTCTTATCTCGTCCATGATGGATCTTCTCCAAGTTTGTGCTGGGCGATTTTTTTTCTTTTTTCTTGAGGATTCCACTTTCTTTTTTTAGGCAGTTTTTGCAATACTTGAACTACCCCACTATCCAGCCCCACTTTCTGGACATTATTTCATTTTCTACCCTCTTTTGTTGGGTCAGGGGTAGCAGATCTTCGTTGCTGATAGTGTTTTGTCAGAAAATACGGACAATTCTTCGTAGACATTTGTTAACAAAGACCTGCAATTTGTCTGTAAGGGATTTTGTCACTTTCCAGGTTTCACATTGTAACGGGTACGAAATTCATTAACGTTTTCGGAACCCTAGTATTATCGGTTTACCCTGTATGCTAAATCCGTTTCGTAAATTGTACTGTGATTGCGAATAATTCGGTCATCTGATTCTTTTTCGTTTCTCATAATATTGGATCGATCATCGGATATTGTGTTGTTTATCTAACTTTTCTCAGGAATTTGACGTAGATATCGTAAGTGTCTCAAATTGTTTATATCCTACAGAGGAGGTGGCATTGCTTCAAAGAGGTTTAATGATTTTTCGAGACGAGAGTCTGAAATTTTGTTGATAAGTGGTACTCATTAGACTCAGATTACTGCCGCTGCCGACTTTGAGACTGTGGGAAATGTTTATCTTGTGACGATAAGAGCTCTAGGAGTGTTCAGCGGGGTCAGATGTTGTTTGAGCCGATTTAGCTAATTTCATGGGAAAGTTGGTGGTACGAACTATTGAGACCTGTTTATTTATTCTCTTCAGGATTGGACGAGCTGTTTTAGTGTGCGCCAGAGGGTTTAACCTAGAGCGTAATTTGCATTTTTCTATTGGTCAAGATTTTGATTAATTGAGTGTCTGAAGTCTGTAATTGGTCGTTGAATTGTTGATGGGGAAGATCGAACGATTTTTGGAAGGGGCGTTTGGTTTAGGAATCTTGTCTTGAATTGGGACGAGCAAAGGAGTCTAGTTTGAGCCATCAAGAAGTCAAGTTGAGTTAGCCTCGGAAGGTTCGCTGCTTGTAGCGGCACCTGAAAGGAGGAAGTTCCAGTTTAGTTTGAGTATTGTAGTGCAATTTTATTGCAGAAGTCTTTGCGTTGCAGTTAAAATGTTTGTTCCAGTATGGTCTAAGCAAGCCGTAGGCCACCGCGTTTCGATGTTTTAGGCGAACGCGACTATTTTATACCAATGTTGGTATAATAATCTTTTCTTACATGCAAGCAGAAGTTAAAAGTTTTCTTTGTGTTACTAGTTTTAACACCACAATTAAAGCACGGAGTTGCTTTTATTTTAGTATTTTTTAATCCCGTTTAATTAACTAGAAAACAATTTTTTTTAAATATTTTTGTTCGAGTAGTGCCAATTTCTTTGAGAAATAAATTCAATGCTGAATTTTTCTATAAACTATGGGTGTTGGTTGCTAGCAGGTATTGAACGAAAACAATAATAAAATCAAAACGAGCAATCAACAATAGTTACAATACCTACAATTTACTATGCCTTCGATAGCTTCTATTGGTAGAGATGAATGGAAATTCTCATAGGTGCAATAAAATAATAATAATACAAACATATTCAAATTGGTTGGTGGTTAAATAGCTCCAAAACGAAACAAAGGAAACATATAGGTAACAACAAAATACAAGGTAAAAATACAGGGTACCTACAATCAGGACGCGCCAACGAAGCCAACACTATTTTACATCTTTACACTCGAATCGTCTGAATGCATCCCTTCGGGGAAAAATTTTTGGATTTCAAGTGGTTCGCCCTCTTCTTCGCGACACATATGGATTTCGATAACCTGATCGCCAGGAACAACACTGGCGTCGACAAGGGAAAAAAGGGACATGATTTCGAACTATTTACACAACAAATCAATGGTATGGAATTTCCAATATTCTCCCCCCTTTAAAGGCCATAAGGCATTTAACAATAACTAATACTATATAGGGTGAGGCAGATAAAGGGCCTATTAGAAATATCTCGAAAACTAAAGGTAAGAGAATCATGAAAATTGGAATAGAGAGGCAGTGGCGGCTCGTGACCTCAGTATGCGGGTAGGCTACACATATACTTCGGGTAGGCGACAAAAAATATCCTACAGTTTGTAATACATTTTGAGCCGTCTTGCAATGCTAAATGTAATCTACGAGCGCAACAATGTGTAAAAATTTTTGGAGCGTCTGCTTTAATTTTTGATTGTAATCCGTTTAAAGAGCCAGCCATTACACTTGCACCATCGTAAAATTGAGCAATTAATTTATTTTTGTAATCATATGGCTCAAGCACGTTTGAAATTAAACTATACAGGGTGTCCAGAAACTCTACCGACAAACGAAGACAGGAGATTCCTCAGATAATTTTAAGACAATTTAACCCAATTCACCTAGTTCGAAAATGCTTCTGAAGGGAGCTAGAGCTCTTTGAAGATGGCGTCATGAAATTAGTTTTTATTAAATACCTCCAGAAGGCTTCTAATTAGAAAAACGAAAATTGGTATGCATATTTACTTTTCAGAGATGAATCGATTCCATCGATTGCAAATTTCTAGTACCGGTCATAGGCGTCCGTTTTGGGTAGAGCAACGGGTATTTTATCGTATAACTTTTTTGTCCTTAACTTTTATGCATTTTTGACACCGGATTATTAAATTGTGAGGTATTCTAGTACTAAAAGGTACTCTTGCTTTAAGTCGGTAGGATGCACCGTTTTCTAGAAAAATCGATTTGAAAGTTTTTCGTTTTTGGAATTTGAAAAAAAAATTGAAAGAACTTTTCAACAAAAAACGAAGTATTTTACCAACATGAAGTAAGAGTAACTTTTAGTACTCGAATACCTCATCATTTAATAATCTAGTGTCAAAAATGCTCGAAAATTCAAGACAAAAACATTATGCTATAAAATAACTGTTGGCCTACCCAAAACGGACGCCTATGTACCAGCTTTCGTCTTTCTAAATAGTTTTTTTTTAATTTTTTTTTTTTTTGTAATTCAGAAAGTGAAAAATTTTCAAATCGATTTTTTCTAGAAAACGGTGTGTCCTACCGATTTAAAACAAGAGTACCTTTTAGTACTAGAATACTTCACAATTTAATAATCCAGTGTCAGAAATGCATAAAAGTTAAACATAAAAAAGTCATGCGATAAAATAACCGTTGCCCTACCCAAAACGGACGCCTATGATCGGTACTAGAAATTTGCAATGTATGGATTAGATTTATATCTTGAAGATAAATACGCGTACCAATTTTTGTTTTTCTAAATAGAAGCGTTCTGGAGGTATTTAAGAAAAACTAATTACAAGACGCCATCTTCAAAGAGCTCTAGCTCCCTTAAGAAGCATTTTCGGACTAAGTGAATTGGGTTAAATTATCTTAAATTTACCTGAGGAATCTCCTGTCTTCGTTTGTTGGTAGAGTTTCTGGACACCCTGTATAGAGCGTCTGCAGATCTATTATCGCTAACATCAAAAAACCCTAAAAATCTTTCTGTTACCTGACCAACTTTGTTAATAAAACGGATTGTTAAAGTACACTGTGATTTTTCGGTTATATCAGTAGTATCGTCAGCTAGTATAGAAAAAAATTGACTTTCATTAATTTCTGTTGAAATTTCATTTTTTACGTAATCGGCAAGACAATCTATTAAATCATTTTGTATTGTTTTTGACAAACCCGTGAACACCCCTTCTATTTTTTAACATGATCCTGGATTTCCTGATCGCGTTTAACTACTAAATTAAAAATTTCTTTAAAATTACCCATGTTTGAAGAATTATGGCTCTCATCACGACCGCGAAATGTAAGTTCTTGTTTTGCTAAAAGAATTGTAACATCAATTTCTTCAACTTCTTCAATCTTTTTCAACTTCTTCATTATATATCTTATTAGATAGAGAAAGATGTCCAGCGAAAGCACTGTCAGTAGTTTGTTTATTTTTTTCTAACCGTTTTAAATCTAAGCAATTGTTTAAATGTTCTTTCGAAGATTCATGTTTTTTTACACTAGCTGATAAATTTTTCAAATCTGAATATCCTTGACTCACCCAAACATTTTGCTTCAAATTTGAGAGCAACAGACAAGGCCAACAGAAAAGTGAATTTTTAAAATAACTTCCGCTTGGCCATTTATGATTTTCATACCATATTGTTTTAAACGATCTCGAAAATGGTTGATTGTCTTTTGTCTTATCTGTGATAAAATTGTTAAATTTTGTAAAGGCCGGCCCATTGAAATAATTACTAATCTTTCTTGATTTTGGCACCTTGAAAAAGGCGTCTCGATCAAACTGCATATTACATCGTTTAAAATATTCATATTCGATGACTAAAGTTTTTCCACCAATAAAACTAACACACCTACGTTTCAACAACGTCAAATATTACTTATTTTATTTATGTATCAAATAATAATTTACTATTCGAATAAATTGATAAGTTAACAATTAACCTCGCTTTAAATTTTTAATTATCTATATAATCTAATAACACATTATTCAGTTTTCATAAACAAATTTAAATTGTCCTACCTAGTTTTATTCAATACTTAACCTACTAATAACAGCCAAAATCAAAAAACAATTATTTTAAAACAGTTTCACAAGACACAAGAGAAGCAACTGATAAAATTTTGTAGGTCCGGCTATAAGACTCTGTGCCTATCCGCCCGTTCAAAATCGTAGAATACGGTCGCTACGAGCAGACCTGCAGCAGGCCTGCTCGCGTAAACAGAGAGAGATCGCACGTCAATTCGGTGTTGGCGTCGTTCTATTTCAGGCTACGTTCCCGAGTGCCTGACCAAGGAGAATATAGAGTCTATACAGTACTACTGATACTACAAGGAGCGTACAATAATTATAACTACGGAGAAAATTTTTTGGATATTTTTAAAAATAATTTGGATAATTTTTGCTATTTTATTGTAGATATTGTGTCAAAATTTATAAATTACAATTTTGAAATAAGTAATTTATATTAATAATTTATATTATTGTACTACATTTGAAGAGGGTAGGCGGCGCCTACCTTGCCTACCCCGACGGGCCGCCCCTGTAGAGAGGTTTTGAGGTATAAACTATTTAATGAAAATATTTTGGTCTTTTGCTACTTCCGGTTATACCGGAAGTTGATTGTAACTTCGTTTTTTAAATGGGACACCCTGTATATTTTTACATTTTTGGGTTCTACTCGATGTCTTCTTTCTTAAAATATTGGTTTTGTGATATTATACAGGGTAGTTTAAAAGGTACTGACGGTTTTTTATAAATTTTGTAGCAAACTTCACACCCTGTAGAATTATTCTGATTTGATATCAAAAACTTCATTTATATTTAAGTGATTTTTAATATAATCTATTATTATTAAAAATTATTAATATAGCGAAATGTTTAATTTTAGTATATAGGGTTGGTAAAAACTCGGAATGAATATTTTCTGAGTTTTCTTAAATGGAACACCCTGTATTTTTGTACTTTAATGAAATGATATTTTATAGTACTTTTTTATTTCTTAAGCATTCCCTATACCTCACTGCTTTAATATGTAAGTTATTCGTAGTTCTTTAAGCCAAACATTAATTGCAACAAAAATTACTTGAAATTTTATTAGATTTGCCGTGAAAATATTCAATCATAATAATTTTTTGGAGAGGCCTTTTGCCAAGGGCCTCTAAGGCCTGTAGGGCTGTTATAAATAATAATTTTTTGAAAATATATACATGTTAATCTAGAATGATCCTTAATTTATTAATATTGGATGAGATACCAAAATGCCTACGTTGTTAACATTGTTGGTGCATAAAATATTAATAAAAACAAACCATAATATTATACCTAGTTGGCTGTGGCTTTGACACTAATCTTGCTTAAACATTAGACAATATATTTATTTTTATAGTTCTAGTTGCTTTGTTACCATTACTAATATAAATTTTTGTAATGAGAAACTTATTAGTAAAGTTTTTGTTCTAGGAGAGTATAACAAAAATATACTACTAATAGAAATAAGAATTTATCATCTGTAATTCCCTGATAGACGACAACCAAGAAGAAAAACTTTTTAAAGAATAGTTTCGACGTACTAGACACTTAGATTACGAGAACGTTCATACTAATATACTAATATGCAGATTCTCAGTGACACTAACATTTAATTCATTTTAATCATTTACAATAGTTTTTGTCCGATCAAATTTCTCGTAATCTAAATGTCCAGTTCGTTGAAACCGCTCTAATAGTAAGTTTTGAAAAGTTTCTCTTTTTGGTTGTCATCTATCATGGAATTGCTGATGATAAATTCATATTGCTAGTAGCACATTTTTATTTGTTATACTCTCCTAGAACAAAAAAAAAACATCTGAATCAGTTCCTCATTAGAAAAATTCATATTAGTAATGGTAGCAAAGCAACTGTAACTGCAAAAATAGTAGAATGTTTAAGCAAAGCAAATGTTTAAGAATTTAGTGTCAAAGTTATAGCCAACTAGATAGAATATTGTATGTTTTTATTAATATTTAACCGACCAACAATCTTAACTATGTAGGTATTTTGATATATAAACCAGTATTAATAAAATAAGGGTCAATCGAGATTATGTGTTTATTTTCGAAAAATTATTTATGATTAAATATTTTCACGGCAAACCTAATAAAATTTCACGTAATTTTTGTTGCAATTAATGTTTGGCTTAAAGAACTACGAATAACTTACAAACTAAAGCAGTTAGGTATAGGGAATGCTTAAGAAATAAAATAGTACTATAAAATATCATTTCATTACAATACAAAAATACAGGGTGTTACATTTAAGAAAACTCAGAAAATACTCATTCCGAGTTTCGACCAACCCTGTATACTAAAATTAAACATTTCGCTATACTATTAATTTTTAATAATAATAGACTATATTAAAAATCATTTGAATATAAATGGAGTTTTTTATATCAAATCAGTACAATTATACAGGGTGTGAAGTTTGCTACAAAATTTATAAAAAACCGTAATTATCTTTTAAACTATCCTGTATAATATTACAAAACCTCATATTTTAAGAAAGAAGACATCGAGCAGACTCCAAAAATATAAAAATATACAGGGTATCCCATTTAAAAAAACGAAGTTACAATCAACTTCCGGTATAACCGGAAGTAGAAAAGAGACCAAAATATTTTCGTTAAATAGCTCATACCTCAAAACCCCTGTATTCCAATTTTCATGATTCTCTTACCTTTAGTTCTCGAGATATTTCTAATATGCCCTTTATCTGCCTCACCCTGTATATCACTACTTGGGCAACAAGCAATGACAAAACAAACAAATCCAATAAACAAAAAAAATACTAAAATACTTAAACAAAAAATATTGAAAACTTAAGCTCAAATCAAAACTAAAATTAAAATGGTGGTTTTGTCGCAGTCGTACTAACAAATCCGAACAAAAACAACTAAGTCTAAAGTAACGAAACGTAAATCTTAAGTAAATCTAAAGCAACAATAAAATGGCATCTAGTCCTCTATCGGCAAGGGACAGAGTCGGACAAGACGCCGTTTCAAAGTTCCGGTAGTCGTACGCACGGTGGCTACCCGACTTTGCCCGCATGCAATTCAACAAGACGCGCGAGAGGCCATTTACACGGAGCCAAATTATCCTCCTTCAAAACAACTAAACTACCGATTTTAGGTACAAAGCCAGAATCTAACCTTTTAGAATAATTTGGACCTTTGTTGTAAGGTATGTAAATACTCCTTACGCCATCGAGCCCAAAAATCCCTATGGATGCGTTGTAACAACTGCCATCGGGACAAACGATTGAGGGATACCTCCGAAAAATCAGGCACAGGCAATGATGTTAAAGGTTCAAGAGTCAGGAAATGCCCAGGGGCCGAAGCGTTGAGATTTTCAACATCATTGGTCAATGGGGTGAGCGGACGCGAATTCAAAACGGACTCAATCAACGTCAAAACAGTGTAAAACTCTTCATACGGCAAGATTTGAGCCCCGACTATCCGAGCGATATGTTCTTTTACAGAACGAATGCCGCGTTCATAAATACCAACGAAATGTGGAGCCGCAGGAGGCGCACAAGAAAATTTAATATTTTCTTTATCGAGAGTACCCTCCATAAAGCTACGCAATTGTCGATACGCGCCATGAAAGTTGGTACCGTTATCACAAAATACTTGCGATACTCGACCTCTCCGAGCAATAAAACGCTGTAAAGAGGCTAAAAAGGCTTCTGCGGACAAATCACTAGCCAATTCAAGATGTAAAGCCTTTGTGGCACAACAAACAAAGGGGCACAAATATGCCTTTTGACTTCGAACTCCTCCATAACGAGACATAGTTATCGAAAAGGGTCCACCATAATCTACCCCACAAATCGAAAAGGGTTTAATGGCCCCGAGACGAAATTTAGGCAAATCACCCATAGGGGGCTGTAAGGCCCTAGGAGATTGCTTCCAACATCTAATGCACTTAGACAAGACTGAATTAACGGACTGCTTAGAAGACAATATCCAAAACCTTTGACTAACCAAAAATTGAGTGCTTTTAAACCCCGCATGTAAGTACTTTTCATGATAATTACGAACTAGGAGAGTCGTAAGACGAGATTTCTTTGGCAACAAAAAGGGGTGTTTTGCCTCATACGACAAGGAAGGCGACAGATGACCACCTACTCTTAAGCACTGAGTATTATCATCTAAAAATACTCCTAATTTGCGAAATGGTTTTGGAAACGAGTTCGACTGAAGCTGTTCTTCAAAATACTGTTCCTGTGTAAACCTAACAAGAATAATTAACGAGCTTTCCAATTCTACTGAACTCAAGGATCCTACACGTCTTGACCTTTTAAAACGAGAGTTGTGCGCGAATCGCAACATAAAGGCCAAAATTCTTTGGATAGAGGTAAAAGACGATTGGTTTTCTAACAAACAAGACAAAAAATGTTCCTCACGAGTGGAAACAAACACTAAACTTTTCTTTACCTCTTCCGAAGGGGATTTTTCCCGCAATGATGGAGGAACCTCTGGAAAGATTAATGGAACCTTATACAAAAACGAAGGACCTGTCAACCAGTCTCGTTTCGATACAAAAGCGGCCGGTAGCATGCCTCGCGAAGGCGCGTCGGCTGCATTACTTTGAGATTCAATGTAATGCCACGAATAATTTGGACTATGGGTCTGGATATATGAAATGCGATTTGCGACGAAAGTTTTAAACCTAGAAGGTAAACTTTTAATCCAGTGCAATATTATTTGCGAGTCTACTTAAGCATACACCTTTTGAAAGATTATATTCGTCCACGACTGTGACACAAACGACATAAGTTTGACCACTATAATCGAGGTATTGTAATCTGTTTCATAGGAGCTACTTTCGATTTGGCACAAAGTAAATTAACTTGAACCATGTTCCGACTATCAATACTAAGAATATAAACGACACAAGCGTATCCTTTTTCACTGGCATCAGCAAATCCATGAAGTTCTAAGATGGGACAAGAGGAAATATTCAAAAAACGAGGAATTTTAAACTGCGAAATAAGAGATAATTCACTTTTATATTGCTCCCATACACGAATAATTTCTGAGGGAGGACGATCATCCCATTCAAGACCAGTTGCCCAAAGTCTTTTTATTAAATGTTTGATGAAAAAGGTAATAGGTGTTAGATAACCACACGGGTTATAAATTCGAGCTAATTCGGATAAAAACGATCTTTTAGTACAAAGGACATCCTGCAATTTGACTGCAAATTGAAAGACATCGGACTGTGCAATCCACTTCAAACCAAGGATTTTTAAATAAGGACCATTTGATTCTGGATCAAAATTAATAGAATGAGGATTAATATGCGATTCAGGAAATTGCGACAACAATTTGGGTTCGTTCGAACACCATTTCTGTAACTCAAAGCCTCCTAACTTCAACAAAGCGACTAATTCTTCAACTAAAGTTTGTGCTTCTTCGAGAGTCGAAGCACCGAAAACAAAATCATCAATATACGAAGCATTACAAATGAGCGAGGCGGCTTTAGGAAAACGAGAGCCTTCGTCCAACACTAATTGTTGAAGGGTTCTTAGAGCGAGATACGGCGAGGATACAACTCCAAAAGTGACAGTTAACAAACGATATTCCTGAATCTCCTCAAAGCTAGAAAATCTTCATAACACACGTTGATAATCCGTATGCTCAGGAAATACTAAAATATTACGATACATCTGACGAATATCTGCACACAATGCAAAATGATTAAGTCTAAAATTTAACAAAAGCGAGACGATGTCCTGTTGTAGCTTCTTCTTCTTCTTCAGGTGCCATCTCCGCTACGGAGGTTGGCAATCATCATAGCTATTTTAATTTTTGAGGCAGTAGCTCTAAATAGTTGTTTCGAGCTGCATCCAAACCACTCTCTCAGGTTCTTCAACCATGAAATTCGTCTTCTTCCGATGCTTCTTCTGCCATCTATCGTTCCTTGCATTATGAGTCGTAGGATGCGATACTTCTCGCCCCGCATCACATGTCCGAGATACTGTAGCTTCTTTTCTTTAATTGTAAGTTCAACTTCCTTTTCTTTACCTTTACCTTCTCAGTTGTAGCTTAGGACCAACTAATAAACAATCATTCAACGATTTACCAAGCCTGGGACTTTTCTGAGACGCATTATATACCACTCGAATTTTAGTAGAGACACTTTCCGATTTAACAACACAGTGATGTGGGATATAATACTTTCCCTTTGTCTTTTCGACCTCAGGGACCAATTGCATATGGCCTAAATCAATATACTCCTGCATATGGGACGAATATTCCTTTTGCAGACTAGGCTGACGAAACAAGCGACGTTCTAATGACATAAATCTGTTTAAAGCTACATCATAACTATCTCTTAAACAAGGCGGTGATTCACGAAAAGGCAAAGACACAACATATTTCCCCGAGACGTCCCGACTATGTGTTTCCCGATAAATGGTTTCGCACAGAACGTCTTCCGGTTCTGAAACTGGCTTCCGGTATGTTCTCCAGTTCCCAAAATTTCCTTAACGAAGAATCTAACGAGTCTTCCACACTTGAAAGACAAACAAGCGACGTTGACGAAAGGTTAGGTGTGCTAGTTGGGCCCAACAAAATATATCCAAAAACGGTATTTAGGGCATCAGGTTGTCCCGGTTTACCTTCAATTTTACCCTCTAACAACACCTTCGAAAATATACTGCAACCAATTAACAAATCGACAGATTGAATACAATTAAATTTGGGATCCGCTAACTTTAAATTTTTAATATAATTCCAAGCAGAACTATCTATTTGGGCGCTGGGCAAATCCGAGCAAACCCGATCTGTAATAATAGCCTCCAAATGAAACACCGGTGACTCCTGATGACGAGGTTGGATAGAGAAACTTATTTGACCCTGATTCAGTTTCGTTTGCATCGAACTGAGTCCGTTTATTTCAAACGAGCAAGGAGTTTTAGGCCATCCCAATCGATTGGCAGCCTTTCGACTAATGAACGAACTCATCTAACCCGAATCAAGAAGACATCTCAAGGGTTGTTTACACCCTTTACTGTCCATTGCATGAACCAAAACAGTACCGAGCAAGATTTCCCTTTTGGTTTCAGTTTTCTTTCCTACAAAACTAGCGGCACAATGGGATACTTCAGGAGACGATTCGATTCCCGATGTCCCTGGACTATTATTTTCTGAAGACGACTGACTATTGGAACGGTTTCTATCAAAGTGCAACAAACTATTATGGAGATGACTGCTACATTTGCTACATTTGAAGGATTTAGGACACAACTTGACTGAATGGTTAGCCTGATTAAGACATTTAAAACAGGAAGAAGACTCTTTACATAACTGATATCTCTCTTTTTGCGATTTTTTCAAGAACAACGAACACTGGTTGAGATAATGGCTTTGTTTGCATAGAGCGCAACATACTGAAGACGAATTTGTCACGAACGACGAGCTACTACGATTACGTCTTGAATCATTAGCCTGGTGTTGAGAGTTGGCCCTTGGCTCCGTGTTATTTGGGGCCCGCGACGACTTCTTTCCCTTACCTATACTACTGTCTAAATTACCATACGCGATGTATTGTGTTTCGATGAACGCTACTAATTTTTTAAATGACGGAATTTCATTAGACTTATTTTCCAACTCGAATAACTTAATGGAATTAACATCTAATTTGGACAAAAGCAAATTGAACATAATGAAATCCCAATGCTCAGTGGGAAGGCCTAAAGTTTTCAATGCGGCTAAATTTTCTAAAAAGGTGTCTACCAATTTAGCTAGATTTTTCGAGTTAGCCGCGGAGATTTCTTGAACGCCCACTATCGCATCCCAATGGGCGGTCGCACAACGACGAACATTTGTGTACCGTTTAACAATTAAATCGTAAGCCACTTGGTAATTATCGTTAGTTATGGGCAAATTGCGAATTAAGCTAAGCGGAGTCCCGTCTAAACAACCTTTCAAATATTTGAATTTTTCTACGTTTCCTAGGGGTGCATTGTTATGCACTATCGAATTATAAAGGTCTAAAAAGGATGCAAAATTAATAAAATTTACTTGAAAACGAGGAAGATCAATACGAGGCAAACGAATGTGGGATGGATGAGCTCCACCGGAAGCATAAGACGCTGGACCTGGACTTTTAGATGGTGACCCGAAGAATTCCGCGTTAAAAACTTTTATTTTGTAGAATAAGTCCAAGAATAATTCTCGAACTTTTTCTTCGTCCCCCGTATCTGAATCCGGTATCGACAAAACATTATTAATAATGCTTGTATGCTGCTTTAAAAATTCCTCCTTGATCACGTCTAATTCGCTACATCTTATTTTAAACAACGATCGAAAACTCTGATCAGAAACTGCCCTACTACCTAAATCATAAATCGACTGAATATCATTAAGCGTTGTATGCCGAAGGAATTTTAATTTCCTGGATTTATCCATTCTAACTTTTTATATAAAAATTTCAAACCGAAATGAAATGACCAAAATAAAATAATATTATATGTACTATAAATGCGACGATAAAAAAATGCAATAATAAAATAATAATAAAATACTAACACGAAAGGCGATTATAGACCTAAATCCACAAACTCAAAGTATAACAAAAATAATTATCTGCGCCCCTGGCGACGCTCCCAAAAATACAACGTAATATTTTGTTTCTAAACGGATATAAGCGATAATTAAATCTTTACTCATTCAAGGAACCCAAACACAAAAAACTACCTACTTTGGATATAATCACAACACTCGACTCGACCCACAATTTCGTCACGGTAACATATGCTTCGACCCGACGCGGCGTCCTAAGACCAACGATAAAATGTTCCCTAGTATTCAACGATATCAAACAAATATATTATTAATTAATATATTAATTAATCAACTCTATATTATAAACCTATTGTAATATATTATAATAAGCGAATATATTATAATTGCGACGAATCAATCAAACCACCATTTAAAATTTTAAATAGTGTATCAAATAATATTAACAAATAGTTCACATCCGTGAGAAGGATAAAAAAATGTATGTTTACTAGCAGGTATTGAACGAAAACAATAATAAAATCAAAACGAGCAATCAACAATAATTACAATACCTACAATTTACTATGCCTTCGATAGCTTCTATTGGTAGAGATGAATGGAAATTCTCATAGGTGCAATAAAATAATAATAATACAAACATATTCAAATTGGTTGGTGGTTAAATAGCTCAAAAACGAAACAAAGGAAACATATAGGTAACAACAAAATACAAGGTAAAAATACAGGGTACTTACAATTAGGACGCGCCAACGAACCCAACACTACTTTACAACTTTACACTCGAATCGTCTGAATGCATCCCTTCCGGGAAGAATTTTTGGATTTCAAGTGGTTCGCCCTCTTCTTCGCGACACATGTGGATTTCGATAACCTGATCGCCAGGAACAACACTGGCGTCGACAAGGGAAAAAAGGGACATGATTTCGAACTATTTACACAACAAATCAATGGTATGGAATTTCCAACAATGGGAGTAACCTGATGTACTGTTGTTGTATCTATTCATACGTAAAGTGACATTTAGTGGAGTGAATTTGTGCCTTGGACTTAAAACCAACCAAGAAGATACAGGACTATGATGTACAAGGTATTATTTTTTCTATGTAAAACTTTTCATTTTCTTTTTGGTAATCACGATCTCTATTTGTAACACCGTAAGAGATCTCAGATTTAATTTCATTTTGTTTCAATAATAAATAATGTTTAATTTGCCAAATACAATTTTATTATTTGTATTTTCCTTCTCTCTTGTTTCCTAAGTACAACAAAGATTTGGCGGAGTAAAGACATAGATAAGGTAAGTCACGCCATAAGTATTTTGTAAATTTTATATTGACTATGTTTTTTTGATTAATTTTTGAGTTAGCTATCTTTTCTTTTAATATTTTAATTTTTTGTATATTTTTGGTTCCCATAAGGTAACTAGTGGCGTCAAATATTTTATTTCTTTTTGTTTGACATTCTTATTTTAATTTTTCTATTTTTTTGTGTCTAAGCTAATAAGAGAATATTAATAACATCCCGTTAAGAACCACCCCTATATCTCTTCCGATTCTGAGCAACCGAGGACTTGTTCTTCAAATTGTGTAACACGTTTAGATCCCCTTATGACATATCAACATCTTATCAAATTTTATTTCCAATTTATGTTTTAACATGCATAGAGTAGAACAGACATAACATTTGACTGGAATATTCGGATCTTTGTCCTTGTAGTATATTCTCCAGACCTCCAAACAGCGTTAAGCATGCTAAATGCTTGTTGAGCTTTTCATATTCTCATACGAATATCGTCTTCCGTACCTCCGCTTTCTGTTATGACACTTCCAAGATACGTAAAGTTTTCCACATTTTCAATCTGCATGTTGTCGATATTAAATAGCGTGTTGTTCCTTGCATTTATTCTCATGGATTTGGTTTCACTAATATTGATTTTCAAACCTATTTTA
Source organism: Diabrotica virgifera virgifera (assembly GCF_917563875.1). Classification (NCBI taxonomy): domain Eukaryota; kingdom Metazoa; phylum Arthropoda; class Insecta; order Coleoptera; family Chrysomelidae; genus Diabrotica; species Diabrotica virgifera. The sequence continues at coordinate 151,984,584 of NC_065443.1, forward strand.
TTGGCCTCGGTGGAAAGTGTTTCCAATTGGTCGGCCACATCCTGGAACCTTTGACCTAACAGGCAGATATCGTCGGCGTATTCTAGATCACTTAGGCGTGTGGTTAACGTCCATTGAATCCCATTTGTGTCGAAGTCTAGTTTGGAAAGAACATAATTAAGAGCTATGTTAAACAGAAACGGAGAAAGCACGCATCCCTCATCTCTGTCTGACTCGAGTAAGTACGTCAAATTCGTCACTGTTAATCCCATTGTGGTCACGCTGCATGTCGTCTCAGTGTACAGTGTACAGGATGAGGATGAGTATGATGATTCATTGTATAAGTGATACTGCGATATGGTTCCAAAGATGTCACAGCAAATCTCTTAAGACATAAAATGAAATAAATTTTTCCTTCAATCTCTCCCGGTAAATGCCAAACAGGCGGTACCCCCCGTATAGGCAAAATGCCCTCACTTCCAGAATTCAATTTTATTAATTTTTTTACGTTCTATGCAACTAAAAAATGAGATAACGCGGATTTCCAGCGCGCCACCCCCTTACCCCTCTCGCCACAGCCAAAAACGTAAATTTTTAGATTTAATTTTTTTTAGTTGGGTTGAAATTGATTTAAAAATTTCAAAAAATTCATACGTGTAGCTGAGGCTTTTACAAAATATGTCCATTTTTTATGGACCCGTAGGTGGAGTGTACATAACCTCAAATTTTTTTTAACTTTTTAAAACCTATAAATTTTTTTTGAGGGGGCTGCAGGTCCAGTTTTTTTGCATTTTATGTATTTTATCAAATGCTATATCTCTGATATTTTTCAGATTTTTCCGTTAGGTGCGCCAACTTGAAAAATCAGGAAAACTGTATTTTTAGGGGGTTTTTAGGGATTTTCTTCATTTTATAGACTGCAACATAGAACAACTCTAGGTTTTGTTAATAGATTATGTATAATTTGAAATAACTGAGTATTTTAGGATTATCAAAATTGGGCAAAACACCTTTAAACCCCCCAAAAACCATGTTTTTTAAGTTATGTAAGGGTTTTTGCGGGCTTAATGATATTTTTTGAGATCGATACAGCCTGAATATTTTTTTCGTTTTTTTTTACGTTTTATGTGATTAAAAAATAAGACCAATTGCATTTTTAGCCCACCACCCCCTCCCCCTGACCCCACAAAAACGTCAATTTTTCAATTTTTTTTTTGTTTAGTTGTAATGGGTAGATACGGTGGTAGCGGGTAGATACTTCTCTGCGATCCCGGTAGGGAATAGATCTACTTCAGGAATAGCACACCTGCCCACGCGAGCTCATGGATTTCCCCAGCATCCCTTCACCGGGGAAACCATGTCCTAACCCAAAGCAATCCCATCTCCACCCTTTCCTCTCTCCACATCCAGTCCAACTCGCCAACACGCACTAGCCAAGCGTGGCGTTTTAATGGCTTAAAACCCCAAAGGCAAATTTTCATGAAATACGATAGTACTGAACGGCCCTCAGTCTCCGGCGGCTCCAATACCCCCAACCAAGGTAGCGGATGGAAAAGGGTTGGAGCAAAGGGTGCTAAGAATCCCCGGAAAAGATCAGGCTACCACAAAGAACGACAAATGCATATCACCTCATACAATGTTAGAACTCTTATATCGGACCAGAAGATGATGGAACTGGAGGAAGAGCTGAAAACAATAAAATGGGACATCATCGGCCTCAGCGAAATCAGACGAAGAGGAGACGCCCAAATTACTCTTAAATCGGGACATTTATTTCATTTTAGAGGAGAAGAAGACACTTCACACGGTGGAGTAGGATTCATTATACATAGAAAACACACCCAAAATATAACTAAAATTAACAGCATAAGTCCCAGGATTGTATACCTCATCTTCAAACTAAATGCAAGATATAACCTTAAGATAATCCAGGCATATGCTCCAAGACTAGCCACTCCGATGAAGAAATTGAAAAATTTTATGATGACCTAGAAACAGCATTACATACTACACCAGCATATTATACAATAATTATGGGCGACTTTAATGCGAAAATTGGCTTCAAACAAGATGATGCAGAAGTAGCAATGGGCAAGTATGGGTATGGCGACATAAATGAACGAGGACAAAGACTGCTTAATTTCTTACACCAGGAAAATTTATCCATGATGAACTCTTTTTTCGATAAAAAGCCTCAGCGTAAATGGACATGGATAAGCCCAGATGACAGTGTCAAAAATGAGATAGATTTTATCATAACAAACAGAAAAGAAATAATTAAAGACATTGAAATACTTAACAACTTTTCGGTAGGAAACGACCACAGATTAATCCGAGCAAAGATACGATTAAATGTCAATTTCGAAAGAACCAAGATGATCTTTAAAACACGAAAGACGAAATGGATTCCCCCAGGAAACAACAACCTCTATGAAGATGTACTAACCAGACGTATACAAGACCTTGAAAACGACATAGAAGACATTGAACAAGCAAATAATGTTATAACGAAAGCACTAAAAGAAACAGAAAGGGAGTGCTGCCCGACTGTCGTGACCCATAAAGAAAAATTAAGCCAAAATACCAAAGAGTTAATAAGTAAAAGAAGACAGTTGACGGAAAAATACGGCTCCAACTACACAACACTGAAGAAATTAAATAAAGATATCCACCGATCAATCCGAAAAGACATAAGAGAAAAAACACAAGAGAAATAACTCACATAATTCAAGAAAACAAAGGTTTAAAAGTTTTGAGGCGTAATACGAATAACATCGGTAACAAAAATATGTACAAAATCAGAAACAAAGATGGCAACATTGCCACGGATAAAGCCGAAATCCTCAAGGTTGTCGAATCGTTTTATCGCGAAATGTATGAGAGCACCAACGAAAGGCAAGATCAGCCCCTGCCCAAAATCACAAACCAGGGATCAGAATTAATGCCAGAAGTAACACCACATGAAGTTAAAAAGGCACTTTCAGAAATGAAAAATAATAAATCCCCTGGCGATGACGGAATAGTAATCGAAGCAATCAAACAAGGTGGAAATAAAATTATCCAGGCTTTGGCCAAACTTTTCACCCAATGCATTTACCAAGGAAAAACTCCTTCTCAATGGAACAATGCAGTCATTGTTTTATTACACAAAAAGGGTGACATAACAGATCTGAAAAACTACCGTCCTATCAGTTTGCTATCACACATATATAAACTTTTCACAAAAATTATCAAAAAAAAAACTGGAGGCTAAGTTAGACTTCTATCAACCTAGAGAACAAGCTGGATTTAGATCTGGATATAGCACTAACGACCACTTATTGGTAATAAAAAACCTAATAGAGAAGTCTGCGGAATACAACAAACCATTGGCACTGATATTCGTGGACTACGAGAAAGCATTCGATACCATAAGCCAGCAGAAAATGTTAAAAGCATTGACAGAATAGACCATCGCTACAATAACATGATCAAATATATCTACCAAACGGCAACGGCTAGCGTAAGACTGTCTGAACAACAAACAAATACATTCTGTATACAGCGAGGAGTACGGCAGGGAGACACCATCTCACCAAAGCTGTTCACAACCCTTTTAGAACACACATTTAAGAAGGCAGGTCTAAACGAATATGGTATCAATATAAATGGAGAGAAGCTCAGTCATTTGAGATTCGCAGATGACATCGTCCTTATAGCCGATCGTATGGATGATGCAATAATAATGTTGAACAAATTATATTACGCTTCCTTAGAGGTCGGACTAAAGATTAACATCAACAAGACGCAAATAATGACTAATCTGGTGCTAAATCGTAATATTGTTGTTGATGGAATGAATATTGAGCAGACTGCATCTTATAAGTACTTGGGACATGAAATTCAGTTGGGACGAGATAACCAGACGTGCGAACTCCCACGTCGCATAGGATTAGCCTGGGCAGCGTTTGGTAAACTTAACTATGTATTTAAATCGGACTTGCCCATATGCCTCAAAAGGAAAATCTTTGACCAATGTGTGTTGCCTGTACTCACTTATGGAGCCGAAACATTAACACTAACAAAAAAGGTAGTGAACAAGATTCGAGTAACTCAGAGGGCTATGGAGCGCCAGATGTTGGGTGTCTCCCTGAGAGACCGAATCCCCAACGAAGAAATACGCCGTAGAACAAAAACAACAGACGCTGTCGAAAAAATCGCGTCGTTAAGTAGAATTGGGCAGGACACGTCGCCAGATTGCCAGACAACCGATGGACAAAACGTATTGTCGAGTGGAGGCCGCGAGAAGAAGCACTACGGAGCAGAGGACGCCCACTAACCAGATGGGCCGATGATTTGAAACATGTTATCGGTAACTGGATGCAAGCCGCACAAAATAGAGATAAATGGAAAGAGCTGAGGGAGACCTATGTCCAGCAGTGGACGCGTACGAGTTGATGATGATTAGTTGTAATTAATTTAAAAATTTTATGAGGCTTCTACAAAACATATCTATTTTTTTATATACCCGTAGGTCGAGTGTACAATACATATAACCTCAAAATTCCTTTTTTATTTTTTTAAAACGTATTTTTGACTTCCAATCGATATTTTTTAAAACGTCCAATGAATTGTACATCTCTCTCGCAGACGGCCGCTTCAATACGTCCTTAGCGCTCATTTCTAATTATTAAAAATAATAGTAATAAAATAATGAAAAAAATTTCTTCAGGCTCTTGCAGGGGGGGCGGGCTTTAAACTTTGAGTTGGTCACTTTATGACTTTCATTATAATAATTTTTAATCGAGTTATTAAGCCTTGAAAATGGCTATTTTCGCGTTTTTCAAATTTTAAATTGCATGTAACTCGACAATAGTCAATTTTATAGAAAAATCACAAGAGACCTTTTTTGCTCAGGTTGATCCAGAGAACCTGAAACAAATTTGTTCTAAGTGAAAAAATTGATTTTTTGAATTCGTGTAAAAATTGTTTAAACAATTTTCCGACCGCGGTACTGCCTGGCACCTTGTGAATTTGTTATAAGGACCTCTTATTGAGTAAGTTTGTGCAAAAAAATGAATCGGAATAATTTACCTAATGGGGACAAGCTGTAACCGAAAGAAAAAGATTTTCTGTTGGAGTGAATGCACAGAGAGTGATAAACTCCAACAGACGAAGGAAAAAGAAGATCTACTTAATGTAGCCAAAGGAACAACAATGTGGCTTCTGCGTTGAAGAAGCTGAAGTCTAAAAATACTACTTTGCAGTAGTACTTGTATGGAAATATGCCAAGATGAAGAGTATAGAATTGATATAGGACTGAAGATGAAAATTATGAATAGATAGATGTAACTTGAATAGCTAGCTCAATATGCAAGAGAATGGCCACTTGACACTCAAGGAAGGATTCGGCCAATTTGCACGGCTATTTCTGGCTGGACAATAAATTAAAGGAAATGACAATGATGGCTAGAAAAGAAGATATTAAGACAATGTTCACAAAATAGATAGAGTAAATATAATAATATAATGAAAATAGAATAAATTTTTGGGCGCCAGAAGAAGGCTAACTAGATTAACCCTCTTCCAGGTATTCTACGCTGCTGTGAGTATATTAAATTTTTAGTACAAGTATGTTAAATGTTATTAAAGATTATTAAGTTATAAAGTATGTTATTATAAAGGAGTAATAAGAAAGAAAATCACAATAAATGTATATTTATTGAATGTAACTACTAGATTTACACAATCTCCGAGTTAAGACAAGTAACTAGTATGTGACTCTAACATGACAAAAAAATGATACTAGTGAAAGTCAGTTACAGAATTACCTTACAAATATAATCTAAGAATAATCTTAATAAGGTTAGAAAATCTGAATAAGGGTACCTCTAATACAGGAAGTACAACTTAAACCTGGTTAGTAATAACAACCTTCACCTAATAACAATTGTACGTTTATAATACGTACACCTTAATTAAATATTACCTGATACGGTAAATAATATATAAGTAACTCAAGGTGAGTTAGACAGGTACAATCCTTTACCTAATAAATAATCCTACGGTTGGATACAACAGATCCTTTTTCTAACTCGTAGATTATAATAATGACAAGTGAAACCAAACTCTATTCTGAAGGAATAGAGCCCAGAAGTTTATATGAATTTAATTTAAAATTAAATAATGTGAATGATTGAAATTTTGACTAATAGTTGAAGTTAATTTGAAGAATTTAATTTAAAGTAGACTAAAATAATGTTAAATTGTTATATAGAAAGGAAAACCAGCATAAAAATAATCAAAATAAGAGTACCAACAACTTTTGTAGGGGAAAATATCTGAGCTCAGAGATCTTTACCTTAGGGATTATGCAGTATGGGGATCGCTATCAATTAAATATTATGTTAAAAAAAAATACTATAAAAATATGAAGCAGGGAAAATTTGTGTGCAATTAAACTATAAAAAAAATGTCCTGAATATCACAAAAACAGTCTGTCTTTACTAAAAACGCATCAAATGTCCCCAAACAAACCCCTTTTACACAATCGTCTGGCTGATGTAATGAGCACCCAGTGGTGCTAACTTTCGCTTGCAGCGGTCCTGCTGGAGGTACAGGAAGGCTGGTTGTCCAGTGATCGTTGCTCGAGGAGTGGTCTGTCCCTGGTGGTGTTAGGTGTTTTTTTTGTTTTTTTAAGATTTCATAGTAGATGCTAAAAAACACAGTATGGTGTTACTACCAATCTACCAATGTCAAAAAAAAGAAGCAAGAAATACGAGGAGGTGTTTTTATTCCTATGGGAATAAGAAGAAATAGGTCATTAAGTCCAAAAACTTGAATGACTACACAGTTCGACTCTTTATCAAGTTGTTATCGGATGACCTTGGTCAAATAACACATGTAATTTTCGATTTGAATACAAGATATAATTACTGTGAAATAATATTTCATTAATATACAGGTATACAGACATATTATATTAGGCTGAAATAGTATGACTATGCAATGGATACTTATTTGATCATCTTTCAAAAGATAGGAGATCTGAACTTGAAAGGAGTATAAAAAAATTAATTTAAATGAGCTCTATTTTCCAAGTAAAAGCAAAATCTACAAAGAATACACAGTTTTCTCAAGATGAGTTTGATCGAACCATGAAAATAGCCTACATAAAACTCAATTAGCAAATTAGTCAAGGACATTCAACATGGCTGAATAAAATTAATAATTGTTTTTTATTTACCAGGGTGGAACTCCATTATGCGGTACAATTCTTCAAATTCACTGTTCACTGATCCTGGATGACTACAATATAACTATTTAATAACTTTGGAACTTAGAATTATAGGTAAATCTTAGTTCAATAACCCCGCATCTACTTAAAACCACTCCTCAAAGCACAATGGCGTGTTCAGTTCAACGGCCCAAGAACCTCGTGGCAATTCTCAAAATCCCTAGCTGTCAAAGTGGGGAAACCAATGTTGCCACGTTTAAATGTGACGTCAGCAAGCATTTTAAAATTCTGTGATGGGTTTTAGTTGTATTTTAATAAACATTGAAAGAAAATAATTCTGAAAATAATTAAATAATATTTTCGATAATTAAATAATATCTTCCCATCAATAATTGATTCTATAAGGGGCGGAACGTCACATTCCCTTTTAACCACGAGAAAAAAAAATTTTATTTAAAATTTTTTTTCAAATATTAAACTAGAGTAGTAGTGCTTAGTGTATCATTCCCGGTTGATTCGCAAGATTACAAATAATCACAACTAATAATCAAGGGAAAGTAGGATGGTCACTGCAGCAAATAACAGAAATTGTAAAATGTGACCCGAAGTCCTAGTAAAAGTGATTGTTTTTTTTCCTTAAAAGCCAAACAACCTAAAGATGAGACATAATTTATAATGACAAATAAGTGTCGAATTGGCACTAAATCCAAAGTTCCTAGTTGGCACACAATCCTAAATTGAACTAGCAATGGACACCAGATTCGTAATAGCATATCCAGAGAAGAACAATCAGGAATATTTATGGAACAATTCTCACCAATACCAAATAATATAAATACTAAACATACCAAAGGAATGCAAATACATTAACCAAAATAAATGTGGAATCGGACACTCAATCCAAAGTCAGACTATCAATGGACACCAGATTCACAAAAGCATATCCAATGAAGAACGACCAGGAAGATTTATGGACCAATTCACATCAATACTAAATCATATAAATAAATAAGTGAAGAATCGGACACTTCATCCAAAATCGGACTATCAGTGGACACCAGATTCACAAAAGCATATCCAAAGAAGAATGATCAGGAAGGTTTATGGACCAATTCTCACTAATACTAAGTAAATAAACTAAATTAGCTCTACATCTACCCTCATCCGGTAATGTGAGCCTATCTGAATTAAATAATAGCACTAAAGGATGAACTTATAATATATGTTCTATGACTCCATGATAGAAAAAAAATATGACGAGAACGAGCTACCAATTTTGAATAAAACTGCAGATTCATGCATTCTCGCATACATAGAATTATCCAGGAAATACTCCTGAATCTAAGCAACGACTGATGCCAAAGGTAAGAAGTGGTGATATACAAAAAAAAATCAATCATTTGTCCAAGCAGGTTAATTACTAACATTCATGACTCTAAGTATCGGGAGAGTCCAAGCATCAATATACTATTAACCAAGAGACATAAAATAAACAAACTCATGTGGTAGTATACATGGAATATTTGGACTAATTACACAAGAGTGGTTAGGACATGCTGCAGACATTCCCTGACCAGAAATATTATGATAGATAAACATCTGTCTACTCTTCAATGAAAGACATAGATTGCGAAATCGGATAGCAATGGCGCCTTGCTGAACTTCGAACCCACGTATTCACCTACTTTGAGCATCAACAGACTAGTATCTAAGAAGAAATATGAAAGACTCAAGAATTCATAATATATACCTCTAAATTCCAACTAATTCCAGAATTATACTGTGGAGAAAAGAAAGGATCTGAATTATTTTAATATCAGTGACAAATGTCAATAGAGTAACCCAATAACAAATTCCCGATCACATCTTTCCATTATGGCAAGTCCAATAACATGATGTAAAAGGATATATATATATATATATATATATATATATATATATATATATATATATATATATATATATATATATATATATATATATAAAAAATAATAATAAGTAGATAATAAAATAACCAAAATATGACAACCTAAGATATGGCAGTGTAACATAGTTCCATCTGTATTAGCAAGAGTACCTGTATGGGCCTACATATCTAAATGTCTAATAATCAACAACCCTTTTTTGGTAAGAGGTTCAGTAAGAAAAACTGAAAGTACAAGTGAAGTTTATCAAACTTAGTAATACTACTGGCTGGATTAATACTTGATAGTATTGATCCCTAATGATTAAAATGCAATTCATAATACAAAAAAAATGATAACTCATATAAGCAGTATTACATAATAATTCGGTACCTAGTAATTAATAAGTTAGAAGTCATCAAACCATGCCGAAGGATGAAAATTGAACTATGGACCTGCACTATCAGGTGATTAAAAAAAATCAAAACCAATATTATACCATAATAAAATCGAGCTAAAGGCAAACACAGGAAGAGATTAGCTCAAACAACCCTGTTAAGCTAATCTTCTTCCGATGAAGTTGAAGAACCAGCATCGTCCATGGTATTGTCAGGCAGTAAATCCTTTATATGAAATTGACCAATTCGCTTATTAGTCGAATTGTCCTTTAATTCATAAATCAAAGGAGATATTACCCTTAAGACAGTACATGGGATATATTTCTGGCAAAACTTAGCAGAAATGGCATCACCCTTACTGGATTTGACAAAATTGCGCTTTAATACTCGATCACCAACAAAGAATCGCAGATCTCGTTTCCTCAAATTATAGTGTTGCTGGTTCCTTAGGTAAGAAGTTTTTAACTTCTTCCTAATGTCTGCGAAAATATGAGGTAACATCTGGAGATCATCTAAGCGATGAAGTTTCTCAGATATTTTAGGAAGATTTTCGGAATTGTCTGAAATTACACCAAAATAATCACATGATAAAGCAACATTCCTACCAAAATTCAGATATGCTGGAGAGCACTGGGTAACTTCATGGACAGAAGTCCTTATGGCTTGAGCTATGGAATGAATATATTGATCCCAAGCTCTATGATCTGGGTATGTATAGGACCTTAAAGCTGTGACAATACTGCGATTTACTCTCTCAGTATGATTTGCTTGTGGATGGTAAGCAGCATTATAAAAGATCTTCTGAACCTTATATTTAGCTAAAAGATCTTTAAAGGCCTTTGATACAAACTGAGGACCATTGTCACATGACACAATTTGGGGAACACCATACACCAAAAAGACTTGTTCCTCCAAATATTTCAAAATTGCTGGAGTTGTGGCCTGACGAAGGGGACAAACTAAAGGAAATTTAGTGAAATAATCCACAACTACCAGGCAATAGGTATTACCCTTGTAGCTCCGAGGATAAGGTCCAATGAGATCCATTGAGATCATCTGTCAAGGAAAATTTATGTTCCTGAAGGAACCCATAAGTCCAGCCTGTGGTAGGTTACTTGGTTTACAAGTAGCACAAACCATGCATTTAGAAATGTACCTTTTAATAGACTTTCGCATACCAGGCCAATAATATAATTCGGCAATACGGTGATAAGTCTTATAAAAACCAAAATGACCAGCCGTAACTTCATCATGAAACATATGCAGAATATTTTCCCTATTTGGCGTAGGTACAACTATTTTCCACTCCGACATATTGGATAAGGACTCTATCGGACTTAAGATGTGTTTGTACAGAACATTATTCTCTACCTTAAAATCAGGATATTTTTGTGGGTCTTGAGTAACCCTATCAATCATATTCTGATGCCACGCATCAGGAGTTAAAGAAGACAGATCTAGAACATTAATATCATGGACACGTGAAAGAGCATCTGCGACCACTACTCCGTTTGCCTTTCTATGGACAATCTTATATGAATAGGCAGCCAGTTTGCATATCCATCGAGAAAGTCTCTGAGAAGGGTTTTTCATACTATGAAGCCATACTAAGGAACTATGGTCAGTAATTATAGTGAAATTACGACCTTCCAGATAATAACGGAACGCTTCTAACCCATGGATGATAGCTAAGAGTTCTTTCTCCGTAGTTGAATAGTTTTTCTGGGCCTTATTCAACTTCTTACTAGTGTAAGCTATGGGGTGTTCAGAGCCATCTTTCAACTGAAATAATACGCCTCCAGAAGCAGCATTAGAGCAATCTGTCATCAGATAAAAGTGCTCATCAAAATTAGGTGACATCATGACCGGAGCGCTTGTTAAAGCATCTTTAACGCGCCTAAAAGCTTCATCGGCCTCAGGAGTCCAAGTAATGGTCTGTCCCTTTTTCCTGTTCTTCAAAAGATCAGTAAAAGGTGACAACAAGGTAGAGTAGGACGGTACAAACCGGCGATAATAGCCACACATTCCCAATATCCTACGGACTTGGGTGGTGGTCTTAGGTATAGGAAAATTTTTGATGGCAACTATTTTCTCAGGATCAGTCCTTAGCCCCTGGTTATCCACAACATAACCCAAGAACTTAAGACTAGGTCGACAAAACTGACATTTATCCAGATTGACCGTTAGATTAGCTTCCTTAAGACGTAAAAATAACTTATCTAAAATTTCCATATGAAGGGAAAAATCAGGAGTGACAACCAAAATATCATCCAAATAATAGAACACATAGGGCTCCAACTGTGGACCAATGACTAAATCCATCAGGGGACACATTGTCTGAGGAGCAGAAACAAGACCGAAAGGCATGGTGACAAACTGGAATAATCCTTTACCACTGACAGCAAAAGCAGTATACTTCTTGCTCTCTTCACTCAGGGGGATCTGTAAGAAGGCCTTAGACAAATCAATAGAAGAAATGTATTTGGCATTCTGAAGTTTGCTCAAAATCACATCTATTCTGGGGATAGGATAAGCATCCCTGTTCGTTGTGATACTGTTTAGTTTCCGACCGTCAAAGCAGATCCTGAAGGATCCATCCTTCTTCTTCGTTAGCCAGAGCGGAGAACAATAGGACGACGTTGAATGTTCTATGATATTTAAAGCAAGCATCGAATCTACTTCTTTTTCTAAATCTGCCTGCCAGGCTTGAGGTATGGGATACTGATATAACCTAAAAGGAGTGGGATTTCCCACTTCGATAGTGTGAGATATTAACGACGTACGACCTAGTTTGTCTTTTGAAGAAAGAGTAGTAAATTTAGAGATCATACTCTCTGATTGCCTTTGTTCAGAGCTTGATAAACTAGCAAAATCATGAATAGCACTAAGGGTAGACAAATTAAATTCAGATATGGAAAAAGAAAAATCAGAACAACTTAAGGTGCTATTGAAAGCATTGAAAAAGTCCATACCTAGAATTATAGAATTCTGCACAGAAGGAATAACATAAAATGTAATTTCTCTACATAAATCTGCCACAGTGATTTCAATTTGGAGTTTGCCCGTAATGGACTGAACTGTACCATCTGCAGTAGATACTTGCAAGGATGAAATGGGCATAATGGGAATACTAGAATTTTTCAATAAATTTAACGAATGTGCCCCTATCAATGAAATATTAGAGCCACTGTCTAACAAAGCCAAACACGATTATCCTAAAATTTGAATAGGAAGATATGGCCTATTATCATTTTGTTTCCTAACTAATAAAGAATTAATATCTAGATCTAAAGTATTTGGTTGTCTACAACCGTAATATGGAACTAACCTAGACGTATCATCATCATTAACAAAACTAGAAGCTAATACAGTTAATGGAACTACATCACTATCACCATTATTATTGTTACGTTGAACACTACCAATCAAAGAAGAATTTGTAAATGACCATCTGTGATCATTTGAATCAAGCGAATCTAACGTATCATCTATAGAAATTAATTTCTGGTTTAATTTTGTTTTGTGGTGTGTGCTGCTTTCTTGAATGACACCCCCTTCCCTTTTCGTGAAGATGGGTTTGGGTTGCTGGATGTGCTTGGTCCAGCAGTTTCGTTTGACGATGGGGTTGGATTCCCTGATTGAGTGTTGGACGGAGAAACGTTCAGGGGACGGACCTCCGAAGTCTCGTTTCCCGAACACTTAGAACAATTCCTTTAAGGGTGTTCTCTCGGCCACAACCATGGCAGAAAATACGACTTTGAGGAATCCCACAATTGTAAAACGGGTGACCTGGCTGATCACAATTCCAACAGACAAGAGAACTAACAACCGAAACATTATGATCATGGCCCTTATTTGGCCAAGAACGTTGCCTAAAGGAAGTTGGCTGAGAAGAAGAGTTAGAAGAGGATCGAGATGTGGATGGAGGTTGAGAAGACCAGGATAAAGTTTCCTCCAAACGTTTGCACTTTATAGTAAGGTCATCAATGTTCTGAATGTCCATAAGAGCTAATTGTTGATGATAAAAGGGTAATAGACATTTAAGGATGATTTTAATTTTAGCTAAATCTGACAAAGGAGTGTCTAAACGACTACACATACCTAATATAGTATTAATAAACATAGTAACAGATTCCCCCGGTTTCTGCTTATGATTCTTAATTTGATCTAGTAGGTCGTCCTGGAACGAGTATGGAAGGAAATCTTACTTCAACTTTTTAATCAGATCCAACCAACACGAAAAATTACCCCTATTATTCCTAAACCATGTAAAAGCTGTCCCGATGAACAGTTCAGCAGAAGCAGCAAACAAATCCTCTTCAGAAACACCTCTAGATACTCGAAGACATTCAACCCTTTCTAAAAATGACATCACATCAGTGTGCTGTTTTTCACCTGAAAATGAAATACCCCATTTGTGTACTTGTACAGGTTTGGAGTAAGTGAAGCTAGATACATTGACTGGAGCATTAGGAGTAGAGGTAACTATGGGGTTAACTCTAGAATCAAGTTCACCCTCTAGTGTTAATATTCTAAGAGAAACAGATTTCTTGAAAGGTTCCTGTTCTTCTGTAGGACAATGCAACAAGTGTACACGGGCAGAAATATGGCCTAGACGAGATGTTAATCGCGCATACTCTGTATCCTTTACAGTTCCCCTAAACTTTTCTATTTTTTTAGACAAGCTGTCCAGTGTTTCAGTGATTCCTTTTTGTTGTTCCTCAATGATCGTTGCTCGAGGAGTGGTCTGTCCCTGGTGGTGTTAGGTGTTTTTTTGTTTTTTTAAGATTTCATAGTAGATGCTAAAAAACACAGTATGGTGTTACTACCAATCTACCAATGTCAAAAAAAAAGAAGCAAGAAATACGAGGAGGTGTTTTTATTCCTATGGGAATAAGAAGAAATAGGTCATTAAGTCCAAAAACTTGAATGACTAGACAGTTCGACTCTTTATCAAGTTGTTATCGGATGACCTTGGTCAAATAACACATGTAATTTTCGATTTGAATACAAGATATAATTACTGTGAAATAATATTTCATTAATATACAGGTATACAGACATATTATATTAGGCTGAAATAGTATGACTATGCAATGGATACTTATTTGATCATCTTTCAAAAGATAGGAGATCTGAACTTGAAAGGAGTATAAAAAAAATTAATTTAAATGAGCTCTATTTTCCAAGTAAAAGCAAAATCCACAAAGAATACACAGTTTTCTCAAGATGAGTTTGATCGAACCATGAAAATAGCCTACATAAAACTCAATTAGCAAATTAGTCAAGGACATTCAACATGGCTGAATAAAATTAATAATTGTTTTTTATTTACCGGGGTGGAACTCCATTATGCGGTACAATTCTTCAAATTCACTGTTCACTGATCCTGGATGACTACAATATAACTATTTAATAACTTTGGAACTTAGAATTATAGGTAAATCTTAGTTCAATAACCCCGCATCTACTTAAAACCACTCCTCAAAGCACAATGGCGTGTTCAGTTGCCACGTTTAAATGTGACGTCAGCAAGCATTTTAAAATTCTGTGATGGGTTTTAGTTGTATTTTAATAAACATTGAAAGAAAATAATTCTGAAAATAATTAAATAATATTTTCGATAATTAAATAATATCTTCCCATCAATAATTGATTCTATAAGGGGCGGAACGTCACAAAGCATTCAGCATGGACTATTTGCATTATGAGCCAGACGAAGATGGTTTGGAAAACATTAAACGATATAGGTCTGGATCCCGCGTATGAAAAAAAAGTTTATTAATAGCAAGCTGAAAATTTGTTAATACCGTAAAGCGGGGTTACTTTGCACCATTTATTATTATTTTTTTTTCTTAGAGTGGATATAAAGTTACTTGAAAGAAGATCTAAACTTTTTATTATATACATCTATTGAACAGGTCGTAATATAGCTTTTATTTTAGCTATTTTTTAGGTATATTGCATAATTAAAAGAAAAACCTAGTTTTATTAGTGGTGCAAAGTATACCCTAGAAGAGTCATACTTTGCACCACTCGATATTTTAATAATATTTGGCTACAAGATGCTTGCTGGTGCATAGTAATCCTACAGGATTTTAAACTTTGCACCAATTAAATGCAAAAAAATGTTCATTGGCCAATTTTTTTAATTTAAACCTACCTACATTTATGAAAGAAGCATAAAAGGAAAAAACATTGCTACATTTTAAATGAATAAACTTTATTATAACGACAATAGTGAAAATACAAAGTTTGAAACTAATCCCACCACAATTTGTCGCATTCTGGAACAACGTACAATCCTCGTCTGGAAATTTTTTTGGCAGGTTTTATGGCACCAATGACATTGTCCCACGAATACCATATTTCGTCGCGTCTTTCTGGCCATTTCCAAGACTTTAACGATTTTGCCATGGCATTGATCATCGCTCCATCATTTTCAATTGCTGTTATTACGCCGGGGTATACATGATCTTCATAGAAAAATAAAACGTACTCACCAATATTTTTTTAACAACGTCTAATTCAGAGTTTTTAACTTTTTCAGCAATATTTCTGCCAAGAGAACTGGAGGCGAGTTTTTCATTAAATTCGCTTTCTTCTTCCATCTCTTGCACCTCATTTATTTCATCGTCTCATGAATCCCTGCCTACTGGAAAGTGGTCTTCCAAAACATTGTTCTCCTCTGAATCATCTACGATTTCTGGCTCAACAGCATTATGAGGTGTGGAAGTAGATGCTTCAATTAGATCTTTTAAACTAATTTCAGAATGGGCAATACTTTGTCCTGCCGGAACAGTTATTTTCTTTTTCTTCCCACGTGTCTTAAACTTTGTGGCTTCCTTTCTTTATCTTCTAAATACTGAATGAAATGTTTTCGATATCCGACGAACTTGATTTATTATTTGTTGAATCACTATCAGTTATCACATTAGATCGCTTAGTTGTTTTTAACCGCTCCAAGAGCGGTGTTACATCACAAGGAACGATACCGCATTTCTTAAATCCGGACTTTAATATCTGATCGCCATTCTTTTGTATTTTTTCGATTAATGATCGTAAAAGTGTCGGAAAATGCTGTTTCTCAAGTACATTTGATCTACTGCCTACATGAGTTTCCTTATATTGAGATAAAATTTCCCTCCAGGCCTTTTTCATTGGAGCAAAGAATGCAACATCTAACGGTTGTGTAACGGGGGTGCTATTCGGAGGCAAACATAAAATGAATGTCTTGTTTTCGACACAAATCCAGGACTTCAACATTAATATGAGAAGACAAATTGTCTCCTAAAACGACCTTCTTTCCCTGAATTTTTTTAAGCCTGGGCAATAAATAGTGTTAAACCAATTTGCAAATGTCTGTGATTCGAACCAACCGGAGGCAGTATTTGCATAACGTGTACCAGGGGGGTCATTTTCAGTCCAGGTGTCCCACAAATGCATGGATTTGTACACCACATAAGGAGGTAGTAGCTCACCAGCTGCATTTCCACACATCATAAGAGAAATGCTACTTTTTGAAGAGTTACAAATTCGTTCAGGATATTTAACCCCACGTTTAGTTAATACCTTTTTTTCCGGGATCATCTGTTAAGTTAGTCTCATCATAATTAAAAATAGCATGTGGCTCCACACCAGTTATAGTTTGTCTTAAATTTTCAATGTATTCAGTCATTTGGTCTGCATTAAGTGCTGCTCTGCTTCGTTTAATGGTTGAGGCTATCCTTGCAGTAAGGTCCTTATGACGACTTAAAAATGATTTGACCCAATCGATACCTGGAGTATTATCCTTAAAGCGAGTAATATTTTTTCCTTAGCGATTTAAATAGCTCTTTATTATTTGCCGCAATTCCACCCCAGTAACAGGAAAACCAGAATTACTAAGGCTCTGACTACATTGTACGAAGCACCTTTCCTCTTCGTACGAGAATATTGTTGGGTATTCTGGTTTTCCAGCGTGTACTCCTTTTAATTTATAAAATATAGTTCTCCTTGGGATTTTAAAGGTTTCAGCTGCAACTCTTGTGCTCATGCCATCTTTTATGGTGGACAAACATGCCTTCAGATCTTCTTCTGTGTAGTCTGCATATTTGCGAGATCCCAGTTTCCTTTTATAATGTCTGGGCATTTCCTAAAACAATTTTTCTATTTCACTTTTACTCCTGGGGATACTTTGCACCACTTGCAAGTTGGCGGTGCAAAGTATACCCAATTTCACGTCTTAAGTGCACATGTTAACAATGTTTTTTTTTGTTATTGCTATCCTCTTTTAAAACCATTATTTTAACAACTAAAAATCGCAATCGGTTATGGTATATATCATTAGATGTGTACTTACCAATTTTTGACCGCTGTGACTGTCTGTACTGTATGATTTTGCAAAGCCAGAAAATAATAAATTTTTAAGGTTGATATTCGAATCGTTGCTGATGAATAACTGGCGACCGCAGGGACAATCGCGTGCGTCTTACTGATGTATTGCGATGTTGCCTATGTGTTCTAAAGGTAGGACAAATATCTAAAGAAAAATGAGCGTAGATTTACACAAAATATACTTTTACAGGTTCGGTGCAAAATTACCCTGCTCAGTGCAAAGTACCCCGTTTTACGGTAGCTTAAGGGTGTCTAGTCGGATAAACTTTCGTATATGGGAACACTGGAACAGGGGCAGTTTTAATTGTGGAACAGGTTAAAAATTTGGAACGGTCAGACCACGAAAACGGCACATTTATTTTGTCCGACAAAATAGACTTAAACTCTCCGAACAGAGATTAAACTCTCATGCAAAAATCAGGCTGCTATTTATCATGTGTCATAATTCCTGCCATTTGACATATTCTACATGTTCCACTCATTAAAACGCCCATTTGGTGATAAATAGCAGTCTGATTTTTGCATGAGAGTTTAATCTCTGTTCGGAGAGTTTAAATCTGTTCTGTCGGACAAAATACATGTGCCGTTTTCGTGGTCTGACCGTTCCAAATTTTTAACCTGTTCCACAATTAAAAACTTCCCCTGTTCCAGTGTTCCCATATATTAAAGTTTGTTCGACTAGACACCCTTAAGCCATTAACAAATTTTCAGCTTGCTATTAATCAACTTTTTTTTTCATACGCGGGATCCAGACCTAATAGATACTGTTGTAGATGCGAGTTGCGCAAACGGCAACATAACCATAGGATGTTGTTGGCATGTAGTTGCCATAATATAATATTTATTGCATGGAAGATATTTTACAAAAATCATCAAGCCAACAGAATATCTTACAAAACTCTTTGACAATACAGATGTTCCTGTAATAGACGAAGACGGCATAGGCGTAACCAGGGGGTGGTTTTGGGGGTTAAACCCCCCCCTTTTGGATGTACTTTGAGCTCTATACGCTTAACACCATTATTATTCCATACCCCCAGAGACCTTCAAGTAGATGTAACCCCCCCCCTTACGATCATCCTGGTTGGTTACACCTCTGGAAGACAGCGAGGAAGACTTTAGAACTGTAAAGTGTAATACCAACGAATATACTCTTCGAATACTCTACGAGTATATACGGAGCTATATATTCTTTGGTAATAATTTCCTTATTCTTTTTATGGTGTTTTACGTGGCAGTAAACTGAAGCAAAATGACATTATAATAGGTAGAGTCAGAGATATAGGTTATGTACATGGTACATACAAGCACATGTTTGAATAATTAGAATATGTATAATCTAAGGTAATATTAGGGTACCTACTAAATACAAACTAATGAACAAAAAACAAAATGTTTTGATTCAAAAAACGACAAGAAGTATGATATATTAAAATAATGTATTTTCCTTAAATTGATTATTCTGTTTTATTTTTGTTTTTTGTATCCTACCCAAAAGATATCGCAATGACATCTTTACTTTACATAAAAATCTTTACTTGATATAAAAATATTGCAAAAATTTGAAATTATTTTGTTAAATGAAGTTTACTTGAGGACAAACTGAGCAACAGATATACTGAGAAAAAAAAAATTGAAAACGAAAAAATGATGATTTATTGGGAAGTTTGAGAGGGAGGAGGGCTAAAATTGGGCTAAGGCTTATTTTTTAAACACATCAAACGTAAAAAAAAATGAAAAAAAATATTCCGGCTGTATTGATCTCAAAAAATATTCGGCCTGGGTCCCGCGTACCAAAAAAAGTTGATTAATGGCAAGCTGAAAATATGTTAATAGCTTAACGGTGTCTAGTCGGACAAACTTTGATGTACGGGAACACTGGAACAGGGGAAGTTTTAATTGTGAAACGTAATTTTAATTGTGGAACGTGTCATCCTGGCAAGTTTATGATTGTGAAAACTAGCCGGTTGTTTTTAAGTTTATTCAATAGCAAATTATATAAAATATCCCTAAAAACTCAGTTATTTCAAATTATACCTACATAACCTATAAAAAAACCTTGAGTTAATCTATTTTGAAGTCTATAAAATGGAGAAAATCCCTAAAAACCACCGAACAAACCAGTTTTTCGGATTTTTGAAGATGACGTACCTTACGGAAAAATCTGAAGAAAGTCAGAAATATAGTTTTTGATAAAATACACAAAACAAAAAAAATAGACATGCAGCCATTACCCCAAAAATTATACGTACCTATTAAAAAGCAAAAAAAGAGGTTATAATATGTACACTCGACCTTCGGGTCCATAAAAATAGATGTTCTGTAAAAGCCTCAGCTTGGGCGTGTGAATTTTTTGTAATTTATAATTTAATAATTATTACCTATTCTAAATGGGAAATAAGCCACAATTTAACTAAAAAAATGACCATTTAAAATAGTTAATTACAAAAATGCCACAAAGAAATAGCTTCAGAATAACATTTATAATTTAAATGTAAACCAACTTAAAAAAAAAATAAAATCGAAAAATTGACATTTTTGGCTGTGGGGGAGGGGGAATAGGGAAAGTGGGCTAAAATTGCGGTGAGTCCTAAATTTTTAAAATCATATAGAACGTAAACAAAATAAAAAAATATTCAGGCTGTATCGACCACAAAAAATATAATTAGACCCACAAAAATCCTTACAAAACTTTAAAAAAACATGTTTTTTGGGGGTTTAAAAGTGTTTCGCCCAATTTTTGAATAACCTAATATACTCAGTTATTTTAAATTATACATAATCTATTAACAAAACCTTGAGTTGATCTATGTTGCAGTCTATAAAATGGAGAAAATCCCCAAAACCCCCTAAAAAACAGTTTTCTGGATTTTTTAAGATGGCGCACCTGACGGAAAAATCTGAAAAAAAAATCAGGGAGATAGCTTTTGACAAAATACACAAAATGTAAAAAAATTTAACCTGCAGCCGCTTCCAAAAAAAAAAGTTATAGGTTTTAAAAAGGTAAAAAAAATTGAGGTTATGTACACTCGATCTATGGGTCAATAAAATGGACATGTTTTGCAAAAGCCTCAGCTACACGTGTAAATTTTTTAAAATTTTTAAATCAATTGCAGCCCAACTAAAAAAAATTAAATCTAAAAATCTACGTTTTTGGCTGTGGGGGGAGGAGTAAAGGGGTGGCGAGCTAAAAATCCGCGTTATACCATTTTTTAGTTGCATAGAACGTAAAAAAATTAATAAAATTGAATTCTGGGAGTGAGGGCATTTTGCTTATTTTAACGGGGGGTACCCTTTAGGACCTAGGACATAATAAGCGGGCGTTATGGCCTAAACGCCCTGTTGTATAGGAAAAAAAGCGAATGTTATAGAAGGAAGTTTTTAGGTAAATTTAATGAAAAACTTTTTTCTCTTATTAAAAGGTATATTTATTTAAAAACCCATAAAAAGGCCACAAATATCACAGAACGTTTACTCTCGAAAAAGAGCATCATCAGTGGTACAAAGCTTGACAAGCTCAATCAAATACAAACTTAACCCAAAAATACAAAGGTAAAACCCTTTAAATGTTGATTAAATTTCTTACATAGTTAAATCAACTATGAAATTCAAAAGATGGATATAATCTCTAAGGATAAGGCGCTGGGGCACTATAATACAGGGTGATTGATTAGTAGGGTAAAGCTCAATAGCTCCGCTATAGTAATAGATAGCAATAAAAGTTAATAACAAAAATTTTAGCCACTTTTGAGCTTCACATTACAAAATTAGTTAGAATGTTACAGGGTGTTCGATAACACAGTGGCAGACCTAACTTTTGTTTTTTTAAATGGAACACCCTATATTTTATTTTATATTCCAAATCCTGTTAACTTCTCCATTACAAAAATATAAAGGTTTGTAATGTTATACAGGGTATTTACAAAGTTATAACCAATTTTGTATGGAAATCGTAACAAGTTCAACTCCCCGTATAAATAAAAATAGCACAACAGCAATGGTTTATTAATGCCATATTTTTTTATTTATTGTCAAAATTTTTAAAAATTATTGATATTGCCAATTTTCTTTATATCAAATACAGGGTGAGTCAAAACGCAAGTACATTATTTTATCAGTAATGTTAAATGGAACACCATGTATTTTATATCATTATTGAAAAGTAAGATTAACGGACTTTAATTTTTATATAACATTCCCTATTCCCAAATTTATTAGTTTTCGAGATATTTTCATTTTTCAGAGCAAATTATTTTAGGTGTATAAATTTATCTAAATTTGAAATAAGCCATAACTGAATTGACAATTGAAGATTACCGATTATCAATCTGGTAATCAATGTAACACTGTAGTAAATAAAGAAATAAAAATAATTTATTAGTAATACATTTTACAAACAAAAACACGACCACTACATGCAACATTTTTGAAACAATTAAAAACTATCTTTTTATGTATGTAAATGCAACAAATAAACAAAGAAAATTAGTAATAAATTTAACAAAAAACACACAAACACAAAATACAATATTTTGTGAAGACAATTAAACACTAGTTTTGTATGTAAATGTAACAATGTAACAAATAAAGAACGAAACATAATTTATCAGTAATACATTTTGCAAAAAAACATGTTTGAAAAAATTTGAAGCTACTTTTAATAAAATATGTTTAATATTTAATTACATAAGGTGTTCAAAATTATCTCCTAACACATTTATGTACGCCTAAAAACGATCATTGAATGAGCTACTTACTCTACGGAGCATTTGTAAATTAACACATCGAAATACACTTTGTATTCTATTTTTCATCTCATCCCTTGTTGTTGGAGGTATGTTATAAACTTCATTATTAACGTAACCCCAAAAAAATCAGTCCAGTTTATTAAACTCTGGTGATTTGGGTGGCCACGCTACTGATCCATTGAAAAATGAAAATATCTCGAAAACTAATAAATTTAGACGTAGGGACTGTTATCTAAAAATTAAAGTACGGTAATGGTACTTTTCAATAGTGATATAAAATACAGGGTGTTCCATTTAAAATTACTGAGAAAATAATGTACTTGCGTTTTGACTCACCCTGTATTTGTTATAAAGAAAATTAGCAATATCGACCATTCTTGAAAATGTTGACAATACGTTAAAAAATATGGCATTAATAAACCATTGTTGTTTGCTTATTTTTATTTATACAGGGAGTTGAACTTGTTACGATTTTCATATAAAATTGGTTATAACTTTGTAAATACCCTGTATAACATAACAAACCTTTATATTTTTGTGATGGAGAAGTTAACAGAACTTCGAATTTAAAATAAAATATAGGGTGTTCCATTAAAAAAAAAACAATAAGTTTGGTCTGCCACTGTGTTATCGAACACCCTGTAACATTCTAACTAATTTTGTAATGTGAAGCTCAAAGGTGGCTAAAATTTTTGTTATTAACTTTAAAAAAATAAAATTTTATTAGGATCTTCAAAAATGAAATGTGAAGATAACGTATATATACTGTTGTAGAATTGTTTTTTAAAGAAATTCAAAAAAATTTATAGTTCATCATTAAAAAAAATTAAATTTATATCAAAGACCATGATATCATAGTTTCTCATCCCAATCTAATTTAGCTATTAAACAGTGTTTCGGGAAAGTGAAAACGATTAGTGATAATGATTCGACGAAATGAATTGGTACACTAACAAACAATTCGGGATTAGAAAGTGGACATATCGTTTGGCGAGAACAATAATGTTTTTAAAATGTTTCCGGGAAGGTTTAATGATGGTAAACACATTGTTTTAGTTTTTAGAAGTAAAAGTAGCATGTAGGAAAAAACTAATTAGGATATTTCTTAAAATTTGACAAATTGGAAAGTTATATAGAAAAATATTTGGTTCTTAAGAAATGGGTATGAAAGGTGAGAGAGGCTTGTTTTTGATTGGGTGGAAAAGATCGGTAGAAGGGATAAGAAAGTTGGAGTCTGAATTTGCTAGAGTAAAGAGGGTCACTGTATAATGGATACCTGGTGAAAGCAGTCGAGTTTTCAAAAGTGAGAAATCAGTGTAGAGTGGTGTTATCGGCCTTTGCGAGCAGAATTAAGTTGAAACCAAATTGTCGACCGGTTGAAAAGTTAAATTTCCTGCTCCGAGGGAGCTTCCTTTGTTTTGTCTAGAACGAGTAGCTGATTGATATCTATTTGCACAAGATATCGAGCAAGGAGAAAATTGAGTAAGAGAATTCGAGCAAGTCCTGTGTGTTGTTTTGGAAGCAGTTTGGACGAGAGGGACCTTTTCTCAACATCCAGAGAGTACGTTGGGAGAATCGAGGACGACGCAATCCGGAAAAAGAGGAAGTGAAGAAAAAAAAGTTTAGTCAAATCATTTGTCGGAATGGAGAGAATTTGTTTATATCAAAACCATATTTGCTTATTTGTTTATTGAACATTACTATAACGCAGTTAGTTATTTTAAATTTAAGAATTCAATTCAAATGAATAAAAGTAAATTTTATTAAATTTAGTATGAGAAAATAATCATTAATTAAATTTTTTTTTTTTTTTGTTAAAACAAAGAGATATCAGAATTAAAGTTTGATTTATTAAGTAAGAAATTGTTGCAACAAAGTTAAATTTAGATGTACACGGCTTATTTGGTAAATGAATAATATATTACATTTATATGTTATTGAATGTTTTTAATTTCCCTGTTCCATCCTGGAAGAAGTAAGCAACTAGAAATACTAGAAGCCACAAATCATAGGTATTGTATCAAATACAAAATTAGCCCTGAGAATAATATTTATTGGAATATTTAATTTGGATTTGGTTTTGTTTCACATAGGCAGTGATTAAAGTAATTGAATAATTAATTAAATTAAGAATTTGCTAATCAATCTAAATAAAGAGATAAAGTAGAGCACTACAATACATAGAAATTATAATTTGCATTTAGAAGTTAGCGAGTGAACCTTTACGCGGTGAGCCGATCTTGCGCCCCATAGCGCGCCATTTAAATATCGATATCTTGGCCAAAACTAAACTTACGGACATTTTCGTAAGCTCAAATTGTTCCTTTTAAGTTGTTCTATAATTATTGTTAATTAAAGTATAAATGTTTATAGCTCAAATTTGGTTGAAACCCTTATAAACAAATTAATGTACAATTTTTTTAAGAAAATTATAAACTTAAACGGGTATAAATTTAAAAGAAATGAAGATAAAGTAATCTAACAAGCTTTTTTTTGAAGACTATTAATTAATCTTTAAAATAAGATCTTCTAGGGCTCAATTGCATGTGTAGAAACCAAGTTACGATCGATAAAGCTTCGAAAAATACTTATTTTGCAATTTGCATTGTGAACTTATTTTACAATATCTTGAGTTATAATTGTTGGATTTCAGTTTAGTAAACGTTTTTTTCTTCGTTTTTTATTAAGGAACAAATGTTATTTGAAACATTTTTTATATCTTTTAGTTTATGAGCCAGAGCCGTATAAACAAATTATAAACAATTAAAGTGTTTATAACAATTTTTTGACCACTCGGATCAAAATCAATCGCCGAAATTCCTAATCAGTAGCCAAAAATCCTTAAGAAACCGTTGAGTTTGTCCATCAGAATTGAAAATGAAACGGTGACCTCTATTTGGCGCCTGGACTATAATTGGCATTTTATGTTTTACTGTATTCTAAGTTTGGTCGTATTATTTTTAGTTCTTGTGCAAAACTAAGATAAGAAGGTATCGATTTTTAAAATTTATGCTTTGAATAATCCTGTATAAAGACCGTTACAATCTTCTACCATAAAAACTGCTATCATGCATTTCCAACAATCGAATATTTACGTTTTATATTATTTGTCCTTTAACCTTAGACGATAATTGTATCGTTATATGAACTAAGAAATAAAGATATAAAAACTTTGTATGCCTACAAGATTTGACGTTAAAATCATGAAAAATATATTATTTTTGAGTATTTGTGGCTTGTTAATCTGCCATGTATTCTCAGCATCAGTAGAAAAGAGAGTTGAAAGAAAGAATATAGTAAAGCGTAGCCTTGAAGCTATCAGCACGATTAAACAAACGACCGGAGAGATTGTGCAGAAAGTTAAAACTGGTGTAAAAGTTGCCAAATGTGCACTGCATACTGTAGGTGACAAAATATATTCCCATTCCCACCAGATTGATCCCTGTACTGGAAGAGAAAATGCAGAAGGAAAGTCGAGTGATGGCGGTATTGAAACTCAAAATAAAGTACCCAATACAGGTAATGTTACAACTATAATTAATATAACTAATTAAGGCCATGGGTACATAATTCGCAAATATTTTACGGCTATCCCTACTTTTTCTGTCTTTACACGGCAAATTACGTGCAGTAAAATTCACACTGGTATGGATAAGTAAACATTACTAGAATGTCATTCTACTTAAAAATGTCATCATTAACTTAAAGAGATGGCTTTTGAATGTTCTTGGATAACTGTTATTTATTGTATAATTGCAAATTAATAATTCAGGTAATAAATGTGATAATTTTTTCACTAACTATCTATTCAGTGATTGTAATAATTTATATGTACAACAAAAACTAATACTCAATCGAGAAAAGAGGAAAAGTGTTAAAGTGATTTTTTAATAATATGTTGTTACTATGGAACGCTTACAATTTTGAACATCTTTAACAACAAAATACTTGGATCACAGAATATATTATTCTTTGCTTGGATCTTCCACAAATAATACACAATTAATAACTTTTTATTAAGTTCACGTCTTAAATCAATTATTTATCAAATACACTATTTATATATCAATAATATTTAATCAACAACTATTCCCGATGCCAAATCAAATATTTAAAATTGTCACTGATTGTCACGGTCTGACTGACAATATGCTGACAATATTCTATTCGACTGAGTGCGTTGTAAGACAAAGTTCGATTTGGAAAATATTACCACGGACGTGGTGTCCATTTTTTTCGAATCCTGAGAAAACTAATAAATACTTTTAAAAAATTTAAACGCAGACTGAAAGACTAAATTATTACCGAGGGCCGAAAGTCCCTTAGAATAAATAAAAAGTTTATTTTGAATGAGATATTTGAAATTAAAAATCACACTAAATTTTCTCTTAGTTTTTCACTTCTGTAACTTATTAAAATAAACATTATAGAAGTTCTCAGTGACTTTCGGCCCTCACTAATAACGTAATCCTTCATTCTGCGTTTAAATTTTTCAAAAATACTTATTAGTTTTCTCAGGATTCGAAAAAAATGAATCCCCATTTGAATAGCATTGCAGCCGAAAATACGTACCCATCCTCTTAAATAATACGAACGAAAGTTTTACTTTTAACATTAACAATATTAAAAATAAAACATTATTAGAACTAATCTTCGGGTTACACCATTCGTGGCTTCTAAAATTTGCAAGCCAACGAATCGACGGAGCTAAGAAGGCCGAGGAAGATCTATCAGGTTGCATCCCACTACCCGCCTGTCCAGCACAGTAAAATTCCAACAAAGATTAGTTCCCAATACTCAGAATAGGAGTAGAACTACCTAATAAAAATAATAAATATTCATTTCGTTGTGAACCGAAACAAGAGCCGTCTTATTTCAGTTAGTTCAGAGAGCGCCAAAAGCACTCTAACTAGTTTAAACTCTTGTTAGAGTTTCTTCAGAGAACGTCTATTTGATTCTCTCTGAACCACTAAAATTCTGGCCGCCAGCCTCAGTCCACAAACAAAAGATCATAATGAGACATGGATGCTGTGGCGGCATCTGCTAAAGATGAATGAAAGTTTTACTTTATGGATGCCAGAATTTTACTGCTTCAGAGATAATCAAATATACGCTCTCTGAAAAAACTCTGAAAAGAGTTGAAACCAGTTGGACCTTTTTTTTTTCATCACTACGTGGGGAATCTGCAAACAGACGACGGAGGTAAACATTTCCGACAGTGCTGGGTTCCTGAGCTGAAACCTTATCAGTGTCACGTCGACCAGTTTGGCCCTAAATCGGACCTCCCTGCCCTCCGTAACTCCGATGTGGCCGGGACCAGCTAAACCCCACCCCTCTCATACTAGGGCATCAGGTTGGAATCGCCCGTTAAGGCATGACTTCTCCCTGATGTCCTTCTTTTACCCGATTCTCAGTCACTCGTTATCACTCATTAGCTTCCGTCTCTCGCACTCATCCGACCACTACGTCCTTCAATCATATGCTGTCAACCTCTCATTCTTCCTACCTCTGCGGGCCCAGCTCGGCCTCCTCGATACCTGCCAGGACTGCGTCTAGCTCCCGCGCTTCCTTCTCTTTTATCGACAAAACCTTTCTCACATAATTGTGGATTTTGTCCCACCATCGCTCATCCATCACCATCTTCTCTACCATCTCTCTCACAGACGTAAACACTCTTTCCAGCTCATTCCTTTCCCTTGCCCATCTGACACACTCCAAAAGGGTATGTGACACAGTGTCCGAAGTCCCACAGTACAAGCAATTGTCCGATTCGGTCTTTTTGAATCTGTATAAGTAGCTACGGAAGCTCCCATGTCCTGTGAGCACTTGCGTCAGACAATATTCTAGGCGCCTGTGCCCGCAGTCCAGCCAGCTTCGCAGATTCGGTATCAGTGACTTCGTCCACTGCGCCACATGCTCCGTTACATCCCACTCGGCCTGCCACATCTCAATAGATGTGGCCCTCTCCTCACTTCTAACGTTCTCCCCTTGTAGTTCTCTATTTCTCTGCTGGAACATCCTATCTCTCTCACTCACCAACACATGTAAGGAAACACAGCCGGTGATCACCCACAGGGCAGCAGCAGACACAGTCCTGTAAGCACTTGCCACCCGCAGCAAACTAGTTCTGTCCGCGCGTACCAAAAACATCTTGTATGCCTGTATTTCCACAGCGGCACTCCAGACTGGTGTGTGGATTGAACAACACCGTGTAGAACCCTCCTCCTTTCGGATTTAGGTCCCCCGATGTTAGGCATTATCCTCCCCAGCGCAGCCGCTCTTTCCGCTGCCTTCCGGGTCACCTCCCGGACGTGCTCTCCCCAACCACCATTCGTATGTAAGACCACTCCCAAGTACTTGACGTACTTCTTAGGAGTGATCCGCACGCCCGCACAGTCAAACACCATTCCATCTCTCTTTCTCGGGCTTTTAAGGATTACCGTCTCCGTCTTCTCCGCCGCGAGACTCAAACCATGGTCATTCATCCAGTCCTGAATCAGCACACTTGCATGCCATACCCGGAACAGGAGTTCCTCCCTATCCCGCGCTACTACCAGCACCGCGAGATCATCCGCGAACGCGAAGGGGTTACCCCCTCTCCGAATTCGCAGTGAATGACACCGTCGTATGCCAAGTTCCATAGCAACGGGCCAAGGACGGACCCCTGGGGCACCCCAGCCGTAACGTCTACAACCACGCCTCTCTCTACCATAATTTTCCTTTCGGACAGTTAGTCCGACACGACATTCATCAAATATGCGGGACAGTTCCTCGCCGCCAGAGGACCTAGCACAGAGGACCACTGTAACGAATTAAAAGCGTTTCAAACGTCGAAGAGGAGCAGAACCGCCCACTTGTTGCGATCTCCCCTCCCTTCCACAGCTCGAAACACCTCCATCACCGCATCTACCGTGCTTACCCTTACAAAATCCGTACTGCCTTGGGGACAATCCCCCGGATCTCTCTATCACCCCTTTGATTCTCTCACGCAACATCCTCTCGTACAGCTTGTTTATACTGGAAAGAAGACAAATAGGCCGATACTTTCCGGCACCTTTCGGCAGGAGTACGAGCTTAGAGATCTTCCAAGACTCGGGAAACACCTGTGCTTCAAGCAGGGCATTTATGTGGCCCAAAAGCCACGCAGGCTCCAATCGCTCCAGACACTTAATCGCCTCTGGTGGTATTCCGTCTAGACCGGGAGCCTTGTGCGACTTGAGGGACTCCGCCGCCGCAGCGAGCTCCTCAGGGGAGAAGGGTACACCCCGCTGCGCATTCACGTCCCTCCGCACACCATGCCAAATTCCGGGCGGGAATAACTCCCTGACAATCTTAAGTTTCTCGTCCAGCGGCATGTCGTACGGACGATACGCTTTAAAATGCTTCATTACGATTTTATACCCGTCCCCCCAGAGGTACTCATCCAATTTGCTACACAGATCACTCCAGTGCCTCTTCTTCTCGGCTCGGATCGTTCTATTCAAATCCTTCTTCCGAGCTTTATACTCTCTCTCTTTATCTCTCACTACTTCTTCCTGTCTTCTACTCCTCGCTCTTGTCATTTTCCGGCGTAGCGTGATGCACTCTCTTCTCAGTATTGCAATTTCATCATTCCACCAGTAAGGCATTCTGCTGGCGTGCACATTGCTCGTTCTACTATCACTCAGCGCGGCTTTCATAGCTCGTTCAAGACATTCCACCGTAGGTGGTTGGTGCCGGACGCATTGCACCTCCCACTGCACTCTCTCTTCATATACGTCCCAGTTTATCTGACGGCTTCCTTGAATACCCGTCTCGCGCGCGGAGGACCTTCTTGTGGAAATTCCTGCCCCGCCTATCGCGAAGCCGATAAATCTGTGGTTGGTCCCAGTGTAGTCCGGTAACACAGCCCAATCTTTCACGCATCGCGCTGTCGCCTGCGTAGCGCAGGTGACGTCGATATATGTTCCAGACTCACCTCTCACAAACGTAGGCTCCAGGCCTGTATTTAGCACAACCAGGTCAAGAGCACCCACATACTCCATCATCACTTGCCCTCTGGTGTCGGTGATCGGCGAACCCCAAGCCGCGGATTTCGCGTTAAAGTCGCCGAGCACTACACATCCGTTACGACTCTCTTTCCTCACCTCTTCCATTATTTCATTCATTTTCCATTCGAACTCATTCACTGGTATATTTGGAGAGATATAGCAGCAAACGAGACTCACTCTCTCCAGCCTTACGCACAGGAAGCCCATGTGGGCTTCGATCTCTCTCACCCTTAACTTTGAATTCCGGATCCATACAGCGACGCGACCCGAGTCGTCCACATACCAGCCACGATTCCTGACCAAGGTAGGGTTTGGTTCCGACGCCACGAGAATGTCAAACATTCCCTCAGCGACGGAAGCAATGGCTAGATCGTGTGCCAATCTTGCCGTACCCACGTTGGTCTGGAGAACCCTTAACTCAGGATAACGATTTTTATTCGCCATTTCAGACAAAGAGCTCACATCTACCGCACTGCGTTCGCAGACCTACGCCTGGCCTCGTCAACCAAACGCCTGAACTTCGGGCGCTCTCTACTCTGACCTCTATGACCTTCTACGTTACAGTTTGCGCACCACAATTTACTCTCATTGCATTGTCTGGCTATGTGACCCTCTTCTCCGCATCTCCAACAACCCTTATGCTCGCTCTCTGCCTTACACTCCGCTCTTATGTGCCCAAATGCCTGGTATCTGTGGCATCTCGCAATAAAAACCCTTTCCTTTACTAGACAGGATATTATTCCCACCCTCAGTCTCTCCCTCCGGATCAGTCTCTCTGCTACGCAAAGTTCTACCTCTACCCTGGCAATTTTGCCACCGTGTGACGGTTGAATATCCTTCACCTCACATTCGCACTTTCTCCCTGCAAAGTCCTCTATCGCGTTCATTACGTCTTCCTCCGTGGTTATTAAGTCCATGTCGATCAGGGAGATCATCTTTTTTGGCACTCCACCCTTCGCCACCGCTTTGGTAACACAGGTGTTGCCCGCGGAGACGATCCTCCTGACCTCCTCAGCCATCTCTCTTCCACCGTCCAATTCCAAAACCATGCCCTCATTTTTTGTTTTCCTCATTCGCTTTACCACTACATCTTTCCTCTCTCCCAGTCCCGTGCGAAGCCCTTGCACCATATCGGCAAAGAATTTATCCTTGGCCTTGCTTAGCACAACTACCCCGTTTTTGACAGCGGGTCTTCTCTCACTCTCTTTCTCTCCGAACAGGGTCACCGTCAAGCTTCTGCCTCTCACTGCCAACTCCGACAGCTTGCGGGCTACCTCCATCCCCAAGGCTGTCGGAGCCCACACATTTACACTGCTCCTTTCATCCTTCTCCATTTTTTCCGTCAACAATCTCATCGCTGACAGGAACTTGACAGCGTCCGCTTCCTCACCCTTGCCGAGGATAAGTTTGTGCGCGCGCCTTTCAGTAGACACTCGCTCACCCTCCTCGTTGTCGTGCTGGACCCTTACATATACCGTCCCCACGCCTGCGGTCTCGTTACCGGAAACAGGGGAGCTTGGCAGCTCTGGATAAAGCTCCTTGAGCTTCTCAATCACCCTCGCATCTCCAGCGTTACTCGTTATGGCCACGGCCACGTCGCTCCCAGATAAAAAGGAACTTCCTTCTTTCCGGATCGTCCTCCTGAACAAAGCCTCCGGCCAATCCTCGCTAATCACCACCATTATATCTTCCGCACTCGCATTCGCTCCCTCGTTCATACTCTTCTCAATCCTTGCCACTCGTTGTTCCTCCGAAAACTCTTCCTCCAGGTTGGCCTGAATTCCGATATCGATACTCGTTGGAGCCATCGATGCAAACGTCTGTGTTCCCTCGCTTGTTGTACAGACGGAAGACTCCTTAGATTTCTTCTTTTTATTTCCACACATATCTGCTACCTCTCCTTCTATTTCCTTAAGAGACCGCTCCAGCCTGGTGAGCTGCCAATCTAAGCCCGCCACCTCAGTCTTGATTTAAACTTTGGTGTTGGGATTGACCTTAGTCAACCTCAGCACCTCAGTGATCGTCTCCTTTAGCTCTTGCAACTCTGTACTCATCTTTTTGACACTCTCTAGTCGTTCTGGGGATTGCCCTGGCCCTATGCCCGCCTCTCTCTTTCTTTTGCTGGTAGTTACCGGCGTCCCTTCCTGTTCTAGGTCCGTGTGGACCTCCGGCACTTCAGAAGAACTATTAGCCCCGTCACTCTTACTTTTTTTTCCGCCTCACTCTTGCTCTTTCTTGCCGCCTTTTCAGGGGTTCTCTCGGTTCTTATAGAGCGGGAGAAAATTAAGAAAAATTCTCCTTCCACCGCAACTGTATTGTCATTATTTTTTACTTCCATTCTAATTCCCACGAGTCGGGCCGAACAACAGTCCAGCGGGGCAGTGCGCCCTTGCCGCGCTAAGGCTAAGTTATTTCGGGAGGTCGCCAGGTATCCCGAAGGGATCGTTTGTGATGCTCTAACCCTCACATCTTTCATACCTTTGGCACGATACCTTCCACCGTGATAATGGGGATTATTTTATTGAGGTTTACTCCTCTAGGCTTTTTATCACGGTTGCCTCCGGACGCAGTAGCAGTCTGTATTCACAGGCTACTTGGAATTTCCGCGTTACTGCTGCCTCCCCTGTAGCGCGGGATTTGGAAAGGATGTGCGGTGGGAAAGGTGCTTAGGTGGGGTAAGACATGGCGGCTACTCACGATGGGTATGTCGAGAATGTCCTCGAAAAGAGGTTTGTGATCGGAGCCCGACGGAGGACCCCCTGCCCAGTGCGTGGGGTCCCTCCACCGGGCCCCGGCAAGAAACTCTTGAGGGTGGGCGAGATTAAATTTATGGGTAAGGGTAACCGCAAGGAAGTTGGAAGGAAATGTATAAGTGCTGAAGGCGAAGGTGCCGCAACTGCTCGCCCCAGTTGCGGCACCTTTTAGCGTCCAGCGGCGGTGTCCGGCGACCACCCGGTGCACAGTCGCTGGACGCTGGGACCGTGTTTGGTTTCACTGGTCGTGCTCCCCTCACAAATTCAGGGACCAAGACCACTTACTCGGCCCTCTCACCGGCGTCGAGGAAAAAATTACAGTCCCAGAGAGGGAAAACTAGTTAGACTGCTGTTGGCGCTCTCTGAACTAACTAAAATAAGACGTGTCTTGTTTCGGTTCACACCGAAATGATTTATGAAATGAATATTTATTATTTTTATTAGTTATACTCTTATTCTGAGTATTGAGAACTAATCGTTGTTCGAATTTTACCGTGCTGTAAAGGCTGGTAGTGAGATGCAACCTGATAGATCTCCCTCGGCATTCTTAGTTCCGGCGATTCATGGGCTTGCAAATTTTAGAATTCACGAATGGTGTAACCAGAAGATTAGTTCTAATAAAGTTTTATTTTTAACATTGTTAACATTAAAAGTAAAACTTTCATTATTTGTCTTTAGCAGATGCCGCCACAGCATCTATGTCATCATGATCTTTCGTTTGTGGATCAAATCTGGCAGCCATAATTTTAGTGGTTCAGAGAGAATCCAATATGCGCTCTCTGAAGAAACTCTAACAAGAGTTGAAACTAGTTAGAGTGCTTTTGGCGCTCTCTGAACTAACTAAAATAAGACGGCTCTTGTTTCGGTTCAAAACGAAATGATTATTTATTATAATTAAATAATATTTACAACTACTTTATATATATATATATATATATATATATATATATATATATATATATATATATATATGTATATATATATAGAAAGAAAGATTAATCTTTGCACGTTTTTACGTCTTCAGCCCGATCGTTGTGCACTAGCTAAACACATCCGTTCCTTAGGTCATTCCATGGCTTTTGACAACACCAGTGTTCTTCATCAAGAGAACAATAAATTTGTCGAAATGTCCTATACCTTCCTTAACGATTCCTCTATTAATGTTAAAGGTGACATCAAAAGTTCGAGTGATATATATATATATATATATATATATATATATATATATATATATATTTTTTGATTTGGGTTTCTTGGGCTTAGGTTCACAAAGAAAAAGAGATGGCTATGATGTTATGTCATATCATTTAATCGACGTTTCGACAGGAATATCCTTGCCTTTTTCAAGATCATTACGTGACTAAAAAACATTTCGTCAAAGATACAATACCAAAATTTAAGAAAACATTTTGACTTACCCTGCATGTAAAGTTGGCAGTGAACAATAACAATAATAGACGTCACAAAATAAAACAATGTTAAAAACATAGGGACAGACCCACTAGTAGATACGTTTAAAATTTAGGTACTGTGTCGAATTATTGTGATGTTATATCGATGTTTCAAATATCAATCAATTAAATACCTAGTTGCTTCCGCATCATAGGCGTGCTGAAATTTCTTTTGTATTATATTTTAAATTAGATTATAATATAATTTGTTCAGATGTTTGATGTCCCTTTTGTCATTAATAGCATGGTTGTTCTTTTTTATTTCTATAGACTCTAGGAGCTCCCTCTTTTTCTTGTTGTGTTCAGTTTTTAAGATTTTGGTGTTGTCAAAATCGAATTTATGTTTTTTCTCGTTTTCATGTTTTGTGAGGGCCGTTGAGTTTTTTTTATCATATTTGTGAGAACGTATTCTTGAGTTGAGTAGCTGGCTGGTTTGTCCAATGTATACCCCATCGCAATCTGAGCAAGGGATTTCATATACTACATGCGATTTTTTTGATTGAGGAGTTTTTGTTTTTAGTTGTGTGAAATTCCTTTTCAATAGATTGTACCCTTTATGAGCAACTGTGATGTTGTGTTTAGATAGGAGATTTGCAAGCTGTTCTGATAACCCTTTTATATACGGAAGAGACATATAATTCTTCTTTATCTTGTTAGTTTTATTGTTATTCTGGTTGTTGTAGAAAGTATGTAGTCGCGACTTAAAAGTGTTTTCAATGAGATGATGGGGGTAAGAATTAAGCGTCAATGCTGTTTTTGCCTTTTTTATGGCCTGAGGTCTGTTTGTGGGGTCGGACAATCTGATGGCTCTATCAGCTAGGCCAATAACTACTGATTTCTTTTGGGACAGAGGATGATGTGAGTTGAAATTCAGATATCTCGATGACCAGGTTTTTTTAGTGTACCATGAAGTGGTTATGATACTATTTTCTCTATGTAAAGTCAGGTCCAGAAAGTTGATTTGACAATTTTTTTCTATTTCTAATGTAAATTTGAGTTTTGGGTGGAAGTTATTAAATTCGTTTAATAAAATATCCAGTTTATCCTCTGGTGCTGCAGTCAAACAGTCATCTATATAACGATAGAAAAAGGAATATCGAAATCTATTTTATTTAGGACAATTTCTTCTAGGTGCTCTAAAACTAGTTGAGCGATAGCACTAGATATGCTAGCACCCATAGCACATCCATCTGTTTGTTGGAAGAACTTGTTTTTATATATAAAGTATGTTGAGTTTAATGTTGTTTCAACTGCTAAAAGAAATTCTTCTAGTGGAATGTCCGTAAATATTTTGATTTCATTCCATTTTTGCTTAATAATATCTTTCGCCAAAGCTATTGGAATATTGGTGTATAAAGATACGACATCGAGCGAAACTAATTTGTACTCTTTAGGTAAATGTGTATTTTTGAGTTTTGATTTCAGGTGATCAGCATCATACCCCACAAACAGACCTCAGGCCATAAAAAAGGCAAAAACAGCATTGACGCTTAATTCTTACCCCCATCATCTCATTGAAAACACTTTTAAGTCGCGACTACATACTTTCTACAACAACCAGAATAACAATAAAACTAACAAGATAAAGAAGAATTATATGTCTCTTCCGTATATAAAAGGGTTATCAGAACAGCTTGCAAATCTCCTATCTAAACACAACATCACAGTTGCTCATAAAGGGTACAATCTATTGAAAAGGAATTTCACACAACTAAAAACAAAAACTCCTCAATCAAAAAAATCGCATGTAGTATATGAAATCCCTTGCTCAGATTGCGATGGGGTATACATTGGACAAACCAGCCAGCTACTCAACTCAAGAATACGTTCTCACAAATATGATAAAAAAAACTCAACGGCCCTCACAAAACATGAAAACGAGAAAAAACATAAATTCGATTTTGACAACACCAAAATCTTAAAAACTGAACACAACAAGAAAAAGAGGGAGCTCCTAGAGTCTATAGAAATAAAAAAGAACAACCATGCTATTAATGACAAAAGGGACATCAAACATCTGAACAAATTATATTATAATCTAATTTAAAATATAATACAAAAGAAATTTCAGCACGCCTATGATGCGGAAGCAACTAGGTATTTAATTGATTGATATTTGAAACATCGATATAACATCACAATAATTCGACACAGTACCTAAATTTTAAACGTATCTACTAGTGGGTCTGTCCCTATGTTTTTAACATTGTTTTATTTTGTGACGTCTATTATTGTTATTGTTCACTGCCAACTTTACATGCAGGGTAAGTCAAAATGTTTTCTTAAATTTTGGTATTGTATCTTTGACGAAATGTTTTTTAGTCACGTAATGATCTTGAAAAAGGCAAGGATATTCCTGTCGAAACGTCGATTAAATGATATGACATAACATCATAGCCATCTCTTTTTCTTTGTGAACCTAAGCCCAAGAAACCCAAATCAAAAAATATATTAAGGTTCAAGAATCATATTCAAACTATATATATATATATATATATATATATATATATATATATATATATATATATATATATATATATATATATATATATATATATACATCCCGCTATCATTATGTCATCTTTTCATGTTGCAGTCATTTGGCATCACCAAGAAATACTATCATTTTCGAATTTTAATTCGTGTATGTTTGTTGAGCGCATTTTTTAACGCCCTGTATCGTTCTCAGTTTTCTAAAATTTTAATTTTAAAAATTTAAATTATATACAAAAATTTTTACACTTCATAACCATTTTGACTTCCACCACATAAAAATGTGTATTTCCCATCATTTTGCCGCTTTTCGACGTTGCCACGAGTTAAAAATACCGATCTTTTGAGGACAGGTAGAAAAGGTCTATTGTAAACTTAGAGGATGGAATATTTTGGTAAAATATTCCATCCTCTCAGATTATAAACTACATAAAAGGTAGGTTCTTTACCTGTTCAGCTGGATTACCAAGCAAGGGTCTAAATATTTTACGAGTTGAATTGTGTTTATTTGATTTCATCTGTTAAATGAAAATTTCTCATACCGACTTAAAATATTTGTTTGAAAAATTCATTTTATATTTTCGTTTAATTTACTTAGGGTTTTTGGTCAGAATTTTGAAGAAACGCTTGGTTTGACATAAAATTTGGGACACGTACCTATAGCTAATATGTTAAAGAAAAAAAGTGATATTGTGCCGATATGTGCTTTTGATCTGGAGGTGAGTTTCGTCGGTTATAGGGTTGAAAACAAATACTTTCAAATAAGTCCGGAATTGGATAAACTGACTAATTCTAAGCAACTTCTATTTTATAGCGTTTTTCGCTAAGTCAATACTTTTAGAGATATTTGCGAGTGAATATGTTCATTTTTCAACAAAAAAAAAACGTTTTTATACGGTTTTTCGCAAATAACTCAAAAAGTAGGTACTTTATTGAAAAAAAATTAGCAAATAGTAAATATAGCTTATAAAAAAGTGAAAAAATGGTATATGTGTCAGGTCTGTAGACCCAGTAGAAGCAGAGTTATTGCTAAGCTTTGTTTTAAAACCAAGAGGAGTAGGTAAACTAAATGGCAGATTCACACCCAAGAAAGTCACTAGAAATATCATTAGATAAATCTTCTTTTTTGGTTGATCATATCGGCCTTTGACGGTAATCTTGACTAAAAATCTAAAAATAAAAGGAAGAACGCAGAAAATACAAAAATTGCTGATAAAATAAATAAACTAACCAATGAAATGCCAATAGTGTCAAAATTTGATATGAGTAAAATTGCCTGAGGTTTTACCAATTACAAACAAGTTGTACGGCGCGGGAAATTTGAATGACTCCTCTTGTTTAAAAACAGACTATAGTGAAAAATAAGCTCTTATATCTCAAATTCCAAATCGAATATTTTAACGTGAAATAAAAAAAATGAAACACTTTTCTGGGAAAACTTATTACAACTTTCTTAAAGTGTTTAAGAAAACGTTTATTTTTATTTTTTTTTTAAAGTTTCCAGCAGCAAGAGTAAGCAGGTTACGCTCAAAATACAGTTGTTCCTTTTTTTTTGGTTAAAAATATTCTAAAAACTCCCTCTAATTAACAGCCCAAATGGAATTAATCGTTACCACTTCACAAGTAACTTTATGTATTGTTTGTGTTTGTAAGTTTCATCAGTTCAAAGTGCTTATTTGTGGAAAAATTTGGTTTTAAAGTAAATTTTTTTAAATCTTTAATTTTGAAAAAAAGACTTTTGTCAAAATAACTTAAAAATTATTAGTGATACCAAATATCTTAAAGAGTAAAAAATGTAGGTGTTGCTTTTTTAAATATTTGGAATTTTTTGATTTTCTGGAAGACAAAAATTGGTTAAGATATGGCTGTTCAAAATTTGCATATACATACTCGTGACTAGTGATTCGTTCGAGGCCTTTCAACAAAACCCCTTTCAAAAATAAGCATTTTGAACCAATGCAACTTACAGATCATATACAGGGTTTCCCCGAAAATAGTGCGTTCCTTAAAGGTATAGATAGAAAGCACAATGTAGAGCAAAAAAGTCTTATAACATTTTATTCTAAATTCAGCCGTTTGACCAAAAAACGAAAATACATTTTGATATGCAAATTGATACTCAATTAGTAAATAAACAAGGGGTCCCAATAGATTAAATTTCACAGTCACAGGTTCTTCTACGCCATGTTGCCAGGTCATATAAATTTATGAAAATAAAAATTTACTCTTATGGAGAACAACGTAATTTTTGTTGAAACGGTTAACTTTAGGAAAAAATGTTACAACACCTTTTTGTTCTAAATTGTGTATTATATCCACACCTTAAAGGAACGCACTATTTTTGGAGAGACCCTGTATAAACAATACATTTATCTAAAGTAACGTGTGAAGTGGTAACAATTAATTTTCATGACTTTCTTTTGCCAAAAAAAAAGGGAACGATTTTATTTTCAGCGTAACTTGCTTACTTTTCACGCTAGAAACTGTTTTAAAAACACCAAAAAAAATTTTTTTTAAACACTTTAAAAGAGCTATGATGAGTGTTTCCCGAAAAGTGCTTTATTTTTTTGGTTATTTTACGTTGAAATATTCGATTTGGTATTTGACGAATAAGAACCTATTTTTCATTAGCTGCAACCCTGCTTCTACTGGGTCTACAGACCTTATACTGACACCTCTTTTTCATAAGCTATATTATTGCTAGGAATATTTTCTTCGATAAAATATGTACATACTTACTTTTTGAGTTATTTGCGAAAATCCGTCCAAAACGTGTTTTTCTATGAAAAATAAACATATTCACTCGCACATACCTCGAAAAGTATTGACCTAAAACTTTTATAGAACAAAATTTGCTTAGAATTAGAATTAGTCAGTTTATCCACTTCCGGACTTATTTTGCACGTATGTTTTTTCACCTCCAAGAAGGGGTGAAAGTCACATCCAGGACAAGAGAACATATCGGCATAATCTCACTTTTTTCTTTGGCATTTTAGCTACGTGTGTGCCAAATTTTATGTCAATCCAAGCGGTTCTTTAAAATCTGGAGGTTTTGCGATATTTTATCGTGAGTGAATGGAATAATAATTATTACAACGGCAATTATTGCCGTTGTCACTTTTAGATAAGAAGTCATTATCACAATGATATAGTCAGGTTAACTGAATTGTATAATTATTGTTTTTATCATTAAATGTGAAAACCTAGAATTATCCATGTCTGTCCGTCAATAAACACAACTCGTCTATTAGTAGGACAGAAAGAATGACAAATAAGGTGTCATATGAAAGCCTATAACCAAAATATGATATTACATGTGAGAAGTTTGACCTCGGACTGCCTGTTCCAGAGTTGCAACCGAAAGTACTGTTTTAAATTCGTCGAAATAGTACAAACTATTGGTCAACACGACTAAGAAAGACCAGAACAAATACATACTTCCGGTTTCATGCCTGTCTGTTCGTCCATATCTGTAGGTGAACAAAATTCATCCGTCATATCAGCTGACAAAAAGTTACACGAAGGGTTCAAATATCGACTGCCGGTTCAACTTCCGGTCACTTTTTGTGAAAAATTAGAACTTACGATGTCCAATTGCTTGTTACAATTTTTTTTATAAGTGTTCTACTCTATCTATTCTGACTTTTCATTAACTTACTTAGATCACATATAATTTAATACAGTTTTGATGTCAGGGTCTTCAAAATTTATGTGGTGAGTTCCGGTATGTGATGAATGAAAAACGACTCCATAAGCAGAAGAAAAAAGTGTTCTCAAGACCTAAGACAATACATCGACTCACAAGAGCGTTGTGACAGTAGCAAAAATTCGAGTTGGGGTTCTAATTACTTTCTCATGCGGCTTACTCTCCTGACTTGGCCCCCTCCGATTATTAAGTGTTCCCAAATCTGAAGAAATGATGGGCGAGTCACAAAGTTTCACAAAAAAGCGAATATTTCGCGAAATGAACGTCAGATCGAAAAACTAAAAAATGCGTGTTCAATATTTTTCAAAAGTCTATCGAATGATACCAAAAACGAACCCCCACGGAAAGGGGTGAGGAGTAAATTAAAAATTTTAAATACGAACCCTGCGATATTTCGCGAAATGAACATCAGAGTGCCAGTGTGTGCTTTTTTCTGGGGATGAGTACCACCCCCTTCTCGAGTGTGAAAAAATATAGGTCCAAATAAGTCCGTAAGTGGATAAACTAATTAAATTCCTTGTAACTTTTGTTTTTAGATGGTTTTTCGCAAATAAATCAAAAAGTAAGTATTTGATCGAAAAACTATTCCTAGCAAATATAAAGCTTATAAAACAGTAAAAAAAATGATGTATGTATGAAGTCTGGACACACAATAAAAACAGAGTTGGAGCTAATCAAAAGTTGGTTCTTATTCGTCAAATTCCAAATCGACTAGTTCAACGTAAAATGTCCAAAAAATAACGCACTTTTCGGGAAAAACCCGCCACAAATTTTTTAAAGAGTTTAAAAAAAGTTTTATTTTTGTTATATAAAAAGTATCTATTCTATCACCATCAGCATCAAAAGTAGACCGGGCAGTATCGTCG
Source organism: Diabrotica virgifera virgifera (assembly GCF_917563875.1). Lineage (NCBI taxonomy): Eukaryota > Metazoa > Arthropoda > Insecta > Coleoptera > Chrysomelidae > Diabrotica > Diabrotica virgifera. The sequence continues at coordinate 152,026,504 of NC_065443.1, forward strand.
CCCCCGCTAGCGAAATTATTCCGATTCGATTTTTTTGCACAAACTTACTCAAAAAGAGGTCCTTATAACATATCCAAAGGGTGCCGGGCGGTGCATTGGTCGAAAAATTGTTTAAAAAATTTTTTTGAAACAAATTCACAAAAACAATTTTTTCATTTCGAACAATTTTTTTTAGATAACTTGTGTCATTCTGGGCAAAAAAGGTGTCTTGCCATTTTTGTTTAAAATTGATTGTTGTCGAGTTATATGCGATTAAAAATTTGAAAAATGCGAAAATGGCCATTTTTAAGTTTTAATAACTCGATTAAAAGTTATTATTATGAAATTAAAAAGTGAGCAGATCAAGTTTCAAACCCTTGCTTCAAGGTCCTTAAGAGATTTTTGTCATTATTTTATTACAAAGCTGTTATTTTTAATTATTAATAATTAGCGCTATAGTCCCGGATTTATCGTCGCCCCTGTTAGTGAAATTATTCCGATTCGATTTTTTTGCACAAACTTACTCAAAAAGAGGTCCTTATAACATATTCACAAGGTGCCGTGGTCGAAAAATTGTATAAACAATTTTTTAAACAAATCCACAAAAATAATTTTTTCACTTTGAACAATTTTTTTTTAGATAATTTTGGACATTCTGAACAAAAAAGGTCTCTTGTCAATTTTCTCTAAAATTGATTGTTGTCGAGTTATACGCGATTTAAAACCTGAAAAATGCGAAAATGGCCATATAACTCGACAAAAATCAATTTTAGAGAAAAATCTCAAGATACCTTTTTTGCTCAGAATAACCCAACTTATCTAAAAAATCGTTCGTAATGAAAAAATTATTTTTGTGAATTTGTTTAAAAAATTGTTTAAGGTGATACAGTAGCGATCAACAGGTAGCCAAAACGCGTTCCAAGATTGCGGCTGTAATTTTGAATATTTTTTCAAGATATTTGGCACACGTATCCGTAATATAATAAAGAATGGCGGTACAGAGCCCAATTTGAAAAATATATTAGGTAATATTTGAAAATTATTCTGTAATTAAATACAATATTAAAAAAACGAGCCTGTACCGCCATTAAGAAGAACAAAAAAATACACTTTCTTCAAATAAACTTTTTTATCCGATGCCTAGATTTTGTGTCATTTTGGAACTACTAAAATGTTTTATTTCATTAGTCCAAAACAAAATTTAAATTTTTTAATTCAACAAAATATTTCCACGCACAGGCTGTGGTCTGTATTAATTCGAGAACCAAGAGAGACAGCTCATTAACCGCCTTTCATTAACCGCCTTTCATTTTTTCTTAGAAAATAAACGATCTCTACACAAAGTACTTATAGGATAATACGCCGCCGTTATGAAATGATTGTAGGATGTTAAAATGACGAAGGATGTTTTACCCGGAAATCCGAATTTTATATACTTTTGTTATATTTAATACCCTAATAGCACACGACGTCCTTTGGACGTCCAAAATAGGTCAATTTTTGGTCCTAACGTCCATGGACCATAAACGGACGTCCTTTGGACGTCCGACGCTGGACGTACTTCGGGTGTACTAAATATGTACGTCCTTTGGACGTCCGGCGTTGGACGTCCGGCGTTGGACGTCCTTCAGGTGGACTAAATATGTACGTCCTTTGGACGTCGGCGTTGGACGTCCTTCGGGTGGACTAAATATGTACGTCCTTCGGACGTCCGGTGTTGGACGTCCTTCGGGTGGAATAAATATGAACGTCCTTTGGACGTCCGTACTCGGACGAAATACGGACCTTTTCCAATCGTCCATATTGGACATATTCTACCAATAAGGGGATTAAACAGCAAAATTATTTAATAAAATATTAACTTAATTATGTTAATAAAATAGTTTAAATGGAAAAGATTATAAATCATATTTAATTCAAAACTGTATATGTAGTTTAATATCTAATACATGTTTTTGTTTTTATGTAAAGTGTGAAAATCTGATCGGTAAATTATTCGTTATGTCCACTCTACATCAAAAATAAATTGAACAAGAAATTGACTAAGTTATTCAAGGCCAAATTTCACGAGTACAAAATGTATGATTTGTAAAAGAAAATGAAGGAATTTGATGAAATAGAACAATTGGATATGTTTTATTTTGTCAAATTTCTTTATTTTCTGTTTATTCACGGCAAAATTGGAAGTAGAATTGTGTTTTGTATAAGCCAAATTTGACCTTGAATAACTTGTCGTCAATTTCTTGTTCAATTATTGTTAATGTAAAGTGGACTTTATAATGTTTTATTATTCCCGTTACCAAGATGATAGAAGTTTGGTGGTTAATTCTAATAAGCAAAAATATAATTTTTATCAATGTATCCTTACTACAGATGAATATTGAGAGCATCTTTTTGAAGTTGAGCGTACGTGTGCCCAAAATAGGTCCAGTTTTAGTCCTAATGCGGATGGACTATAAATGAACGTCCTTCGGACGTCCGACGTTGGACGTACTTACGTGTTGAATAAATATGAACGTCCTTTGGACGTCCATTGGACGTCCGTGCTCGGACGTCCGTTGGACATTGACATCGATCCGTGAGCGTCATCTGCAAAGAAGAAAATCACAAGCCAGGACAACCAATCCAAATAGTGAGTGTTTCAAACTTTTGTGTTGTGTTGTCAAAAGTTTATTTAATTATTTATGTTTTTCCTTACATACTTACATATTTTTTCAAGCTTTTTGGTATATTTTTCATATTTTTTACTATATTTCGATAAAAAAATTCTTCGCAGTTTTATCCTAATCAACATCATCATCATTCTATCCAAAAAGGCAAATCGCCAAAATCGCAATTTTATCATAATATGATATGTATATTTGCATTTTACCACATTTTTTCGATGTTTTGAAACATTTTTGTATATCTTTTGTGTATCTATCTATATTTTGTATATCACCCCTCCTCGGGGTGAAACTCACCCCCCAAATTCACATACTAATTTGTAAGTACACATACTTTGTAAGTATGGAATAAAGGTTGCTTAATATTAATCAGTTTATCGAAGTCCGGACTTATTTTGAACGTTTTTCACCCCAGAGAAAGAGTGAAACTCACCCCAGGGCAATAGCACACATTGGCACAATATCACTTTTTTTCTTTGGCATGTTAGCTATGCGTATGCCAAATTTCATGTCAATCCTTTAAAATTTACAGCAAAAACCATCAAAGAATGTAGTAATACTTGTTTTCATGAAGTCGGTGATAGAGTTTGACAAATCTTTATGGTTGTTAAATATCTTTTAATTTGTGTATTCGATTTTTAAAGGTAGGTACTATATACGTCCATTTGGCACAATAAAAAATAACCTTCGACCGGTACATATTGCTTGTATCGATGCTCGGTGCATTGTTCAGTCATAAATTTTACCTGTCCCTATAGCGTCGGCCGTCGGGTCCTTTTGTAAATTATTATAATAATAGTCCGTCTCGGTATTTTATTATTTCTGTCATAAGTATCTCTGTGGAAATGCAAATGCTGCTTGTAACATCCCAAAAACCAGCTCTACTATTAATTGTACTCGTATAAATAAGTGTATAATATGTACCTACCTACTTATTTATTGTATTTATTTATAGACCTGGATCCCGCGTAATAAAAAAAGTTGATTAACAGCAAGCTGAAAATTTGTTAATAGCTTCACGGTGGCTAGTCGGACAAACTTTGATGTACGGGAATACTGGAACCGGGGAAGTTTTAATTGTGGAACAGGTTAAAAACTTGGAACATCAGACTACCGAAAACGTTCCATGTATTTTGTCGGACAGAACTTCCAATTGATTTGTTACCATTTCATTAAACTCTTATGCAAAAATCAGACTGCGTACCAGTCTACTTTTATTCTCTTAATATTTTTACTTAAAAAAAGTGTACTACAATCATCTCGCTAAACTTAATATAACTGTTTTCGAGATAAACCCATTTTAAATCTGCGATGTAACATAATTTTTTGCATAATATTGTAGTTAAATCCGAAAAATCAACTTAAAACCATAATAATAATTGTGCCAATTCTCATTTATGTCATTTATATTTTTGGAGATTTTTATGGTTTATAAGTTATTTTTCGAGTTTAGCGAGACGAATGTAGTATATATTTTTTAAGTAATAATATTAAGAGAATAAAAGTTTTGATTCGAAAAGTATATGTAATGTAGAGTTCCCTCAGCGATGTGATATAATATTATTACAGTATAGCTCCCCGTGCATGACAAGCTTATGGAGGTAGCCCATATAGCCTAGGCTATAATATTATTAAAAAAATCACTTAGATGGGACAATGGCTTTAGGAAATTCGAGACATCAAAAATGGCCCATTTTTAAGGTGGTGCGTTAATTTCTTGGAGAAATGTAATTATAATTTAATGTAAATAATCTAATATCCAATAATTGTAAATTAATATAAGATGTAATATAAGTTCCTTAAAAAATATATTTTTTATTTCCCACAATACATTCTCCACAGGTATAAATATCGTCTCTAGACGTCCACCGAACGTCCTCCCAGGACGTTAGATGGATGATCGGCAGCAATACATTGGACCAAACTGGGACGTCCTATGAAGGCCCAATTGACGTCCACCGAACGTCCCTTCGGACGTTAGGTGGACCTCCATTGGGCGTTTGGCAACGTGGAATTTGGACCAAAATTGGACGTCCTGTTAAGGTCCAATTCACGTCCCCTAAGACGTCCGATTAAGATCCAATTTACTCCGATTAAGGTCCAATTTACGTCCAATTAAGGTCCCATTTACGTCCGATTAAGGTCCAATTTACGTCCGATTAAAGTCCAATTTACGTCCGATTAAGGTTCAATTTACGTCCGATTAAGGTCCAATTTACGTCCGATTAAGGTTCAATTTACGTCCGATTAAGGTCCAATTTACGTCCGATTAGGGTCCAATTTACGTCCCCTAGGACGTCCGATTAAGGTCCAATTTACGTCCGATTAAGATCCAATATATGTCCCCTCGGACATTAGATGGACGTCCGATGGACGTTCGGTAGCGCGACATTTGAACCAAAATAGGACGTATAAAGGACGTTCCTCGGACGAAAACGGACGTCCAATGGACGTCCCTAAAGTCCGTGAAGGACGTCCATTGGACGTCCTTGTGCTATTAGGGTAGGTACCTACCTATAATTCTGGTGATTTTTTAAATCCTCTATTGTTAAGAGAATTTACACCTTTAGCCAAAGTTTTACGATTTTCTAACGGAAATTAACAAGTTATTTTAAATACGCACCAATTATCGATGTTGAAAGGAGTTTTTCAAGTTATAAAAATATTTTGTCTGATCAAAGAATATGCTTCCTCGTAAAGAATTTGGAAAAACACATTGTAGTGAATTATAATCGAAGATATATTTATAGTGATATTGTTGTTTTATTTTAAATAGGTAACTATTGGTAGCAGTTTTTGTAAAAACTGTGAATAAATTGCATATATAAAAAATGATTTTATTTGAAAAATAATAAATAAGATTACTAAATAAGACAGAAAATTTGTGGTTTCCCGAAATGCGCATTTTTTGAATTTTTGTGCATATCTTGCGCATATTTCGTAATTTTTTACCGCATATATATGCGAATATTTCATCAAAATTGATCGCATATAAATCCGCTCCCTAGTCATTGTATTCTGTTGGCTGATTCCAATGATTTGAGCCGCCGTACGACACGTTGGGACCAATGGGAGTGAAGATACGTAACTAATACCTATCAAGAGGTTTACTCAAACTTCTTTTCTGTACTTATACCTACCACTCGGTATAAGTACAAAAAAGAAGTTTGTGTAAACCTTTGCACAACTGTGTAAATACTAAAGAAAAATCTAAAATATTAAAAAAAAATAGTGGAATCCGTTAATCTGTTCTCGAAAAAATTAGCTATGAAAATGAGCATAATTTTCTATATCCCTAACTTTTGACGAGCAGTTTAGCTTAAATGGGGAAAAGCGGTAAGCTTAGACCAAACACCAGTAGGAGGCATTCAATTAATTGAGGAAAAAAATTAAATGGATAACAATATTCATTTCAGTTATAGAAAAGGCATTGCCCCGCTAGAATGGTTGAAATCACAAGTAACAATTAATAGTCCTACAAAAAAGACAGGCGCTTGAAAGTGATAAGACCATTGAACAATAAGCCTGCGAACTGCCTTTTAAACACATTCTTAAAAATAATCCATAACAAAATTAAAAAAAGGTTTGTTAAGAAATTCTTTTATAGACTTCAGAAATTCAACAACTTCTCCTGATTATGTTTAAAAAACGTACGGAATGCACTAAATGAAAAAAAGAAGAAAAAGATTTATCATACCGTTATACTCTAATATATTCTTACGTTGAATATTTGATGCTTCCCTGTAGAGTATAAAACGTTGTGTTTTTCCCGTGAGCTGCCTTGTTTAGTCTTCTTTGTCGTTCTATTCGTTAAATCCTATCCTCTCAAGTCACAGCGTCAGAAAGCAGTGGGTATATGCAGTGAACGGGAGGCCTATGTCGAGCAGTGAACGTTGGGGCCCTTTCGCGTTTATCATATGTAGAGAAGTCGCTTGTCAAAAACTGGACGTATGTAATCGTATTCTATTTGTTAAATACTCTCACCTAATATGTCATACCATGTGTGTTAATCCATTTTATTTCTACAATTTTAAAGTGTTATTACATGCCGTCATTTTCATTTGTCTACACCATCTTATTCTGCCAGTTAAATCCCATCATTTCAGACGCTGTACGTCACGATTGAACCAATAGAACCGTAGATACAAGACTAAGGCCCTTTTGACATGATGCTGTAATTGATTTTCATACGTCATTGTATTATATTAGTCAAATCCAGTTATTTTAGGTGCTGTACGCCACGATTGGACCAATAGGAGCGAAGATACGTAAATAAGGCCCTTTTGACATATTGCTGTATTTGATTTTTCTGTGTCATTGTATTCTGTTCATTAAACCCTACCATTTGAGCTGCTGTACGTCACAATTGGACCAATAGGACTAGATATACATAACTAGGGCCCTTTTGACTTGTTGCTGTATTTGATTTTTCTGTCATTGTATTTTATTTGTCAAGTCCTATTATTTGAGATGCCGTACGTCACGATTGGTCTTATAGGACCGAAGATACGCGACTAAGGCCCTTTTGACATGAGGTTGTATTTGATTTTTCTCTCATTGTATTCTGTTTGTCAAATCCTATCATTTGAGGTGCTATACATCACGATTGGACCAACAGGACCGAAGATACATAACTAAGGCCCTTTTGACATATTGCTTGTTTGATTTTTCTGTGTCATTGTCTTCTATGATGTCTAAGGCATATCTCTGATATGCCCTATTTTTAAATTGGACTTCGTAAGTCCTAGGTTTTCACCCACAAGCTTTTATTTGACACCTCATTTGTCATTCTACCCGGTATAATGGCGGAGGAGTTATATTGGCGGTCGTACGGACCGACAGAAAGAGTACCCAGCTCAAATATCTCACCTTTAGTACCATCCTTGTATTACCAGCTTACATTTGACACCTTATTTGTCATTCTACCTGGTATAATGACGGAGAAGTTATATTCGCGGTCGTACGGACCGACAGAAAGATTGTCTAGGCCAAATATCTCACTTTTAGTACCATCCTTGGATTATAAGCTTTCATTTGACACCTTATTTATCATTCTACTTGGTATAAAGACGCAGAAGTTATAGTCGCGGTCGTACGGACCGGCGGAAAGACAGCTTAGGTCAAATCGCTCACCTGTAGTACCATCATTGGATTATCAGCTTTCATTTGACACCTCATTTGTCATTCTACTTGGTATAAAGACGCAGAAGTTATAGTCGCGGTCGTACGGACCGGCGGAAAGACAGCCTAGGTCAAATCGCTCACCTGTAGTACTATCATTGGATTATCAGCTTTCATTTGACACCTCATTTGTCATTCTACCTGGTATAACGACGGAGGGGTTATATGCGCGGTCGTACGGACCGACGGAAAGACAGCCTGGGTCAAATATCTCACCTTTAGTACCATCCTTGGAATATAAGCTTTCATTTGACACCTCATTTGTCATTCTACCTGGTATAATGACGGAGAAGTTATATTCGCGGTCGTACGGACCGACAGAAAGATTGCCTAGGCCAAATATCTCACCTTTAGTACCATCCTTGGATTATAAGCTTTCATTTGACACCTCATTTATCATTCTACCTGGTATAATGATTGAGGAGTTATACTCGCGGTCGGACGGACCGACGGACAGACCATGTAGGTCAAATATCTCACCTTTAGTACCATCCTTGGAATATCAGCCTTCATTTGACACCTCATTTCTCATTCTACATGGTATAATGACGGAGGAGTTATATTCCCGGTCGTACGGACCGTCGGAAAGACAGCCTAGGTCAAATATCTCACCTTTATTACCATCCTTGGAATATAAGCTTTCATTTGACACCTCATTTGTCATTCTACCTGGTATAATGATGGAGGAGTTATATTGGCGGTCGGAGGGACCGGCGCGCAGATCGCCTAAGTTAAATATCTCACCTTTAGTACCATCCTTGTATTATAAGCTTTCTTTTGACACCTCATTTGTCATTCTACCTGGTATAATGACGGAGGAGTTATATTCGCGGTCGGAGGGACCGACGGAAAGACAGCCTAGGTCAAATAGCTCACCTTTAGTACCATCCTAGGATTATCAGCTTTCATTTGACACCTCATTTGTCATTCTACCTGGTATAATGACGGATAAGTTTTATTCGCGGTCGGAGGGACCGAGTCACAGACCGCCTAAGTCAAATATCTCACCTTTAGTACCATCCTTGTATTATAAGCTTTCTTTTGACACCTCATTTGTCATTCTACCTGGTATAATGACGGAGGAGTTATATTTGCGGTCGGAGGGACCGACGGAAAGACAGCCTAGGTCAAATATCTCACCGTTAGTACCATCCTTGGATTATATGCTTTCATTTGACACCTCATTTGTCATTCTACCTGGTATAATGATGGAGGAGTTATATTCGCGGTCGTAAAGACCGACGGACAGACCGCCAAGGTCAAATATCTCACCTTTAGTACCATCCTTGGATTATCAGCTTTCATTTGATACCTCATTTGTCATTCTAGCTGGTATATTGACGGAGGAGTTGTGGTTACAGAAAGACGGACAGACGGACGTGGATAATACAAAGTTTTCACATTTTTTCAAAATTGGGTGAAAACAATAAAACATGATGCCAGACTGATTTCTTTATGAAAATAATATATACATTCTCAAATTGTCTATTTTTCGTTGTGAATAATATTGTATTCAACAGTGATGCCAAATTTCTGATGCCAAAATGATTGATAATGAAAGTGGGATATACGTTTTCATGTATATAACGGCAGCGACAAAACGGTAAAACACTGAACTAAATGTATATAATATTTTAACTGTACGATCATTTTGGACTCAAACATTTTATGGAATAAACTTATATAACTTAGTAAGAGGTAAACAAGGAAAGCTGATATATTAAAGTAACATCAAGGAATCAAATCTCTAACTACCGAGCTGATTAGACTTCTGGTAGCAAGTACAGGAATAAAGTTATTAAGGTAGTGTAAAGTGGCATCGATATACAGATGCCACTTTGCAAGACGATGCCAAATCGATGGTAAATGCATAATGTATCGATGCCAAATTGATAGTAGGATGTATATATATATATATATATATATATATATATATATATATATATATATATATATATATATATATATATATATAGTTCCTGCTATGTCTAGGTCTCGAATGTTGTTTTTTGATTGGAATGTGTCTGAAGATATTCAACCTCTCATCTTCACCGATGAGCCCATAGAGGTTGAAGAGGGCGAAACACATTTCTAAGAGCTGGTGTTTGGATCTTCGATTCTATTCAAAAAATTTTTCCCAGCCCGAAGTAGTGGATGTGTGAATTGTTCGTAAGGGGATTTTTCCGCATTCTCTATTTCATTTGTTTGTTTTCGTACGAGTGGTCGTCCAAACCAGTACCTGTGAATCTTTTGATCACTGAGTGTGTTTCAAAGATCTACATCTTTTGTTTTTTCATAAACATTATCTTACTTACTCTAAAGTAATTAGGGAATTAAAACTTGAGAATGGCATTGTCAGGTTGGGCGTAGATTTGCGTTCCTGCTATGTCTAGGTCTCGAATGTTGTTTTTTGATTGGAATGTGTCTGAAGATATTCAACCACTCATCTTCACCGATGAGCCCATAGAGGTTGAAGAGGGCGAAACACATTTCTAAGAGCTGGTGTTTGGATCTTCGATTCTATTCAAAAAATTTTTCCCAGCCCGAAGTAGTGGATGTGTGAATTGTTCGTAAGGGGATTTTTCCGCATTCTCTACTTCATTTGTTTGTTTTCGTACGAGTGGTCGTCCAAACCAGTACCTGTGGATCTTTTGATCACTGAGTGTGTTTCAAAGATCTACATCTTTTGTTTTTTCGTAAACATTATCTTACTTACTCTAAAGTAATTAGGGAATTAAAACTTGAGAATGGCATTGTCAGGTTGGGCGCAGATTTGCGTTCCTGCTATGTCTAGGTCTCGAATGTTGTTTTTTGATTGGAATGTGTCTGAAGATATTCAACCACTCATCTTCACCGATGAGCCCATAGAGGTTGAAGAGGGCGAAACACATTTCTAAGAGCTGGTGTTTGGATCTTCGATTCTATTCAAAAAATTTTTCCCAGCCCGAAGTAGTGGATGTGTGAATTGTTCGTAAGGGGATTTTTCCGCATTCTCTATTTCATTTGTTTGTTTTCGTACGAGTGGTCGTCCAAACCAGTACCTGTGGATCTTTTGATCACTGAGTGTGTTTCAAAGATCTACATCTTTTGTTTTTTCATAAACATTATCTTACTTACTCTAAAGTAATTAGGGAATTAAAACTTGAGAATGGCATTGTCAGGTTGGGCGCAGATTTGCGTTCCTGCTATGTCTAGGTCTCGAATGTTGTTTTTTGATTGGAATGTGTCTGAAGATATTCAACCTCTCATCTTCACCGATGAGCCCATAGAGGTTGAAGAGGGCGAAACACATTTCTAAGAGCTGGTGTTTGGATCTTCGATTCTATTCAAATAATTTTTCCCAGCCCGAAGTAGTGGATGTGTGAATTGTTCGTAAGGGGATTTTTCCGCATTATCTATTTCATTTGTTTGTTTTCGTACGAGTGGTCGTCCAAACCAGTACCTGTGGATCTTTTGATCACTGAGTGTGTTTCGAAGATCTACATCTTTTGTTTTTTCATAAACATTATCTTACTTACTCTAAAGTAATTAGGGAATTAAAACTTGAGAATGGCATTGTCAGGTTGGGCGTAGATTTGCGTTCCTGCTATGTCTACGTCTCGAATGTTGTTTTTTGATTGGAATGTGTCTGAAGATATTCAACCTCTCATCTTCACCGATGAGCCCATAGAGGTTGATGAGGGCGAAACACATTTCTAAGAGCTGGTGTTTGGATCTTCGATTCTATTCAAAAAATTTTTCCCAGCCCGAAGTAGTGGATGTGTGAATTGTTCGTAAGGGGATTTTTCCGCATTCTCTATTTCATTTGTTTGTTATATATATATATATATATATATATATATATATATATATATATATATATATATATATATAATCTTTTACTCAGATCAGATACAAGCCATATATCGAGATTTCATGACCCCAACTTGACTGAGAACACGCAGAATGAATAATAATATTAATAATTCTTATAATAAAAAAAATTATTTTTGGTTGCCAGTTATCTAACAATTATTTTAAAAACTTTTAAAATAATAGGAATGTAATTATGTAACATGACACTCTTTTGTAGTACATTTTTATGCAATTTTAGATAAAATAAATCCTAATAATATTTTTTAATAGATACCTTTCGGCTGCACCTAGTCGACGTTTTGTAACGACTATGATTAGGCCAAATGAACTATCAATTCATTTCCTAACTAAGTTTCTAACTAAGAGCAGGCGCTCATTATAACACCCAACGAAAATTTGAAAAAATATTGACTTATTTAACCATTCATTTGGTATGATTTACATAATAAGTAAACATTTATTTTAAAATGTAGTTATATTATTATTATTTATTTATTAAGCTCAACAGGCCTTGAGTCCTAGTGCTGAAAGGTTTATTTTTTCCTTACAATTACTATTACATAATATATGTTACGAGCAATAACGTAAATCCGGCCAATAAAGATAATAACAGGTCAATATCGACAATGGCCTGTTGAATTAGTCATTGTCGACAATGGCCGGATATTAACGTTATTGTCCATAGAAACTGGACATTGATGATAATTTTCAATTCTTGATAACTTTTCCATCATTGTCCGGTTAATGTCAACAATGCCCGTTGTTAATCGGTCAATATTGAAATTTAGACTAAAAGATGGTTATGTTTCTTATTTGCTTCATTTCTGTGCTCGTGCTGAAATTACTCGTAGTAAATTCATGAAAAAAGTGTTACCAAATCCCATGATTCACTATCTTGTCAAAATAAAAATGATTAGCCTTCAAAAGCTATCTTATATAAAAAAAATAATAGGACATCATACTTAATTTTATTTATTTATTAACATTGGCCATTTCCGTTTGGTCACTGTGGTTATTGACCGGTTATTGATGAAAACTCTAATTTTATAAATGTATAAACATTCTCAATTTCTTTGCAACACGAAAATGCAGCAGCTGCATAATACTATGGTCAAATCTGAGAGTGCAGGAAGAGTCTATACCGGTTTCGGGGGTTGTTTCCCCCTCATCAGTAGTCCCACATCCTCCTTTCTTAGATTCTTCCACGTACCACATTTTGGGCTTTTCCGAATCACAAAGAAAGAAATGTCACGGATGAACTAGGGCCCTCTACCGAAAAACCAAAGTAAGTAATCAATCGAAGTAGCACAGAAAACGACAATAAATATCGTCTCCATACCACCAGATTGACAACAGGTGGAATAATTTCTTTGGTTGCACCTCCTGAGATTTTCAAAATTTATAAAGCATACAGGATGCCGAGGAAATTAAGATGAGAGAATTTTAAATAATTCACAACTCATCTGCTCAGCGTGGTAAAAGCTCCAACAAGAAAGATTCCTTAATACTCAAACAAAAGAGTAAATGAATTAAAAATGTATAAACATTCTCAATTTCTTTGCAACACGAAAATGCAGCGGCTGCATAATACTATGGTCAAATCTGAGAGTGCAGGAAGAGTCTATACCGGTTTCGGGGGTTGTTTCCCCCTCATCAGTAGTCCCATATCCTCCTCTCTCAGATTCTTCCACGTACCACACTTTGGGCCTTTCCGAATTACAAAGATAAAAATGTCACGGATGAACTAGGGCCCTCTACCGAAAAACCAAAGTAAGTAATCAATCGAAGTAGCACAGAAAACGACAATAAATATCGTCTCCATACCACCAGATTGACAACAGGTGGAATACTTTCTTTGGTTACACCTCCTGAGATTTTCAAAATTTATAAAGCATACAGGATGCCGAGGAAATTAAGATGAGAGAATTTTAATTAATTCACAACTCATCTGCTCAGCGTGGTAAAAGCTCCAACAAGAAAGATTCCTTAATACTCAAACAAAAGAGTAAATTAATTAAAAATGTATAAACATTCTCAATTTCTTTGCAACATGAAATTGCAGCAGCTGAATAATACTATGGTCAAATCTGAGAGTGCAGGAAGTGTCTATACCGGTTTCGGGGTTGTTTCCCCCTCATCAGTAGTCCCATATCCTCCCCTCTCAGATTCTTCCAGATGTACCAAACTTTGGGCCTTTACATGGAAGAATCTGAGAGAGGAGGATATGGGACTACTGATGAGGGGGAAACAACCCCCGAAACGGGTATAGACTCTTCCTGCACTCTGAGAATGTTTATACATTTTTAATTCATTTACTATTTTGTTTGAGTATTAAGGAATCTTTCTTGTTGGAGCTTTTACCACGCTGAGCAGATGAGTTGTGAATTATTTAAAATTATCTTAATTTCCTCGGCATCCTGTATGATTTATAAATTTTGAAAATCTCAGGAGGTGTAACCAAAGAAAGTATTCAACCTGTTGTCAATCTGGTGGTATGGAAACGATATTTATTGTCGTTTTCTGTGCTACTTCGATTGATAACTTACTTTGGCTCTAATTTTAGGTTACTTTTTTTATAACATTGGCCAATAGCTAGTGTTATTGTCGGTAATGGCCGGGCATTGTCGTTAATAACCAGCCAACGTCAATGGCCAATTTACATCATTGTCCGTAACATATATAATGCTATATCCTATACTACTGTACTATATACAATATTACATTTGTTTATATAAAACATTTAATACTACACTTAATATTCCTTATAGTCTTTCCGTACATTTCTTTACCATTCCCTTCCATTGTTTTCTGCCCAAAGCTTTTTTTTCCAGTTCACAATATTACTTTTTCGTAAGTCTTCATATACACTGTCCTTACATCTTCTTCTTGTCTACCTATTCTTCGTTTTTGTATTGGTTTACGTGATAGAACCATTTTTGGCATTCTTTCCTTTCCCATTCTTTCAATGTGTCCTAAATATCGGATTCTCTGTGCTTTGATTGCCGTCATTATTTTTGGTTCATTATATAGTTCTTCAAGTTCCTTATTATTTCTTCTTCTCCATTGACTATCTATTTTCACACCTCCATATATTGCTCTTTGTATTTTCGTCTCCCATCTTTCTAAAAGGTCTATTTTTGATTTTTTAAGCACCCATGTTTCAAATGCATATGTAGCTGTAGGTCTGATAACTGTTTTGTAGATTCTTATTTTTGTTTTTCTTGAGACATATTTGGATTTCATTAATGCTCGCAATGCTCCATACTTTTTGTTTCCTTTTGCTATTCTTGCTTTTATCTCCCCTTCCCCATGACTCTTTTCATCTACTTTTACACCCATGTAAGTAAATTCTGAAACTCTTTTAAACGCACATGAATTTTCTCCTTCATCTCCAATGTGCAATTGTCTTCGTTCTCTTTATCTGTTTCTCTCATTATCATGTGTTTTGTCTTTTCCTTATTTATGAGAGGACCAAACATTTTTGCTCCTTTTATTATATTGCTCATTAATTTTTTTAGTTCTTTCTTACTTGTCATTAATAGTGTTAGATCGTTTGCGAATGCTATACACTTATAGCCAGTTTTAAAAATCGTTTCCTGTGTGTTTATTTTACTTTTTTCTAATAATTCCTTCCAGTATTTCATTAAAAAGAGTCGCTAACAGTGGGTCTCCTTGTCTTAATCCTTCCCTTGTTTCAAAATTATTTGATATATGCTCCTTCCATGCTATTTCGTTTGTGGTGTTATCCATAGTCATTTTTACCATTCTGACGATTTTACGTGGTAGGCCTATCTCTTTCATTAGTTCGTACATCTGTTGCCGCTTTACCGTATCGTAAGCCTGCTTAAAGTCGACGAACAGAACATATATATTGCTATTTTATGTTCATAGCACCAGTGGTGTCATGGCAAAATTAGCAGTGCCGGAACGCAGTGCCGGAACGCACTGCTAATTTTTGTTTACAAAACCTAATTTTTTTTTTCTTTTCTTAACCAATGCCGGAACGGCGTTCCGACTCGTTCCAGCACCATGACACGACTGGATTTCTTTTAGAAGAAAGAAAAGAAGAAGAAAATGTAATTATATACACTAGTGAAATTGGTTCCTGAATTTAAAACTTCATTAGATTGTTACCATAGCCATAAAATTTTTCTTTCTAAGAAGAAATAGATATGATTTTTTGTATATACATTTGTATGATTTGATTTGATTTTGTATATACAGCCTCGAAAAGGGGTGATTGTCAAGCAGCAACCAATGGCTAAAGTATATCTTTGAAGCAGAGGATCACTAGAACCTTAATCCAAATTTTCAAATTTTCATGCAATTCGGAGTTGACCCTGAAAATTACAGGGTAGTATAGCATAGTAGTATAGTATAGCGCCGTATTTCACGTTCATTTAATGAGCTACAAGTTCAAGCGGTTCTCTATCATCAGCTAGCGCGCAGTATGTCCACGTCTTTCCGAATTCTGGTTCACCTGTACGTACCTAATATTGACCAAAAATCATGTGAAAAAATATGAGGAATATACAGGGTGGGGCATTAGTGTGACAAAGTCCAATGACTCGTTTGTCGTAAGAGATGCGAAAAAAAGTTATTTAGGTAAAAGTTGGGGCACACATAGTACCATAATTTAAAAATATTTTCAAATATACAGGAACGTGCGTATTGACAGACACAAACTTATGTTTTTTTAAATGGAACACCCTATATATTTTTACATTTTTGGATTCTCCTCAATGTTTCCTTTCTTAAAATATATGGTTTTGTAATATTATACGAGGTAGTTTAAAGGTAAATTACGTTTACACCCTGTAGAATTGTAGTGATTGGACATCAAATTTTCTATTTATATTCAAACGACTTTAATATATTCTACTACTGTTAATCATTAACAGTATAGCGAAATGTTTAATTTTAGTATACACGGTGGGTCGAAACTCGGAATGACTATTTTCTGAGTTTTCTTAAATGGAACACCCTGTACTTTTTTATTTCTTAAGCATTCCCTATACCTAAGTGCTTTAATTTGTAAGTTATTCGTGATTCTTTAAGCCAAATATTAATTGCAACAAAAATTACGTGAAATTTTTCAAAAAATAAATTTTTGAAAAAAAATACATAATAATCTAGCCTGATCCTTAATTTCTTAATATTGGATGAGATATCCTAATACATTCGTAGTTAAGGTTGTTGGTGCTTAAAATATTAACCAAACATCAGTGGTGTCATGGTGTGGGAACGCGTGGGAACGCCGTTCCCGCACTGGTTAAGAAAAGAAAAAAAATAATAGAGAATTTAGGTTTTGTAAACAAAAATTAGCAGTGTGTTCCGGCACTGCGTTCCCACACTGCTAATTTTGCCATGACACCACTGCCAAACATACAAAATTCTCTCTAGTTGGCTATGACACAAAATTTGCTTAATCATTTGACATTATAATATTTATATGGTTCCAGTTAATTTGTTACCATTACTAATATTAATTTTTCTAATAAGGAACTGATTAAAATGGCTTTGTGCTAGCAGAGTATAACAAAAATGAGCTACTTGCAATAAACATTTATCATCAGCAATTCCCTGATAGACGACAACCAAAAAGAGAAACTTTTGAAAGTATACTAAAACGGTTTCAACAGACTAGATACTTAGATTGTAAGAACGGTTGTACTAATATGCAGATCCTCAGTGACACTAAGGATTACATTTAATTCCTGTTTTGTTCACTTACAATAGTTTTTGTTCGATCAGATTTATCCTAATCTAAGTGTCCAGTCCGTTGAAACCGCTCTAGTATATGTTTAAACGTTTCTCTTCTTAGTTGTCGTCTATCAGGGAATTTCTGATGAAAAATTCTTATTGTTGGTAGCACATTTTTGTTATACTCCATTAGCACAAAAATCTTATCAGTTCCTTATTAGAACAATTCATATTAGTAATGGTAACAAAGCAACTAGAACTATAAAAATAGTATAATGTCAATTTTTTAAGGAAATTTAGTGTCATAGCCGACTAGGTAGAATATTGCATGTTTTTGTTAATATTTTGCGCACCAACAATCTTAACTACGAATTTATTTGGATGTCTCATCCAATACTAATAAATTAAGGATCAGGCTAGATTGTGATGTATTTTTTTTTTCGAAAAATTATTTTTGATTGAATATTATAATGGTAACCTAATAAAATTTTACGTAATTTCTCTTGCAATTAATGTTTGGCTTAAAGAGTCACGAATAACTTACAAATTAAAGCACTTAGACATAGGGAATGCTTAAAAAATAAAAAAGTACCATAAAATATCATTTCATTAGAATACTAAAATACAGGGTGTTCCATTTAAGAAAACTAAGAAAATACTCATTCCGATTTTCGGCCAATCCTGTACACTAAAATTTAACATTTCGTTATACTGTTAATGTTTAACAATAGTAGACTATATTAAAAATCGTTTGAACATAAAATAAAAATTTGATCTCAAATCACTACAATTCTACAGGGTGTAAATATTGCTACGAAATTAACAAAAAAAACGTAATTATCTTTTACACTACCTCGTATAATATCACAAATCCATATATTTTAAGAATGGAAACATTGGGGAGAATCCAAAAATGTAAAAATATACAGGGTGTTCCATTTAAAAAAACAAAAGTTTGTGTCACCCTGTCAATACGCACGCCCCTGTATATTTGAAAATATTTTTAAATTATGGTATTATCAGAGCCCCAAATTTTACCTAAATAACTTTTTTTCATATCTCTTACGACAAACGAGTAATTGGACTTTGTCATAGTAATGCCCAACTCTGTATTTCAATTGATTTTATTTTTCTTTCAGATACATCTACTCTAATTGATGTAAGAATGAAACAAGATTCTAAAGAGGAAGAGAAAGTTGCCGCTAGAACGATTATTGTTAGAGCTAATTGTCCAGAAGGCTTCTTGGCCGATGCCGTTGGAACATGCAGGGAGGTATATTAGAGCAGAAAATTTAATTTTAATTATCATATAAATACATGTTCTCATTTAATATATCGTTTTATTTCATGTTTAAGAAACTTATACGTTTTAATTAGACATATAATTACCGACATAATCCACCAAAAATGTAAATAAAACACAGTCCGTACAAAATAGATACCGTTGCACGTCATCAGCGTCATAGCACGTAACGTCACATGATACCAACACTGGAATTACAGCCACTAGACATATTTTATTATATACTCGTAGAAATAATATTGGATAATTTCTATTAATCTAAAAAAGAAACATACCCTAACTTGTTTCATTTAATTTGTATACGCTGTGAGCTCGTACGTAGAGGGGATATTTACAAATTCGCGAGCGCCAGTAGTGGCAAGTCTGTAAACGTTTACCGGAAATTTGACATAAATGTCAAAGTGATTAATTTAAAATTAAAATTAAAAACATTAATTATAAAAAATATTAGTTGGTCAAAGCTGTGGTATATATTTTTACCTTAAATATACTTACGTTTTAAATACTGAATTTAAGTTTTTTTAATGTTCCGTAATATGTAATTATAAATTATTGTATTAATCTTGGCGCCATCTACACGATAATTGTGAAAGTATCCGAAGTAAGAAATTCATATTTTATCAATAGAACGTCAAAATGATTCGCAAAATCTTAAAAAAATCGATTACAATTTAATTACTTTTTGCGTTTTAAATATTAAGCGATAACAATTAAATAATAAATTTAAAAATTACCGGTGAAAGTTGAATTAGTAATCCGCCAGGAGCGACACCAGCGAAGCTCAGA
Source organism: Diabrotica virgifera virgifera (assembly GCF_917563875.1). Classification (NCBI taxonomy): domain Eukaryota; kingdom Metazoa; phylum Arthropoda; class Insecta; order Coleoptera; family Chrysomelidae; genus Diabrotica; species Diabrotica virgifera. The sequence goes on from NC_065443.1 coordinate 152,045,977, forward strand.
GCGTATAGTTAAGTGGAATGTAAAGCGTTTTTATAAAGCACACTTGATCGGATTACACTCTAACTGCGATCGAACAAAGGTGACATTTTGGCATTAATTGGTAATAGTAGGAGAGAAAAGTATGCTAAATTTGCAGTTACTCGAGCGTTATAGGGACCAATTGGTTAGTGAAGAGTAGGTCTCGAAACCAAAAAAGTTAAGTAAAGCTTTCCAAAGTGGGCACTTTCCATTTTTTAATTTAATTTTTCATTTCCAACAATCGTTTTTTTCCGATTATAGCGCCATCCATCCATAATTCGAAAAATGTCTCGAATAAAAGTGACACAGTTTTACATAAGAAATCCAAATATGTATGCAATAAAAAATGGGGGCTCCTATTTAATATTTTAAAGTAACCCCCTCCCCAGCTCCGTGGATGGTCGTGTTTAGAGTCATTCGATGGATTTTTCAAAAATATTGAAACGTGTATTTTGCAGTTTTTTGATCTGATGTTTATTTCGCAAAATATCGACGGGCTCAAATTTAAAATTTTAAGTTTACCCCTCACCCCTTTTCGTGGAGGTTCGTGTTCGATATCATTCGATAGATTTTAAAACAATATTGAACACGTATTTTTTAGTTTTTCGATCTGACGTTTATTTCTCGAAATATTCGCTTTTTATTGTAAAACATTGTGACTCACCCATTTCCTTACGTCCCGCTAAACCGTCAAATTTTTGAAATACACACTGCTTTGCATGTATGGTTTGTTCAACAGTAAATAGTTTGAATTCAATTAGTGCGGTCGTAAATATTATTAAATTTATCTGACCTGGCCCATCGTTAAGACCCACCCGGAGCGATAAGCCACCGAGGTAGACAGAGTTGGTCTTTTGCAATTAACACTGACTAGACGGTACTCCCATAATAAAGCCTAAAATAAATTTTACCTGAAACCGGGCCTTTTATACTATTATCGGTTAATCCGGGCTGTTTATAGTGCTAACTAATTGAACTTAACCATTTACTGTTTAACATACCATACTTAACTTACCTTATCTTAATCTGACGATTTTTCTTAATCTGACGAGAGATTTTTTTCGGACCCTTCTTAACGAACTCCTCTGTATTAAGATCCAATATATGGTAGGGATATATTTGCAGGGTACAAGGTTTCTCCCCATGTCCCCATGTCATAATCTGACACGCTCGAGTAACTGCAAAAATCCCCGCTTTGGCTCTCCTACCGTAACATTTATTTGGCAGTTGCGGTATTGACACTTCAGGTTTGTTTTTAATCTTTACTATAAGTATTTGTTTTATTATATTTATTGTTTTTATTATTTATTTTAACGTAAGATTATGTAAACTTATTTCTTGTTTTCTATTTCTAATGTTTTTATTTATTTACATTGAATATTAATTTGTTCTGTTGTATAATCCACTTCGCAATAATTATGTGATACATTTGATTTAAAATGAATACAAGAATTCTTTGTAATTGGGCAACAATGTCAACTTAGTATATATTGTAAGTACAGTGGAACCTCGATAAGTGGGATTAATTGGGACCGCGGCCAATCCGGGTTGTCGAAAATCCGGGTTAGCCGAAGAATATGGTAAAAATTAATAAAATACGTTATACTTACAAATAAACTCCGTTATAATTGCAAAAACATGAAATACATATTATGTGAATGAAATACATAATATGTATTTCATGCACAGTAGGTACATCTAAATTACGTGCAGTTGTACTACTACAAGTGAGTGGGTGAATTAATAAAATATTAATTATTATTAATACAATATTAATATTATTCATACAATTATTTTGATATTTTGCACGGTGTATTCGTTGTAAATGTTACCAGATTCAAAGATGGAAGATGGACCAACAACATTTTAGAATGGAAACCTAGACACGATGCTTATCGTAATCCAGGACGTCCTCCAACAAGGCGATCGGACGACATCAAGCGCATCCAGCACAACTGAATTCAGGCTGCTCAAGATCGGATGCAATGGGGTTATTTATTGGAGGCCTATATTCAGCAGTGGACGTAAAGGAGCTAATGATAATGATGATGATGATTCATTGTATAAGGAATACTGGTACTGCGATATGGTTCCAAGGATGTCACATACAGCAAATCTCTTAAGACATAAAAAGAAATATTTTCCCTTTAATCTCACTCCGATAAATGCCAAAGAGACGGCCAACTTTCCTTGAAAAAATTTACAACTAAATCGCCAGTAGTTTCAAAAAAGATAGTGATTACTAAGCAACAATTAAATTTGATCCCAAAAGATTTTTATTTTTCACTTGAATATTACTTTTTTTATTTTACCCTGGATACGGTAAACAGAAAACTGTCTAAATCTTTAAAACAGCATGTACCGACGATATTTAATTCAATATAATTCAAATAATGGGAAGAGAATGCACCCTTGTCGTACCCTTTTTTTAATTTTGATGTCCTCCGATTGTTTCTAATTAATTGCGTTACGAACCTATTCGAAGACGATAGGAGTAGTTCACCACCCGATATTACTAACTGCGATGGACCCCTAGTAACACGCTCTGAGGTAATAAAAGCCATAAAATCATCAAAAGATGGCAGATCGACTGGTCCTGATGAAATTCCAACTGAAATATACAAGCTTATAAATGATAGCAATGTTTTAGAGGCTATAACCTCGTTTATCAATACCATTTATACCAGCGGACAACTTCCTAATGGCTGGTCTAATTCACTGTTTATAGCTCTACCTAAGAAGACAACAGCAAAAACCTGTGCTGATTATAGAACCATCAGTTTGTTAAACCATTTATTGAAAATTTTTCTGAAGGTAATACATGGTCGTAACTACAATAAATGCGAGGAATACCTGGATTACACACAGTTTGGTTTCCGTAACGGGTTTGGAACGAGAGAGGCATTGTTTGGAATGAACGTACTTGCTCAAAGATGTCGAGATATATCTGTAGACATATACTGTTGTTTTGTTGACTTCCAAAAGGCATTTGATCATGTTAAGCACTCTATATTGATCGAAGCTCTAAAAGACATATGCATGGACGGCAGAAATGTTCGAATAATTGCAAATTTATATTGGAATCAAACAACATCAGTTTTAGTAGATGGTGTGGAATCACAGGCTCTTAATATTAAAAGAGAAGTACGGCAGGGATGCCTCTTGTCACCACTGCTTTTCAACGTTTACTCCGAAAGAATTTTCAGAAAAGCTTTTTCTGAAAAACAAGAAGGAATACTTGTGAACGGTGAAGTCATCAATAATTTGCGATATGCGGACGATACAGTACTCCTAGCTTCTAGTCAAGAAGATCTGCAAACACTACTTATAGTGTCGTTGAGAGTTGTAGGGAGGCAGGTCTGGATCTGAACATACGGAAAACCAAAATACTCGTAATAAGAAAACAGCAGCATATAAAACCGTCTATATATGTAAATAATACCAAACTTGAGCAAGTTGATAAAATCGTTTACCTTGGACAGCAACTAAATTGAACGCAGAAAGTCACGGCGAAATTAGATCTAGGATAGAGCAGGCTAGAACCGCTTTTAGAAGGATGTCCAAGGTGTTATGTAACAGAGACCTAAAATTGGCATTGAGGATCCGCCTACTTCGCTGCTACGTGTTCTCGGTCATACTTTACGGTGTCGAGTCCTGGACTGTGAATAAAATCGATCTAAATCGCCTTGAGGCTTTCGAAATGTTGTGGGTGGAAAAGATTCGAAACTCTATACTACAATACTAGAACGTCTCAGCAAGACTACTGAGATCATAAAAAGCATTAAGCAGAGAAAGCTGGAGTACTTCGGACATGTAATGAGAGGTCCCAAATATAGGTTGCTACAAAATATTATGCAAGGAAAAATAGCAGGCAAACGCAGTCCAGGACGAAGAAGAACCTCATGGTTGAAGAACTTGCGAGATTGGTATGGTGTTGATACAAGCATGCTATTTAAGGTGGCAGTGAATAAAATTAAGATAGCTATGATGGTAACCAACGTTCTGAAAGGACATGGTACATGAAGAAGAAGAAGATTGTTTGTTATCTATTGTTATGTTCGCTGCCTGGTATTATTCTTATTTGCTTTTGATTTAAAATTGTCACGAGTTGGTCGTATCTTAATCTGTCAAACGCCTTTTCATAATCCATAAAGCATTAACATCGTTGTGTAATAAAGTTGTCGTAAATCGATTTAAAAGTTGGAAACATGAAATGCTAGGAAGCATTTTAGAAAGGATAAAGAGGCAGAAAAGACGCAGTACGAGAAACCAAAAATTAAGATACATATCAAGGCACAAATACTAAAGTGGCTGGGATATACACAAAGAATTTCAGTAGGAAAAATCCCAAAGATTCCGGAAGTTCAGCGGAATATGGATAGAAAAGGTGGAGAATGTCTTAAAGGAATTAAATGACTTAAAGAGAGAAAGCAGAAGACAGAGAAGACGGAGAAATATCGTCAAGAACTTTCGTGAAAAAATAGCATAATGTAATTAAAATGTAAATTTTTGCTCCAGATCTATAATAGGCTATTGATTATGTTCAAAATAAGAGAGCTAAAAGGAACTACAACGTTAACGGGATTTTATTGTCTCGTATAGTCAGTGTACCTCTAAATTTGAAAAAAAGCGCGGAGTGCCACCATTTAACTGGGTGCGTTTTTGAGAAAGAGGTGAATTAGTCCCTAGGTACAGGGTGAATTAGGGTAAGTTCTATGCACTTTTGGTACAAAAACGTCTACAGCAAAATTGCTCCAGGTTAAATTTACCATGAAATATTACATCTTAAAGTCAAAAATATTTTTTTTTACAAAAATATATTCAAAAGAAAAGCAAGTAAAAAACAAGAAAGAAGGCAATTTTGTTTTTTGCCCCATAATTTTTTCCACATGAATATAGGTATAGGTATTGCTTCAGCGAAAAATAACATCCATCATTTTTCTTTAAAATGGCGTTTGGTAGAAGTCTCTAGGATTTATAATTTCCGAAATAGGATTTTTCAAAAGTCGCCGCTCACAGCATATTTGGGCCATTTTCCCCAATATTTCGCAAATATTGTTCTGTAACTTTTTTTCTACACATTTCTAGGTATACGCAATGGTACATTCAGTAGAATCATCGCAAAGAATATTTCGCAAATATTGTTTTGTAACTTTTTTTCTACGCATTTCTAGGTATACGCAATGGTACATTCAGTAGGAAGAGAAGTCAATTACTTTTAACATGGTCTATTGTATAAGGTTGTACGACTATTTTTAAGCAAGTTATGCTTTTTGTTATGCAAGATTATATACTTTTAATGATTTTTTATATTTTTTGTGATTATTTTTTAACTTTCTCATTATGACCTTTTTCTTGTACCTTTGGGTATATACATTGTAGAATAAAAAAACCTTATTTTTTTACTTTAAATGATGTATTGCAAAAAATTCTAGGGCTATTTTTAAACAAGATATCAGTAGGATATCCAAGAGTATCCGTAATTTGAGAAAAAATTTAATTTTTTTAATTAGAACAACATCATAACATATTATTACATAATTTTTAATTTAAAATAACTTTTTTTAATAACTCTTTTCTATATTGTGAAATATAAAGGTACTTTACTCTTGAGCGAAATTCATATTTTTTAACATACCACGTACACTATTGATTAAAATTAATATCTGATGATTGCATCTTAGGTTTTAGACTACGCAGAGCATTTTTTAAAGAATATTTTTGCCCCAAAGTTAATAATAAAAAAGTTTTCTATGTGGTTTCATCTTAGTGGGACCTATTGCATGTGTATATGTCACACTTTGAAGAAGCATATCTTATTTAAAAATAGTCCTAGATTTTTTTGTAATACACCATTTTAAAGTAATGGAAATAAACTTTATTTTTTACTGCGCAATGTATACAGTGATGAGCGCGCTAATAACCGGAAAAATAGCACAAAACATGGAAAATGTATTAAGTTGTGAGATAATAAACAAAAATTGAAAAAATCTAACACATCCGTCAAAGAAAAGCGGGGCGCGTGTTCATCGAATAAACGGTTTTCTCCCCACGCTTTTCTTTAACGAATGTGTTAGATTTTTTCAATTTTTTTTATTTTTTGCTTTTTAGTTGATTTTTTTTACAATATTTGTAATTTTAGTCACTCGTAACTAATAAAAAGCGTTTCTTAAAAATTTTTGTTTCATATTTTTTTATTTTTTACTTTTTAGTCTTACACTTTTCAAACATTAAAATATATCGTCATGTTTATTAAAATATGTATAAAACATATGATGTACTAGCATGAAAAGTAGTCGGAATCGGCAAAAAATTTGAAACTTTATTGTTTATTAATGAAGCATAACGTAAACAATTAACGTAAAAAGTGAAATTATGTATTGTTCATATCATTAGCTATACAATCCGTAACAGTTTCAATTTTTTACATTGTAAAAAACAAGAGAATTTAAGCGTTTTCCATTAAAATCGTTTTTTTTTATTTAAACAATTAATAAACATGAAAATTTTTTTTATTTACTATTCGTGTATTGTTCCCTCGAATGCATATGTCTGCAAATTTTCATTAATTTGCATTGAAGAAAAGACAGTCAACTTAACGTCTAAAGATTTGACGCAAACTATTGAACTAAATAAAAGCGTTTAAAAAAGCGTTTAAAAAAAGAAATGAAGCTAAACAACAATAAAGATCTGTTTTTAGGTGGATGTGAGAGGTGGCATTCAGATTTTTACGGATAAAGTTAGGGCATAACTTCGTTAATAATAATTGATTTATGCTCCTTCTCAAATATGCCCGGAACATTAATAAAAAAAATTAAATATTTAAAAATTTCAAAAAATTTCGTTTTTTTTTTTCTATTTTTTTGCTTGTAACTTAAAAACTATTCATTTTAGAACAAAGTCCTATAGGAACAAAACAAAGATAATTAAATTTTTTATCAGATGCGATTGGTAAAAAATGTCTTTATTTATCACCCTTGCTTCAAAATAGCAATAAATATAAAATAAGGGGGCAAAACAAGCCTGTCTTTATTCAATGATTTTCCATCACTTAGGTTACACTTGGAACCTTCGTAATTCGCTTAAAAAATTTTTGTAATATACTAAAACCGTACACCAAATTTCATTAAAATTGACTTACTAGATTTTGAATAATAATTTTGCAATCTAAACTTTTTTAAAAAATTAAATTTTTTTAAAATCTTGCACAACAAAAACTTGTACATACAAAGATTTGTCAATTTTTTTACATATAAAGAAGTACTCCATCTATATAATGCACTTTACAGAATTGACATTGGATTATTTAAGCAGCCTCAGCAATGTTTTCAAATTATAAACAATTTTTTGGCTTATAAACAAATTAGTGCTGTGGCCAGGAGGGGCTGCTACGGGCTCCTTTATTTATATGGACTTACCCAAGTTTTTTTATGTATTTTGACCCGTAGAACACGAATTTTTTGGGTAACAGTTGATCCGGATGTCGATAAGATTGATATAAACAAAGAACTTGAGGAATTATATAAAATCGATTTTTCGCAAAATAAAACATTTTTCTGTATTTCTTGGGTAATTCTAAGCAAAAAATGTTCTTACAAGTTTTTTCGTAGGATGCATAGTTTTCGAGATAAACGCGGTGGAACTTTCAAAAAATCGAGAAATTGCAATTTTTGAACGCGAATAACGTTTGATTAAAAAATAAAATAGCAATTCTGCTGACAGCATTTGAAAGTTTAAGTCAAATTATACAGGTTTTAATTATTTGCATTGCTAAAAAATAATTTTTTTATTATTAAACAAAACTATTTGTTTATAAGCCAAAAAATTGTTTATAAATTTAAAACATTGCTGGGGCCCCTTAAATAATCCGATTTTAATTCTGTAAAGTGTATTAGATAGATAGAGCACCTCTTTATATGTAAAAAAAGTAGCCAACTTCTAAATGGTCTACTTTTTGTTCAGAAAGATTTAAAAAATTTGAACTTTTTTAAAAACATTTAGATTGCAAATTTATTATGCAAAATTTATTAGGTCCATTTTAATGAAATTTGGTACACGAATAAGTACATATGTTACAAAGAATTTCCTAAGCGAATTACTAAGGTTCTAAGTGCCACCAAAGTGGTTAAAAAATATTAAATAACAACAGACTTATTTTGCCCCCTTATTTTGTATTTATTGCTATATTGCAGAAAAGGTAATACCTTAAGACATTTTTTACCAGTCGTATATAATACAAAATTCAATTATCTTTATTTTATTTCTCTACGACTTTGTTCAAAAACGAATCGTTTTAAAGTTATAAGCACAGAAAGCAGAAAAAATCGATGTTTTTCGAAATTTTTTAATATCCTAATTTTTTTATTAATGTTCCGGGCATATTTGAGAAGGGGCATAAGTCAATTATTATTACTGAAGGTGTCACCTAACTTTATCTGCAAAAATCTGAGTGCCACCTCTCACATCCAAAAATAGACGTTTTTTCGCAGATCCTTACTGGTCTACTAGTCGAGCTGGTAAATTTGGCGATATTAACCTAATAAATATAATAAATTTACATAAATTGATTGTTTCCCACCTTTGGACGTATCGCACGAGTTTGGCAACTACCACTGTAACAGTGACAGTTTCAGTTGACATACTCCTCTGATACGTGTAAAGGTGGGAAACGATCAATATAATGTAAATTTTTAGGTTAATATCGCTAAATTTTCCAGCTCGACTATTTCTTTCATTTCTTCTTGCGTCTCATTTCTTTTTGTCTCACAACTTAATACGTTTTCCATATTTTGCGCTATTTTGCCGGTTATTAGCGCGCTCATCACTGTATACCTAAATATACAATAAAAAAGTTATAATCAGAAATTTCAAAATAATCGTAAAATATATCAACAATCATTAAAAGTATCAAAGTTTAAAAAACCATATCTTGTTCAAAAATAGTCATACAGCCTTCCGCAATAGACCATGCATATAGGTACCTACCTAAAGCTGCGTAGAAAAAAGTTACAAAACCATGTTTTCGAAGTAACCAGGAAAATTGCCCAAAATCGCTGTAAGTGGCGAACTTTGAAAAACCATATTTTGGAAACTAAAATCATAGGAACTTCTGCTAAACGTAATTTTATATAGGAAGAATGGAACTTTTTTTCAGTGAAGCAATGCCTATACCTAGATGCCCGTGGAAAAAAGTTATGGGACAAAAAACAAAATTGATATCTTTCGTGTTTTTTTCTTGCCTTTCTTTTAAATATATTTTTGTAAAAAAAATATTTTTCATTTTAAGATGTGATATTTCGATAGCAAATTTATCCTGGAACAATTTTCCTGTAGACCTCTTTGCACGTAAAGTGCATAAAACTCAAACTAATTCGTCCTGTGCCTAGGGACTAATTCACCCCTTTCTCAAAAACGCACCCCTTTAAATGGTAGGATTCCGAGGTTTCTTCATATTTAGAGGTCCATTGACTATATGAAACAATAAACTCCGTTAACGTTGTAGTTCCTTTCTACAGTAGGTACACAATTAATAGCCTATTAGACTGGGAGATATTATACAGAAGTTCAGCCACGATTTTCTAAGTCCTGCCTTTTGCAATACTGGAAGTGTAGACGATGTACTTACAATCTGTGGAAACATCCACAAATTTCCTGTGATATTTTCCTGTAAAAATTAGATTTTCCCAAAAAATAAAAATAGGGTTTTGCGATGAATTTCTAAGTCCTGCCATATCCGTAGATAGACAGGATACTATCGATTTTATGAAGAAAATTTTTTGGGCAGGAGGGTTGCAAACGGGGTAACGGAGTATATATGTATACAAACATGTAAGGAAAATAATGAAATTTTCATGATTTTCTAGGTCCTGCCAACTAAATAAACTAAACATATTTATTTCAAAATGGTCAAAAAAAATATTGGCATGACGTCTCCTAATGTTTAAATATAGTATTTTTACTACAAAAACGATATTACGTAGGTCAAAATTTTTGACGTAAGAGAACTGTCAAAACATTAGAATGTGACTTTTCATTATTGCCATGTTTATTATAAACATGGCAATAATGAAAAGTCACATTCTAATGTTTTGACAGTTCTCCTACGTCAAAAATTTTGACCTACGTAATATCGCTTTTGTAGTAAAAATACTATATACTTGTCCCTTGGAAAATTCTGCGGAAAATTTTCACCCTGATTCCGTGATTTTCTTAGTCCTGCCTTTAAAAAGTTATAATACTCAAATAAAATCAGTACCTTTTCGGTACTCGGCAGGAAGGTTAAACGGTTCTTGTAAGACGGCAGGAGTCCTAGATTTGTAAGAAAATTCGTGAAAAAGTCAACGATTTTCTGAGTCATGCCATTTTGCACATGTTTCAAGAATCTTAATATAAGTCTATTTACAAAGAGGCAGGATGGTTTTATGGTTGTTTTGTATACAGGGTGGGGCATTAGTGTGACAAAGTCCAATTACTCGTTTGTCGTAAGATATACGAAAAAAGTTATTGAGGTAAAACATGGGCCACAGATAGGACTATGATTTAACAGTATTTTCTAATATACAGGGCTACCCGTTTTCACAGGGTGACAAAAATTTATGTTTTTTTTTAATGGAATACCCTGTATATTTTTACATTTTTGGATTCTACTCGATGTTCTCTTTAATAAAATATAGTGTTTTGAAATATTATACGAGGTAGTTTAAAATATAATTACGTTTTTTTTGTTAATTTTGTAGGAATATTCACACCGTATATATATTGTTAGTGATTTGATATCCAAACTTCTATTAATTTATATTTAAACGATTTTTAATATAGACTACTAATGGCAGTTATTAATAGTATACCAAAATGTTTAATTTTACTATACGGGGTTGGTTGAAACTCGGAATGAGTATTATCTGAGTTTTCTTAAATGGGACACCCTGTATTTTAGTATTATAATAAAATGATATTTTATGGTACCTTTTTATTTGTTAAGCATTTTCTGTACCACATTTATATATTAATTTCGGCAGTAAATTGATACAGACAGATTACTCAGGTGGTTTTTGGGGTTTCTGAACAAGAATGTCACATTAGAACAGATCTTTACCTAGTGCTCGGTGTGACTAGTATACACGCCATATTCCTAAATTTCGAGACATTCAGACACTAAAGTGATGCAAGTAGATTACTCGAGGAGTTTTGTGGTTGCTGAACATGAATACGCCATCAGAATCGACCTCCAAAAACTCTCTAAATTCGAGATCAGTCACCCTGGGCACCAGGTGCTCCGAGGGTCGGTTGTAATGTCATATTCGTGTTCGGCCATCCCAAAAACCCTCGAATAATCTGTTTTCTCTAATTTACTGCCGATATCCCACGAAACTCCAGATGACGTGCCTTAGCAGCAACTCTGGGCACTAGGTGATTCGGAGATCGGTTCTGCTTGCGTATTCGTAACTCCATAAACCTCCCAAATAACAAAATTTTGCCCTTAATACACTGATTTTGACAGGTTTATGCACTTTTGGATGCATGTTATGCACTAAAATGCAATTTCCACCCATTCTTATATTGTATTATACACCTTTTATTTGAATTTGAAAAAAAATTTTAAAAAATTAAAAAAAAAAACGGTGTATTTGCCGATTTAAAGCAAGAGTAACTTTTAGTACTAGAATACCTCATAATTTAATATACTCTCAAAAATGTCTAAAAATTTTCTCAAAAATGTCTAAAAATTTAAAGACCAATAAGTTATGAGATAAAATATCCGTTGATCTACCCAAGACGGATGCCTATAACCAGTACTAGAAATTCACAATTGATAAAATCGATTCATCTCTGGAAGAGAAATAAACGTAGCAGTTTTCGTTTTCCTAAATAGAATTTTTCTAAATTCTTTTAAACACAAAAAAACAAAAAACGAAAAATTTTTCAAATCGATTTTTCTAGAACACTGCGTATTCTTCTGAGTTAAAGCAAAAGTACCTTTTAGTACAAAACTATCCCAGAATTTAATAATCTAGTGTCAGAAATGCTTAAAAGTTAGACAGAAAAGTTATTCGATAAAATATTCGTTTCCGTACCCAAAACGGACCCCTATGACCGGTACTAAAAATTGACAATTGATAATTGACATTTGACAATTGACCTCTGGAAGATAAATAAGTGTACCAGTTCTCGTTTTTCCAAATAAAAGCGTTCCGCAGCTATTTTAAAGAAACTAATTACAAGACTTCGATATGCTTCTTCTAGACGAAGCATATCGAAGTAGAGGTCGTCCGCCAACCAGATGGTCTGATGACATCAAGCAGATCGACAGAAACTTGATGCAGACAGCACAGGACAGAAATGCATGGAGAAGACTGAGAGAGACCTATATCCAGCATTGGATAGATCCGGGTTGAATTATGACGATGATGAATTACAAGACGCCATCTTTAAAGAGCTTTAGCTTTTCACGGAAGCATTTTTGAACTAGGTCAATTAAGTTAAATTTTCTTAAAATTATCTGAGGAATCTCCGGTTTTCGTTTGTTATAAGAGCTTCTGGACACCCTGTATAATATAATGGGTAGGTAAATTCCCTACTATAACCAATAAAGTGTAAAAATTGTTTATTTACTTTTATTGCGTTTACTTAGATAAAAATATGATCTAATCACTTAAAATAAAGATGTTACACTTTGCTATTAGATTTGAAAAGTGTGTAAAAATTCCCAGACATTATTCAGGAAAATAGTATTTAATAGGATACGATTGTTTTAATGATAGACAAATTAATTTTTTGTATTATTGCGGTTATCCTGCCAAGTTGTTTAGATTAGTGTTTTAGATTAGTGTTTTTTAAGCATACTCGACATGGTATGACTCAGAAAATTGTGGTGATATGAATATGTTTGTATAACACCCTGAAATAGTTTTACAGTCACACAATTTAATTTTTTTTTATACGAAATAACTATACAACCATCCTGCCTCTTTGAAAATAGATTTATATTAACCTTCTTGAAATATGTGCGAAATGGCATGACTTAGAAAATCGTGTAATTTTCCACGAATTTTCTTACATTTTTTTTAACTATATATAGTAAAAAAGGTGTAACTAAACATCCTGCCATTTTGAATAATTTCTACTGAAATTATTTATTTTATAACAAAATTTATTTTATGACTTAAAAAATCACGGAACCAGAGTGAAAATTTTATACAGAATTTTCCAAGAAACAAGTGCAGTTAAACATTAGGTGACATCATGCCAACATTTTTTTTGGTCATTTTGAAATAAATATGATTAATTTATTAAGTTGGCAGGACTTAGAAAATTATGAAAATTTCATTATTTTCATTACATGTTTGTATATCTGTATACTCCCTTAGTCCTTTTGCAACCGTCCTGCCCAAAAAATTTTCTTCATAAAATAGATAGTGTCCTGTTATTCTATGGATATGGCAGGACTTAAAAATTCATCGCAACTCCCAATTTTTTTTTCATGGAAAATCTAATTTTCACAGGAAAATGTCACAGGAAACCCGTGGATTTTTCCACAAATTGTAAGTAACTTCTCTAACCTTCCAGTATTGCAAAGGGCAGGACTTAGAAAATCGTGGTTGAACTTCTGTTAATATCTCACGGTTTATATAAGGAATATTGTGCACTATAAATAAATATACATACTTATGTGAAAATATCCGAAAGGTAATAATTAGGATATGCCTATTTGCTTTAAAATATGTTTTAATATTTTTCTCGCAAAGGTACCAATCGCTGAGTTGTAGATTCTAGATATCCAAATATTAAGATTTAACCCAATTCATTTTCTCAAAATTCTGCAATATGGAATAATTTAAATTATTCTGCATTTGATATCTGAGTCAATTCACGAGTGTTTTTTAACCAAGAGACTTGTTTTCTTCCTACACTTTTACATCCCTATATTTTGCATTTAAGGATCATATCGATCACATAGATTTCCACTCACTATATGTCCCAGATAAGAATTTTCCGGTATTCAGTCTTTAGTAATTTTCTATCTTTGTTGACGAAGCAATGAAGCACTAAAAAGCCCAAAACCTAAGAATTTTGTGCATTAAGATGAATCGTCATGCAATTTTTTGCATTCGATTCAGGAGAATGTCAGGAAATTTTGTGAACTAAATTGATCCCCGAGAGAAGAAAATTTCCACAAAAAAAAATCATTTAAAGTGCATCTCGACGAGATGGAAAATGAAAAATTTATAACTCAGGAAATACTGACGGAAATGAGTTCAACTTTTATACTCGAGGGTTTTGGAGGTGGTTGAACACGAATTTCATCTCGGCGATAGTCTCCAAGGTATCTGGTGCCCAGGGTGGAACTCGTCGCGTGGAGTTTTATGTTATAATCATTCAAAATCAGTTGATAGCCATTCCTCGAGGGGTTTTGGGGGTCGCTGAGCACGAACTTCATGACGGCGATGGTCTCCTAGGTACCTGGTGCCCAGGGTGGAATACGTCGCCTAGAGTTTTAGGTTATAATCATTCAAAATTAATCAATAAGTATTACTCAGGGGTTTCGGGGGTCGTTGAGCACGAATTTCATGTCGGCAATGATCTCGGAGGTATCTGGTGCCTGTAGTGGAACTTGTCAGCGGGAGTTTTATAATATTCAAAAACAGTCAATAACCATTACTCGGGAGTTTTGGTGGTCACTGAGCACGAATTCCATGACGGCGATGGTCACCGAGGTACCTGATTCGCATGGTAGATCTCGTCGCCTAAAGCATTATGTTATGATTATTGAAAATCAGTCAATAACCATTATTCGGTGAGCTTTGGGGGTCGCTGAGCACTAATTTTATGACGGCGATAGTCTCCAAGATAACTGATGCCAAGGATGGAACTCGTCGCGTCGCCTAGAGTTTTATGTTCTAGCCATTCAAAATCAGTAAATATCAATTACTCGGGGGTTTTGTGGTCACTGTGCACGAATTTCATGTCGGCTATGGTCTTCAAGTTACCTGGTGCCCAGGATGGAACTGTTTGCCTGGAGTTTTATGTTATAACCATTCAAAATCAATCAATATCCATTACTCGGGACTTTTGGGGTCGTTGTGCACCAATTACATGTCGGCGATTTACCTGGTGCCCAGGATGGAACTCGTCACCAAGAGTTTTATGTCATAATCATTCAAAATTATTCAGTAACCATTACTCGGGTGTTTTGCAGATCGCTGAGGACGAATTTCATGTCGGCGATGGTCTTCAAGTTACCTGATACCCAGGATGGAACTCGTCGCCTAGAGTTTTATATTATAATCATTAAAAATCAGTCGATAACCATTACTCGTTTATTTTGGGGGCCGCTGAGCACAAATTTCATGACGGCGACGGTCTTCAACTTACTGGTACCCAGGGTGGAACTCTTCGCTTGGAGGTTTATGTTAGAATCATTCAAAAACAATCAATAACCATTACTCGTAGATTTTGGGGGTCACTGAATATGAATTTTTCATTAGTAAACTATCTTAAGATACTTTTGTAGTATCTCTAAACAAAATTATCCAAAAATCATTCATAACTTTTGGCACTTTTAAAGAAGTTCGTAGCACGTATGAAATGCCAGGTGATATAATATATGACGTAAAAAACCAGGCTTCGTAAAATGGGTATTCACTGATTCTGAATGGTTATAAAACTCCAGGTGACGAGTTCCTCCCTGGTCACCAGGTACCTCGGAGACCATCGCCGGCCTGAAACGCGTGCTCAGCGACCCCAAAAACCGCGGAGTAATGGTTATTGACTGATATTGAACCATTTTAACATAAAACTTCAGGCGACGGTTTCTACCATGGGCACTAAGTACCTCCGAGATCATCGCCGACAAGAAATTCGTGCTCAGCGCCCCAAAAACTCCTGAGTAATAGTTATTGACTAATGTTAAATGATTATAGCCTAATACTCCAGGCGACGCGTTCCACCCTGGGCACCAGGTACCTCTGAGATCATCACCGTCATGAAGTTCGTTCTTAGCGATCCCCAAAACTCCCGAGTAATGGTTTCGGCTGATATTGAATGATTATAACATAAAACTTCAGACGACGAGTTCCACCATGGGCACCAAGTACAAAGGAGGCCATCGCCGTCATGAAATTTGTACTAAGCAACCACCAAAACCCTCGAGTGATGGTTATTGACTGATTTTGATTCTTCTTCTTCTTCCTCTTCATAAGCAATTATGCTTGTTCTTTTTCGGATTGATACCTCTATGGAAGGTTGTCACTCCATCTTTTGCGCGGTCGGCCGATAGTTCTACCGATTGGTGATTTATCCCGTGCTATCTTGATCACACGTGTCTCCCCCATTTTGGTTATGTGGTTCTTCCATTCATTTTTTCTATTTAGTGTCCATCTGTTTATACACTGTACCTACGTTACATTGTCTTCTAATGTCTTCACTCCTCCTTTGATCTCTCAGCGTATTTCCTGTAATTCTTCTCAGTGCTCTCATCTCTGCCTTTCCAGTAGTCTTTGTGTTGTGGCTGTATCATGTCTTGTTTCTGATGCATATGTCATTATTCGTCTTACACTAGCTTTATAAATTCTTGACTTCATCTCAGTGTTAATATGTCGCCATACAGTGTTACTAAGGCATCCTGTCAGTCTATTTGCTTTCTGTACTCGATCTCTCACTTCTTTGTCCAGGTCTTCGTATCTTGACAATGAAATTTCAAGGTATTTTATTTCCATTCCTTTTTAATAATGATACCACCACTTTTTATTTTGCATCCGATTGGCTCTTTACTGATTACTATTGTTTTAGTTTTCTGAGATGAGATTGTCATATTGAATTCTTTTGCTCTTATGTTAAATCTGTGGACTAATCTTTGCAGATTATCTTCATTTTGGGCTATCAATATTGCGTTGTCTGCGTAGCAGAGTAATTTTACTTATTTATTTCCCTAATTTTGATTATAACATAAAACTCCAGGTGATGAGTTCCACCATAGGCACTAGATTCTACCGAGATGATCACCGACATGAAATTCGTGCTCAGCGACCCCCAAAATCCCTGAGTAATGGTTATCGACTGATTTTGAATGAATATAACCTAAAACTCTAGGCGACGAGTTCCACCCTGGACACCAGGTACCTCGGAGTCCATCGCCGTCCTGAAGGTCGTGCACAGCGACCCCCAAAATGCCCGAGTAACGGTTATCACCTGATTTTGAATGAATATAACATAAAACTCCAGGACACGAGTTCCACCCTGGGCACCAGGTACCATGAAGATCATTGCCGAAATAAAATTATTGTTCAAAAACCTCCAAAACCCCCGAGTATAAAAACTAAACTCATTTTCTTGAGTATTTCCTGAGTTATAATTTTTTCAATTTCCATCTCTTCGAGATCCAGTTTAAATGCATTTTTCTTATGGAAATTTTCATCTCCCGGAGATCAATTTAGTTCATAAAATTTCCTGACACTCTCCTAAATCGAATGCAAAAAGTTGCGTGGCGATTGATCTTACTGTACAAAATTCCTAGGTGTAATACTTCGTTTCCTCGCCTATTATTACTTTCTCATCACTTTTTCTTGCTGTCCAAGCCCAACACAAGTCACAAAGCATGAAATAATTAAATTAAGTCTTGTGATAATTTTGCATTATCTATGTTAGGATCTGTTTATTTGTTCTGAAAATAGTTTATAAAATTAGATTAAAATGAACGAAAACTGTCTGATAACATTATTACATTATTTAGGAGATATTTCTCTGTACCTTACGGTATTATTTAGATATGCTGATATAAATTTTTTCTGTTTACAGAAATTAATGATATTCTACTGGGATTTAACAAATTACAATATTTTCGGATTATTTCAAATGTTTTTATTTAAATTAGTTTGGATAATACTAGCATATTATCTATAAATTCAGAAAAAAAGCAAATCATTGTCATTAACTTCTTTGAAATATTTACAAATTTAATAGATGCTAACTGACCCCAATTAATTGTTACGCAATGATCTCCACTTTATAAACTATTTCCGAGTTTTTTTACTCAGTAACATTTTGAAAAAGTAAGATGAAGGCTTTAGTTTTTTTCTCACTGCTGGTCGGTGTTTTTCTGTATCAGATAAACGCAGCAGTGGTAGAACCAAGAAAGCACGACGATAATTACGACAACGAATTGAAACAAAACTTGACAGAATGTAAGCGTTCGCTTTTTCTAGCATTCAAGGAAGCGGTTCACGATACTTCCGACTTTGTAGTGCAAAAAGCTAGGAAGGTTAAAGCTTCTATCAGAAACAAAACGCACATGGTTATGCAGAAAGCAAGAGCCAAGATGCAGTCAGTAAGATGTAAATTACATCTCATAAAAAGTAAATTCTATCCTCACGTGCATCTACAAGATCCATGTAATATGACAGATCAAGTATTAGAAAAAGGAAAAGAGGTTATTAATAAAACAGGTAAGGTATTCATAATACCTTTTATTATTATTACGACATTAAATTTCTGTATTCTAATTTCCTTTTTATGGTGTGGTTTGATTATTCTCGTATTTTTCTTGTCTTCATTTCAGAAATTCAGAATATATTTTTATCCTGTACTGTAGTTTTATCAAAATTCATTCTAGATTTTTATAAACTTACAATTTTTTATTGTTGATGTGCTTTTGCATCACCCTTTGTAACGCAGCATGTTGGTATGTAGTGGATTTTCAATTTTACTATTTATGTTCGGTCTATTGATTTAACTATTGAAGAACAACCTGTTTCTGTCCTTAATGTCTTTGATTGTATATGCTGTTTCAATTTGTCACTTTCTTTCTCCTATTTTTGATTGCCTATTTACTACTACAGTAAAACCTGTGTTACCGGCCACCTGCCAAAACCGGCAACCTGTACTAATGGCCAGTTTAAAAATTCCCCAAACCAATTATATGTAGACTACACAAACTGGCAATACCGGCCACTTTTCTATATCGGCCAATAGTTCTTTCATTTTTAGTGGCCGTTACTGACAGGTTTTACTGTATACAGGTCAAATAGGTTTTATAACATCAAAGTCCTAGATTCTTAGGTGCCTAAGTTTCCTTTATTTTGTTTAAACATTCGTTTATACCTTTTTAGATACTTAGTAGAACCATCTAGTTTGGTTTTTCTCGATACATATATTATATCATCATTTTAGCTATGGCCTATCAGTGAATCCTTCTTTGAAAATTTTATGGTTAAAGGCAGAGATATTGTGTCATTATTGACAGGCTATTTATATCATATACAAAGACTGAAAACATATTAAGTTGTGAGATAAAGAGAGATGAAACTAATAATAAATGTGAGAAAGGACCCCGCAACACTTCTTATGGAAAAGTGGTCCCGGTCAAATTTAACGAAACTTCGGTCAATGATACTTCTCGATGTGTAGATTAAAAAAGTCTATGGGACCTGGGTCTGAGTAACTATTATTCTCGAGCTACAGCCTTCTAAATTTATTGGATTCTCGTGCTCGGTTTACGTTAAATGCACTAATTCACCATCAAATGAACGAAAATATTTATTATTGGAAGAAGAAAGACTCATTTTCTTCATGCATACTTGCGTGTTGTATACGAATTCATCGACAAAAATAGATGCATCGTATTTTAGTCTTCAGAACACCTCCGAAAAGTCTTCAGAAAACTAAAGAAGTGCCATATAAAATGTGCTACTAGAGCAACATAAGAATTATTATGTTTTCATGAATACTTCACAGTTATGTAATTCCAGCAAGTCTGCAGTCCCGCCTTATCTTTAGAATACTACTGAACAGTGGCGGATCTAGGAGGAATGGGGTAATTCCACCCGTAACATGCTCCAGAATTAAATAAAAAAGTGTTCTTGATTTAACGATAATGAACGAGATGGAGCCGTCAAAACACATTTATAACCAAAGACCGGGTGATCTGAGGAAAAGACGTAGGCCCAGAGTACGATTTAAGGACCAGGTGGAATACGGGTTACGGGTGTTAAGACTACGAAATTGAAAAACCAAGGCAAAGGATAGGAAGGAATAGGATAGGAGGAAGGATTCTTGAACAGGCCGAGGTACACCAGTGGTTCTAGAGCTAGTGACGATGAACTTTTTAATACAAAATATTGTACAATGGAAGATGCTACAGCTGAAGATGCTCAACAATTATTACAGAGGTTATTAATTTCCAATGTTTTAAGCTAGAGTTGAGAATGATAATCTAATTATAAGAAATGGTCAATGGAGAAGGCTTTATAATCATGATTTGGCCAACTTTCCTGTTTCCGACTTAGAATAACTAAAATACC
Organism: Diabrotica virgifera virgifera; assembly: GCF_917563875.1. Lineage (NCBI taxonomy): Eukaryota > Metazoa > Arthropoda > Insecta > Coleoptera > Chrysomelidae > Diabrotica > Diabrotica virgifera. The sequence goes on from NC_065443.1 coordinate 152,066,289, forward strand.
TTACGATTGAGATATATCAAATTAAACTAGCACCGTCTTACATACAACATACAAGATAAAATAATTAGAGGAAATGACGAAGAGTTGCAAATTGATGAGAATATGGGTGAACCGGGATTCATAAGAGTTCGAATATTTTCTAGGTTTTGGCAAGCTACAAAACACCAAATATTCATTTCCTACACGGTTGATGAAGATGAGTCTGCAGAAGAACCGATTAGCGGTTACTACGGTACCTGTCAATCTGGTTCGAGAACTGTGGGTACGTGTGCTCATATAACCAGTATGTTATGGTTTTTAGGCTTTGTAAGAGATCAACCCAATGTTAAGAAGTATCCTGCTAGGTCGTTAGTTAAAACATGGCCCTAACCGAAATTAGCAAAATCTTAACGTACGGATGGTCGAACATGACTTAATCCCTATTTCTCCATAGATAATTAACTAACATTTAGCGTTTACTGATTTTCAGGTACTTTGTTTTTTTTTTTTTCGTATTGAGATCAAGTCCATGTTCTCTACTTGTCGTATTTCTGATATGCGACACAAGTTTCACGTCAGCTAATATATTTTTTATGTTTTGACAACTTTTTCTTTAGTTCTGGACCGTATTACGGGGAGAATTCCCCCGTTCCCCCTTGGATCCGCCACTGTTCAGTAGTATTCTAAAGATAAGGCGGAACTGCAGCTTTGCTGATATTGCATAGCTGTGAAACATTCATGAAAACTTGATAATTCTTATATCGCTCTGGTAGCACATTTTATATCGCACTTTAGTTTTCTGAGGACTTTTCTGAGGTTTCCTGAAGACTAAAATACGTTGCATCTATTTTTGATCACGAATTCATATACAAGATGCAAGTATGCATGAAGAAAATGAGTCTCTTTTCTTCCAATAATAAATATTTTCGTTCAATTGACCGTGAATTAGTGTACTTAACGTAAACCGAGTACTCGAATCTAATAATTTCAGAAGACTGTAGCTCGAAAATAGTAGTTAATTGGACCCAGGTCCCATGGACTTTTTTAATCTATACATCGAGAAGTATTATTGGCTAAACTATGGTTAAATTTGACCGGGACCACTTTTCCATAAGGAGTGTTGCGGGGTCCTTAGCGATAGAAACCTATAATTTTACATTATATTGATTGTTTCCCACTATGGTAATAAAAGAAGGGAATGTGCACTTATGTGGGGCTGACTATCAGGAATACACTTATTTACTCATCTGTATTTTATTGTTGGCTAAATTCAATATATTTTACCAGCTGATGAAGACAATGACTACATTATATTCTAAACGGTAGTAAACCCTAAACTAAGTTGAAACTCTCCCCTTAATCTGACTGACTAATTATAATTTTTTTTTTTTTTTTTTTTTTTATTAATGGCTTTGACAGAGCCAATTAGCCAGACTATTTGTGTTTTTTTGTATGGTATTACAATAACAATTTTAAGTTAATATCTAAGCCTACTTATTATCTAAATTTACAGAGTGTTATACTATCTTAATGGATACATTTTTCAATTTTGTGTGATATTTTTACAATTTTATAATTTTATTATCTAAGCCTATTTAAAATTTAAATTTACAGGACGTTACATATTCGTAAAGACATTGTAACGTCTTCTTATTTTTTGGAAAAAGAATTTCGTTTAAATTGACAGGTAAAGGACAATTTAGATCAATTAACTTTTCATACATTACTTTAATGTTTTGTCTGTACAGTCCACACTCCAATATGAGGTGCTGTAGATCTCCCATTCCACCACAGGCGCAATATGGGTTATCACTGATACCTATGCTGTGTTTGTATGCTGGGGTTAGTGCGTGATTTGACCTCATTCTGTTTATTGTTTTTATAAATAGCCTATTTGATTCTTGTTTAAACCATCTCTCATTGGGAATTAGTGGCTGGCAATTTCTAAAATTTATTCCCGTTGTACTTTGGTTATATACACGTTGCCAATTTTGTTTGCAATGGTTTTTACTGATATTATCTATATCGGTTACTGGTAGAAGTATGTTGCTTATGTTTTGTTTGGTTAAAGCTGCAGATTTAGCTAATTTGTCGACTTCTTCATTTCCTAATATTCCAGAATGTCCTTTCACCCAACAAATAATAATTGAACTGCCCGAGGAAGTAAAATCATAATATAGACTCTTAATTTCTATCTCAATGTGGTTTAGATTTTTTGTCGATTGGATAGAAGTGAGTTTGTCCACAATACTTCTACAATCGGTGAAAATGATATAATTGTCCATACCAACAGAGGCTATATATTTTAACGCAAGTAATAAAGCTGATAATTCGGCAGTATATATTGAAGCTTCATTAGGCAATCGGCATGATTCTTTGTATTCTAATTATAATTATATGCTTGTATATCTATTTTTATATATACGTGTTTGTTTATATTTTCACTTTCAATTCAGTTTTGCCAATATGATATCATAATACGATTCTGCTGAATCGGCTGGATGTCTTTGTGTCACCAATATGCGTGTGCCCCAGATACTTGTAATACAGTGATGGTGTATTATCATTGTGTAAATAAACTAAACAATATCATATTATATATAAACCTTTTAAGTTAAATCCCTTTAGACGCATCGGACGACTTTGGCAACTACCACTGTGACAGTGACAGTTTTAGTTGAATACTTCTCTGATACGCCTTAAGTTGGGAAACAATCAATATAAACATCTACAAGTTTCATCTCTTTTTATCTCACAACTTAATATGTTTCCACCTTTTGCGTTATTTTGCCGGTTATTATCGCGCTCATCACTGTACACATAATAAAGACATAAGAGAGTCAATTATAGACACTAATCATTCATCACAACCTAAAAACATTCTTTGAGTGCTAGGTGTACTCACATTACATTAAAACTATATTATTAAATCATATTTCTCTCTATGTCGTAGATTGTTAGGTTATAAATACAATATTTAAGTTACATCTACATATCTTCTTCTTTGCTGTCTCTAATGGAGGTTGGGGATGACTTCCGCAAAGCCGTCTCGATGAATTTCTTATTAGGGTTTGAAAATCTAGTCTTGGCCAATCCTGGATGTTACGCACTCAGGTCATTTGTCGTTTGCCAGAACCCCGTTTTCCTTCTATTTTCCCTTCCATTCCATTCACTTTTTTGCTCACATTGTGGTTTGAGTATAATATAGTAATTTAAATGTATTTATTTAGAGTATGACTTAAGTACATCACAGAATATATATTTAGATTTATGCATTATACAATGCATCACAAACAGATGTCCAGATACACAGTCGCCTGTGTATGCTCTGCGTGGGCAGTCCTGAACAATGTGACTGATCGTCTGTCCTGCAGCGTCGCAGTCACAAGAAGGCGAGGGAAGTTTACCCCATCTGTAGAGAGAGTCGGCGCATCTTCCACAGTTTGTTCGAATTCGATTAAGGGCTGCCCAAATCTTACGGGGACGTTCAAATTCGCCAGGTTTTTCTATGATGTCCGGTAGACTATGTTAATGCGGATCTGTCTTACTTTCCCAATCTTCTCTCCATCGGTTATTTAAGTCAAAGTTGGATTGCTTCAGCGCTTGAGCAGATTGTAGAAGGGGTAGCCTGGATCGGAGACGGTTTCCAAGAATATCGGGGATGTCGTTGGGGTAGAAGCTGGCGACTGTCCATTATTTTGTTATATTCTTTAACCAATGCATGTTCGCGGCGTAGATTGGGTGGTGCTATATTACTAAGGGTAGGTAGCCACATTGTAGGGGTGGGCTTAATTGTGCCTGTTATCATACGCATAGCACGGTTTAGTTGAGTGTCGACCAGGTGGGTATGCCTGCTATTTAGCCACACTGGTGCACAGTATTCTGCCACCGGATATATCAGGCCAAGAACAGAGGATTTTAAAGTTGATGCTGTGGACCCCCATGTAATACCGCAGAGTTTCTGTATTATACTGTTGCATGTTTTCAATTTTGCTGCTGTTTTCGTCAGGTGTTCTCTGAATGTGAGCTTTCTGTCTAGAGTAACCCCAAGGTATTTCGGGTATTTATTGTGTTTCAACAGCTTGTTATTAAAATACACTTGCAATTCTCCGTTTGCCAGCTTGCTGTTCAAATGAAAAGCTGATATAGTCGGTTCGCTAAACTCAGACACAACTGGCTAGTGACTTTAGTAAGTAATTTTGCAAATTTGGTAAAATGGACAAAAAAATAATTACTAAATAGTTAATAATTACTAAATAGTTAGTAATTTTGCCAATGTTGGCAAAATTGGCCAAAAACAAAAAAAAGTACCTACTATGTAAAATCAAAAGCCAGTTGTGTCTGAGTTTAGCGAACAGAATATATTTCAGTTTTTGTGGTACTTGGTTGTAGTCTCCATTTCTTAAGGTATTCGTTGAAGATATATAAAGTCATTCGTGAGAGTGATTTCTGTAGTTTCTAGAGATTGGTGGCTTGTTGGAAGGGTCCAGTCGTCAGCATATCCAAACTTCCGAGATTCGGTTTTAAGCATGTCAGAAATATAGAGGCTAAAAGGTAAAGGAGCAAGGACAGAACCCTGAGGAATTGTTAAGTGACATTGTTAAGTTTCATCTATCTACTCGTTTCCTCTCCCATTATAACTTGGAAGGCTCTGTTTGTCAGCATGTTGTCAATGAGGTTAATTATCTTTCTGCAGGGGATCATACGGGCCAGTTTATATATTAATCCCTGTCTCCAAACAGTATCATATGCTGCTGTTAGATCTATGAATACTGTTGCTGTCTTTTGATTCTTCTAAAAACTAGCTTCTATAAAAGCTGTTAATGACAGCACTTGGTCCGTACAGCTTCGATGGGGCCGGAAGCCAGCTTGTTCAATGGGGACGTTTTCTAGTATCCTGTGACTAATTCTGTTGAGGAGAAGCTTTTCTAATAGTTTATATACCTTGCTGAGTAGAGCTATAGGGCGGTAGTTTTCTGGCTTATCGTTTGATTCGCCCGGTTTCGGAATTGCAATTACCAGAGAACGGCAGTTCTCGGCAGTGGCGCACACCCACACCCCTCTACACGTGACACAATATATACACGAAATTTTCGATTTTCTAAATCTGACGGAATTGAAAATTGTACCAACTTCCATCTTAAAGTTCAGGAAAAGACTCACCCATTCATATATCAATTATCCATTTTGATCCAAGGGTGTTGATTTTACGGCACTTCCTATTTAGGGGCGGTTTTCGTTCTCGTCCCCAAAACTCTCAAAAACTTCGAAAATTTAAGTCCCACCTTTGCGGCTTCTAGTAGTACTGATCATTACCTTTCCAACGCATGTCTAATTTTGAAAATGGGTTATACCATTAAAAAGTTACCGAGCTCAGAAATATGACTCAATTTCTATTTAAAAAAGGGAAAATGTTTATGGATATGTACAGTAGGAAAACTGAAAGAATACCCATGAACGAACATATAAAACAGGCTGTATTTTCCTGTCACCGTGTCACACAAAAAATTGGCCAGCGCAAGTATATGTAATAATTATTGTTACATGTGCTTGCGCTGGGCAATTTTCTTTGTGACACGGTGACAGGAAAATACAGCGTGTTTTATATGTTCGTTCATGGGTACTCTTTCATTTTTCCGACTGTATGTATGTATGTATGTATGTGACTGGAAAAGTTAAACCGATCTGAATTTTTTCTGTGTTTGAAGAGAGGATCAGGGCCGATTCAGAACCGGTGTAGTTTGTGACTTTTGACCATCCATAAGCCAGCTATAGGGCTTGATAGATACAAAATTGCATATTTTTTGGGCATATATATCTTAGGTTCAAGAAGAGACAGGGAAACCGCAAATACACCAAATCAATAGTGTTGAGTTAAGCTTTTAAATGGTGTTTAAGCCGTCATGATCAGCCATACACACGGCTCAGTATCGCCGAAAACACTGAAAAACTAAACATTGAAAATTTTGGTTTTTCGACAATTACTCAAAATTTCAACATACGAATTGCGTCAATAACTGAGCGTTTGTAGAAGGACTCTAAACGAATCTGACGGTGTATACCTCATATCCGGGAAATTTGAATTTTTAAGTTATAGGCTTCATAAGTATGATCAAATCTATTTCCTATGGGAAAAACGGTTTTTCAAGCTCAATAATTCCTGTAATAGCTTCAGTTATCATACGTGACCTTAGATTCATCAGACACTACTTGTCAATACGTTTCAAACTCATATTTAGTTATCAAAATCGGTTAAGCCGTTTAGAAGTTATTAAGCTGCAAAAGTATAATAAAATTAACGATTATTCCCGAAATGGTTTATGTAGTTGTAGTGGTTACGACGCTAAATTTGATCTGGCAACGGGCAATCCGAGTCTATTTACCGGCCATCCCAATAATTTTTTTCAATCTATTTCGAATAGAAAAAATTCTAGTGTACATTTGATGGACACTAGGTCATTTGCGAGATAATGCGACAAAGGCGACCATTTATAAAGCTTAACGTGTAATCGAGAAAAATTGCAGTCAAAGTCATACATTTAATTTATAAAAAAAACTTTGAAAAAATCCTGATACAAGAATAAAGAAACCTCTAAACGCCGGAAAAATGAGTGGCGCATACAATATTCCAGCTACAAAAGATCTGATATGAATATTACGTGGCGCGAAAATGTATTTTCATTTTGATGCAAAATAAAATTTTAGTTTTATTTTAAAAGATTTTTACATAATATTTGTTAAATTTGAAGTAAACGCGCCACAAAAGCGTTTCAAAATTCAAACTGTATCAAAGTTGCTCTTTTGTGGCGCGTTTTACTTCAAATTTAGCAAATATTATGGAAAAATCTTTTAAAATAAAACTAAAATTTTATTTTGCATCAGAATGAAAATACATTATGAAGTTTGGAGCTCTGTAAAACCTAGAAAAATAAATAAAATTAAACAATTTCATAGCGAAAATTGTTCGTTGAAAAATCCTCTATAAAATCGTTGTGATGTTATTTTATTGTAAAATGAACGGAAAAAAGTTATAACCTCCAAAAGGAAACTTCTTGTTGTCTCTTATTTTTGTTTATAACTTTTTTGTTGGTCACTTGACGATAAAAAGTAATAGACATAAAATTGTAGAAAATTTAATTTGCTACATTTTATGTGTAATTAAATTTTTGTATGGTTGCTAGTTTAGGAGATACAGCGCGAAAACCCTTTGCACCCCTTTTTCCAAGATGGCGGGGGGACAAGGGCGGCGACCCCAGAAACTTGAACTTAAGCTTCTACTGAACCTCCCTACACATTAAAAAAATTAAATTGACTCCTCTAAGAAATGCAACCCTATATGTAACATTTCAATGGACTATTTCAATAATATTTATTAATTAGCAGAAGTTTTTTAAACAGTTTCTTAAACAGCTTCAATTTCACGCCATTTGTCTCAGCAGGAGTTTCTTAAACAGCGTTGATAGATATTATTCGTAAAGGTGATATTACATAATATAGACGTCTGCCCCTATTTTAACATTATTCGTGCGGCTATTTTCCATCAATTTGGGACATACTTTAATATGAAGGTAGCATTAATTAAATTATCTTCTGTGTGGCTTTATTGTTGGTATTTATATTAGGAGGTAGGGGAGCAAAGTATGCTAAATGTGCAGTCACTTGAGCGTTATGGGGACCTATTGGGTTGTGAAGATTAGGTCCTAAAACCAAAAAAAGTTAAGTAAAGTTTTCCATTTTAGTGGGACTTTCCATTTTTAATTTAATTTTCCATTTCCAACAATCGTTTTTTAGATTATAGCGCCATCTATCCATAATTCGAAAAAATGTCTCGAATAAAAGTTACTTATTTTTACGTAAGGAATCAAAATCTGCAATAAAAATGGGGGCCCCCATTTAAGATTTTAAAGTAACCCCCCACCTTACCTCCTTTGGGGGTCGTGTTTGGTATCATTCTATCTGGTATTCATTTCGCGAAATATTCGCTTTTTTCTTGTGAAACTTTGGGACTCACCTATTGCCTTACTCAAACCGTCAGATTTTTTAATTATGCACTGTTTTGCATGTACTTAACTTACCTTATCTTAATCTGACGATTTCGAGTTTTTCTAAGGATAGATTTTTTTTCGCGCCCCCCCCCCCTTAACGAACTCCCCAGCATTAAGAGCCAATATATGGTAGAGGTAAATTTTCAGGGTATCTCAGGGTTTCTCCCCATGTAATAATCTGACGTGCTCTAGTAACTGCAAAAATCCCCGCTTGGGCTCCCCTAATAACTTGATTTATTTATTAAATTTTATTTAATAACATAATTTTTTTTATTTAGCTAATGCCTCGACAACTAATGGTCATTGGCATGGTAGGTACGGTAAATTTTTACAGTTAGGTACCTAGTGTCATGTGTAGTGTGTGTTGAGTAAGTGTCTTGTTACTTTACAAATTCGACGTCATTGTCTTTGCAAAGAGACGCCTATTGTATCCGAACGTCTGCGGTCCCTCCGGTGAGTACCGATCCCACAAGGACAGAAATTAATACACTCTAAAATACTTTATTTCCCAGCAAATGTTTTAGTATTTATCATTTTTGTAAATAAAACCTTATTGAACTTTTGTAATAGTTCACAAAAACACAAAATGCTTATAAGGTTTATTTATTAGGTTAGACCTTCGTAGTGCGATATTATTAGTTGATAAGAAGTTTTGCCATAACATACTAAATAAATCGTTAATTATGAGGATTATTAGTCATTAATTTTAATTAATATTCATAAATATACCAAAATCTCTTATATCTCTATTAAAAACGTCGTTTCCAATAATAAGAATTGTCTTAATTCTCTTGAATACTTTAATATTTTTTCAGATTTATTTTTCTTCTTCTTTTTGTTCTCACCTTCAGCTTGAAACTACTTGTTTTTGAGGCTTGGGCGTGAGATATTTGTATCAAAACTTGTCATATCAACTAAACTTCACCAAGACGTTTTCTAGATAACAGCCGCCAAATTTTCTATGACAAAATAGCTCCGACATAATATCCCGCACACAAAATAGCCTGCACACAAAATAGCCGCGGAATAATAGCCCGCCGACAAAATAGCCCCGACGAAATAGCCCCGACAAAATAGCCCCGACAAAATAGCCCCGACAAAAAAGCTCCCTTCAGAATTCATCATGAAATAATTCCTTAAAAATACATTTTTTTTTAAATGATAATTATCCTCTATTCAGATGTTTATCTTAACCACATTAAATGAGAATGGTCTTTTCAGAGAACTCGAGTCCTGTCTTCCCTGCCTCTTGGACGTTTGAACATTTAAGTTAAGCGAAAATCAATGTTTATTTATGATATAAACATTTTTTTCTGTTTTCGGGCAACAGTAAAATGCATTTTAAATTAAATAAATTAAATACATTCTTCCTTTTTGTCAAATAATTTAAATTAAAAAAAAGTTTTTGGACACCTTGTATAAATAATTATATAATCAAAAAAAAAAATAAGTTTTCACTCTAGTGGCACATAAAACATCCCACCAGAATGAAAACAATGGGAACCTTCTCTGGTTACACCTCCGAGGCTTCTACAATTTGCAAACCATACGGATGCTGGGACTAAGGAAGATGAGGGAATTCTACAATTTACAATTCACGTCCCATCTGCTCAGCGCGGTAAAGTTCCAACAAGAATGGTTCCCTTGATACTCCACACAGAGTAAATGTAAATCAAAAATGAATAACCATTTTCAATTTCGTTGCAAAACGAAAATACAGCCGAACCATATTCCAGTCCAATCAGAGAGTGCTGCAAGCACCTCTACCGGTTTCGAAACTTATTAGTCTCTCATCAGGAGGCACAGATGCTGCTCTCCCTGATCCAACCAAAACAAACCCCAGCGTGCAGTCCCGAATTGCAACGAACGAAATGGCATAGATGCCCTAGCGGCAACTGCTAGCAAAAAAAAATAAGTTTTCACTCTAGTGGCACATAGAACATCCCACCAGAATGAAAACAATGGGAACCTTCTCTGGTTACACCTCCGAGGCTTCTACAATTTGCAAGCCATACGGATGCTGAGACTAAGGAAGATGAGGGAATTCTACAATTTACAATTCACGTCCCATCTGCTCAGCGCGGTAAAGTTCCAACAAGAATGGTTCCCTTGATAAACACAGAGTAAATGTAAATCAAAAATGAATAACCATTTTCAATTTCGTTGCAAAACGAAAATACAGCCGAACCATATTCCAGTCCAATCAGAGAGTGCTGCAAGCACCTCTACCGGTTTCGAAACTTATTAGTCTCTCATCAGGAGGCACATATGCTGCTCTCCCTGATCCAACCAAAACAAACCCCAGCGTGCAGTCCCGAATTGCAACGAACGAAATGGCATAGATGCCCTAGCGGTAACTGCTAGCAAAAAAAATAAGTTTTCACTCTAGTGGCACATAGAACATCCCACCAGAATGAAAACAATGGGAACCTTCTCTGGTTACACCTCCGAGGCTTCTACAATTTGCAAGCCATACGTAGCCATTCCTTAGTCTCAGCATCCGTATGGCTTGCAAATTGTAGAAGCCTCGGAGGTGTAACCAGAGAAGGTTCCCATTGTTTTCATTCTGGTGGGATGTTCTATGTGCCACTAGAGTGAAAAATTATTTTTTTTTTTTGCTAGCAGTTGCCGCTAGGGCATCTATGCCATTTCGTTCGTTGCAATTCGGGACTGCACGCTGGGGTTTGTTTTGGTTGGATCAGGGAGAGCAGCATATGTGCCTCCTGATGAGAGACTAATAAGTTTCGAAACCGGTAGAGGTGCTTGCAGCACTCTCTAATTGGACTGGAATATGGTTCGGCTGTATTTTCGTTTTGCAACGAAATTGAAAATGGTTATTCATTTTTGATTTACATTTACTCTGTGTGGAGTATCAAGAGAACCATTCTTGTTGGAACTTTACCGCGCTGAGCAGATGGGACGTGAATTGTAAATTGTAGAATTCCCTCATCTTCCTTAGTCTCAGCATCCGTATGGCTTGCAAATTGTAGAAGCCTCGGAGGTGTAACCAGAGAAGGTTCCCATTGTTTTCATTCTGGTGGGATGTTCTATGTGCCACTAGAGTGAAAACTTATTTTTTTTTTGCTAGCAGTTGCCGCTAGGGCATCTATGCCATTTCGTTCGTTGCAATTCGGGACTGCACGCTGGGGTTTGTTTTGGTTGGATCAGGGAGAGCAGCATATGTGCCTCCTGATGAGAGACTAATAAGTTTCGAAACCGGTAGAGGTGCTTGCAGCACTCTCTGATTGGACTGGAATATGGTTCGGCTGTATTTTCGTTTTGCAACGAAATTGAAAATGGTTATTCATTTTTTTTATTTTTTTTTTAATTATATAATTCTTTATAAGAGGCTGTTTTAGCCGGGGCTATTTTAGCCGAGGCTTTTTGACCGGGGCTATTTTGTATGCGATCTATTTTGTCGGGGCTATTTTGTTTGCTGGCTATTTTGTCGAGGCTATTTTGTGTTCGGGCTATTTTGACGGGGCTTTTTTGACGGGGCTGTTTTGACCGGACTATTTTGACGGGTCACGGTTCCATCGACTTGTTCACAGCTGCAATCTTAAAAGTGCAAATAGCTGTAATGATTACCGACCTCCTTAGATTAGACGGTACCTAAAGAAGAAGATTACTTTTCTTTTTTTATATATTTTTTGGACTTCGTTTAACCACTAACAGGTCTCCTTATTCTTAAGTTTATTTCTTAATGTTTTTCTAAATAGTTCTAAACAGCTATAATTACTTTATGTTTATATTGCACTTTAAATGTTTCCTTGTGTGTGTGTGTGTGTGTGTGGTTGAAAAAAATGACTGCGGATTACTGGATCCATTCGCCTAACCGATTTTTATATTTTGAGCTCATGAATTGCTGCACTTTATAATTTCTTTTTCATTTTTTTTATTGTGGTTAACAAAAGTGTTTGGTTTTATATATTATATTTTTTTCTTATGTATATATTTTTTCTTAATCAATTGGCGCCAAAAGTATCCACAATTCAACCTTTAGGATGGAAAACTTCTACCTATTGATATAATCATTTTTTTTTAATTCTGTTTTTTATCCTTTTTTTTTTCTATTTCTTTATTATTTTTTTTTTATTTTTTATCCTATTTTTTTTATTCTATTTTTTTATTCTATTTTTTTTATTAATTTTTTTTTTAAATATATAGGTACATATAATTTACAATTTTAAACCTATATTACAAATGTGTTTATACAGTGTTTTATATACTTTTATATCTTTAGATATAAGTAATTGGGCAAGATTGTATGGATTTTTAATACATTTGAATTTATTCAATTCATAATTTAAATGTTGTACCTTATCCTGTATGATGTTACAATTTAAGATCATATGTTCCGTTGTTCCTATTTCACCGCAATCACATAAGGGATCTTGCCTTAATTTAATTTTAAAAAGATGTGATGGAACCAAAGTGTGATTAAATCTTAATCTACAAATCGTTTTGACGGATGCTTTTTCGAAAATGCCCTCTTTGAACCAAGTAGAAGAAGGAATAGAACTTTGTAAGTTTTTATAAAATTTTCCCTTGTGACTTTCACTATACCAAATTTCCCATTCCTGCTTCACATGGTTTTTTGAAAATATATTTAAATCTGATGGGGTACATTTATAATTACTAATGTAAATTACATTTAGGGCCCCTTTTGCTAAGTTGTCGACTATTTCATTATGTTTCAAACCACAGTGCGCTTTACGCCATGCTAGTTTTATGCTTTTTCCACTGTTCGTTAATTCCATAGTTTTTTTGGCAATATTTAGTTCAATATAATTTAAATTGATTTTATTGTGCCAGAAAAAATAATGAAATTTTCTTGATGGCAGTTAGTTTCTATATATAATAATGCCTCAAAAATAGCTGTCAATTCTGCGGAGTATATTGAGAAATGTTCATTTAATCTTTTTGTTACTTTTTATTCGATATTTGGATCCCAAACTGCACACGCTACTCTATTATCTTTTTTTGAGGCATCAGTATATAACAGATAACTGTTAAGTACTTGATCATTAACATCTGATACAAATAATTGGTTTCGAATGAGTTGACGAAATTGAGAATAATCCCTAAAAAAAAAATTGGTTCAATGTTAATAATTTCTTTTGAATTTAGTTCAAAATATGGTAATATATCGGTAGTATGTACTAATTATTTAATACTGTAATGTTATGATTAAAACTTTATTGAGTCTAAAATCTTAATACAAAAAAACATTAAGTTATCGAAATTTAAAGAAACGCTGAGAGTTAAAGTCTTTATTACACGTCTTCACTTTTCAACGTCTTGGATTCGAGTGTTGAATTGTCGAATGACTGAAAATGCCCTGGCCTCTCTCCGAGTACCTACCACCACCTCGAGTCCATGTGGTAGTGGGGTCGGGTACAATCGACACCAGTCGATCATGCCGTGGTGTGGAAAGACAGGGCCGGCTCAGTTTGCTACAGTCTCCCCCTCTGGCGAGGAAGGCGTCTCGACGAGTCGCCAGTAGTTGGAGTAGCTCGAGAAGACTCTGTAGGAGTATGGGTAGCTGGTCCCTGTTTCTTGGGCCGTCCTCGCTTACGTAGTGTCCTTACGGGCTCAGCCGTAATAGTGTCGCCCTCCTGAAATGGAGTAAGGGCGCTAGAGTGGTATACACCTAGTGGGGTGCTCTTGTCCCTGGGGTCTACGATTGTATAACTTGTAGGCCCATGCTGCTTTAAGATTTCATACGGCCGTCCCTTCTAGGGGCAAGTTTAGCAGAATACCCCTGCTGCGTATTGCTGAGGAAGTGGCAGCGTAGTAACACCTTATCACCTTGTTTATACTTTGGGTCAGGCCGTCGTTTCGCATTTTCATATGCTTGATTACGATCTTGACGCTCTTCAGTAATACTCTGTGCAAGCTTAAGTGAGGTTGCTAATTGCTGCAACCTGGGGGTAATCTCTGCAACGAAGTTTTCGTTTTGTACTATGACACTTAAATCATTAGTTACTTGTTGCACAGTTAGTTCGGAGCTCGCGTCCGAAAGTTAGGTAGGCGGCAGTATAGCCTGTGCTCTGGCAGTTTGCTGTATTTAAGGCAAAACGTATGGCGGATATGTGTTCACACCATGTTGTGTGTTCTCTTCCAACCAATATTCCAAGTTGAACCTTTAAGTCTCGGTTCTTTCTTTCAACGGGATTAGCTTCGGCGTGATACATGGGAATAAAGGACTGTTTGATTCCCAAACAAAATGTAAGCTGCTGAACTACGGCCGAAACGAACTGTACCCCATTTTCGCTTAAAATCCTGCGGGGTAGACCATAACGCAGGAATATATCCTCCAAAAGGACTTGTGCACAAGCTTCAGCGGTTGCGTCGGTCAACGAGAATAGTTCCACCCAGCGACTTGCCGTGTCTTCTACAATAAAAATCCACCGTTTGCCTCTTTTGGATGTGGGCAGAGGTCCGAATAAGTCGATGGCTAGTACTTCAAATCTCTGGTTAGTTGTGGATGTTTGCATTAATCCAGGGGGTTTCCTGTTGGCTAATTTATATCTTTGACAGTCTAGGCAGTGGGCAACATGTTTGGTAATACACTGCCTCATTTTCGGCCAGTAGTACCGTCTTGAGATTCTATGGAAGGTCTTCTCAACACCATAATGTCCTGCTGTCGGATCGTCATGGTATGCTTGTAAAATATTATTCCACTGGGATTCGGGAACTACCAATCTGGCGTCGTCGTCTTCCTGTTCTTCACTGTATCGATAGAGTACGCCTCTATGCAACAGGTATCCTCGATTGAACCATTTTTGGTGTGCCTCCAAATCCTCTATGTTTTCTAATGCATTCACTATGATTTTCAATTCGGCGTCTGCCAGTTGCTCCTCGCGGATCTCTTTTTCGCTTCGTACGGGTAAGTCGATCTGCACGCTGCATACGCTACAGTTTTCAGTGTGCTGTGAACATGGCGGTCTAGATAGAAAGTCGGCAACAGTATTAGTTCTACCAGGCGAGTACTAAATCTTTAGATTGTAGGATTGTAGCTGCAGGCTCCATCTTGCTAATCGACCGCTGGGAGTCTTTAGTGTCATTAACCATCTAAGCGGCTGGTGATCGGTTATGAGAATGGTTTCTGCGCCTTCTATATATCCCCTAAACCTGGCTACAGCCCACAGGATAGCGAGGTCTTCTCGCTCCGTCGTCGAGTAGTTCCTTTCCGCACTGGTGAGTAAGCGACTTGCATATTCTATGGGATGTTCTTCCTCCTTCTCCCCCTGGACCAAAACTGCCCCAATTGCGTAGGCACTAGCATCTGTTTTAATTATAAAAGGGATAGCATCATCAGCTTGTCTCAGAATAGGTGACGTGGACAGGCACATCTTAAGACTATCGAAGGCTCTCCCTTCTTGCTCACCCCACTTCCAGATGGATTTCCTTTTGGTAAGATTGGTTAATGGTCGGGCTATATGAGCGAAGTTCGGTATGAATCTCCTATACCACGAGCATGTTTGTATAAACGAAAGAAGTTGTTTAACGGTTTTTGGTGCCGGTAACGACACGATCGCCTCCGTTTTACTTGGATCCATATTGATTCCATCTCTTGTTATTATATGTCCCAGGTATGGGATAGTAGCGCAACTAAAGTTGCATTTTAATCGGTTTACTCTAAGTCTATATTGTCTAAGACGTTCAAATACCAATTCTAGGTCGCAGATATGCTGCTCGAAGCTAACAGATCTTATTATTAAATCGTCTAAATATGTTAGTAGTGACACTGTGTGCAGACTGGCTGTAAAACGGTCCATCAGTCGTTGGAACGTTGAAGGGGCATTGCAAAGACCAAATGCCATTCGGTTAAAGCGGTAGACTCCAAATGGAGTTATGAATCCTGTTTTGTTTCTATCTTCTTCGTGGATCTCGATCTGCCAATATCCTGACTGAAGGTCAAGGCTTGACATATATGGGCAACCTTTTGCGGCGTGTAATAGATCGTCGACTCTAGGTAACGGGTAGTGATCCGGGATCGTAATACTGTTCAGGCGTCTGTAGTCTACACATACTCTAAGATCGTTGTTCTTTTTGGGAACCAAGACCACTGGAGATACCCAAGGGGTGTCACTCTCTTCAATAATGCCTTTTGCTAGCATGTCATCTAATTTGTCGCGAAGGATCGCTTGGCGGGATGAATTCAGCCTGTAAGGGGCACTGGCTATTGGAACATGATCTGCTGTGTTGATCCGGTGCTGAGCATAGCAAGTTGGCGGACCTTCTTCAGCGAAGATGTCTTGGAACCGTAGCAGCGTGGTATTGAAAATGTCCCTTTGTCCTTCGGTCAGCCCGGAGGCTTCTTCCGTATTCAATACAACGTCTATGCCAAATATTTCGAACCTTCTTCTTTTTCGAGGAGCACGAGGTGGACTACTATATAGGGAAGGTATCGAGTCTTTGAATATTTCATCAATAGCATCTGGCGAATATAAGTCATTGTGTTGAAATACTTCTTTTAATGGTATCTGTGTTGGTATATTTGGTAGTTCTAGCTCGCATAGATTATAACTTTGCTCTTCCGGTAATGGCGATGTAAAAATGTCGAGAAACGGTGACCTTACTTGCCTAACCCCTGTAGCATATACAGTTTTCTTTGAGGGTGCTTGTTGTCTGTCATTCGGAGTATGATCCGTCGTTTCCAAAAACTCAAAAACTTGGTCTGGTTTATCAGCAAAAGACCAGCACCTTTGTGGTATGTGTAGGGTCATGGCCGCCTTCTCGAGAAAATCGATTCCCAGAAGTGTTCGATTATCTGAAGCGTTCGGTAGAACTATAAAGTTTATTTGAAAAGTTCTGGTTTCAATATCTATTTCAACTGTGGTGCTAAGAAGCTCTTGCATTTGGTTAGAACCATCGTCTAGGGTTACCGTAGCTTCCGATTTCTTGAAAATAACAGATGGTGTCTTCTTCAAGCACTCATAGAGAGATCTACCAGCGACGCTAGTCCTGGCTGCAGTGTCTATATGCGCAATGCCTCGAATGCCTTGTACTGTTATTGGTATTGTCGGTACTTGAGTGCTTAAGCTTTGTAGTGTATTGAAGGAGTAAAAATTCACAGCTTGGGTGTTTACGTTAGGTCGCGAAGCTGTACATACTGGACAATTGCTTCTGTAGTAACCGGCCTTGCCACATCCATAGCATATGATACCATTATTGGTTTGGGGCAATTCTTTCATTGAATTCTGCGTATCAGGTGCTTTGTCGGTACCGGGATGCTTTTCATTTTCTTTAGTCTGCCGCTTTCTACACACATCAGTTGTGTGGCCTTTGAAGTGGCAAAATCCACATCGTGCCGGCTTGCGTTTTGTTGAAGTGCCTTGTTTCTCGTCTATTCCTTTATCTGGGATAGCTTCTTTGCGAATCTCCTCACATTGTCGGCCTTTATCTAAAAGCTCACTGAACGTGGTTATTTTATCTCGGGGTACTTCTTTCCGTATGTGGAGACTCAGCAATCTATATATTAAGTCCAATTGGGTCTGTTCGTCGTGTCTGTTGAGGGGCAGTTGAGCGAGTAACGCCCTCTTCTGCGTAACGAATTCATCAATGGTTTCGTTGGATTGTTGCTTATTGTTAAATATATCAACATAAACTTGGTGTGCAGGTTTAGATGGTGAGAATGCTGTTCTAAGTAATTGGGTAGCGTCGTTCCAGGTTTTGGCTTCGTTCTGGACGCCTTGCCACCATACAGCTGCATTGTCAGTAAGCAGTAAAGGTAACCCTTTCAGTGCGTCTGCTTCTGAAATCTTTTCAATTTCTTTATAAATTGACACCGTTGTTATGAATGTTTCAACTGTATTATGACATCGTTTACCGCTAAAACGTGCGGTGCATTTACTAAAACTACCGCTGGAATTGTTGGTGCCTGGACTGGCTGCGACTGTTCTAAGTAATTCATTAAATTGATCCGCAGACATAGTTATAGTAGTCATATTTTCAGCAAATCTTGGACTTCTTCTAAGTGTCGCGTTTTGATTTGGATCGGCTACGTTTGGTGTAGTCGTCGCTTACGGGTTATCACAATTATACAAATCGTCGCAAAGCGAATTCTTGTCGACGCTTGTTTGAAACGTACAGAACTGACAAAACAATGAAAAGCTAGCGAATGTTTTATTGCACGATCTGAAAGCCAAAGTAAAATGTGAATATAATATAATGTGTGTTGAGAACAGCTACTAAACAAAGCCACGAAAGGCGAATGTTTCGTCTGATGTCTTCAACACGTTTAAAATATTTGTTAATAGGTAATATGTAGAAATGTTCGTTTTTGTATTGAAAACGCTACTAAACAAAGCCACAAGTGCGAATGTTCTGTTGGTCGCCTTCAACACGTTTATTAAATTATTTCAAAATTTCCAAAAACAGCTACTAACAAAGCCACAAAGGCGAATGTTTGTCGGATGTCTTCAATTGAATTTACTATTCAGTTACAAGTTTGAATATTATTTGTTATTATTATTGAAAACAACTACTAAACAAAGCCGTAGATAGCGAATGTTTTGTCGGGTGTCTTCAATTACCTTTATTTTAGAATTTGCTAATTATTTCCTATGAAAACAACTACTAAACAAAGCTCCATAAAGCGAATGTTTTGTCGGGTGTCTTCAATTGGATTTTTTCAATGCGGATAAGTGAACTAAACAAAGCCTGCTTTGCGAATGTTTTGCCGTAAATCTGCACGTGTTCAATGTTAAGCGGGATCGTTGCAATTCTTATTTCTTAACACGACGATATTAATTTTAAAAAGGCTTTACGTTGGACGCCAGTTGTAAATGTTAGGATTAAAACTTTATTGAGTCTAAAATCTTAATACAAAAAAACATTAAGTTATCGAAATTTAAAGAAACGCTGAGAGTTAAAGTCTTTATTACACGTCTTCACTTTTCAACGTCTTGGATTCGAGTGTTGAATTGTCGAATGACTGAAAATGCCCTGGTCTCTCTCCGAGTACCTACCACCACCTCGAGTCCATGTGGTAGTGGGGTCGGGTACAATCGACACCAGTCGATCATGCCGTGGTGTGGAAAGACAGGGCCGGCTCAGTTTGCTACAATACTCAAATATTTGTTGTAAGCTTCTACTATTAATAAAGATTTTTTACTTTTCCAGTATGTACTGGTAAGATCTGATATAAAAAGTTGATGAATTTTTTTTATTAAATTACTATTTCTAGAAACAATTTTCCATAGAAATTTTTCGGTTAAGTATTTTCTTCTTAACTCCAGAGGTGGTTCGCAGCATTCAATCATTAAATTAGAATTTGGTGTACTCATCATGGCTCCAATGCATTTTTTTTTAACTTTTAGTTACTATACAGTCGAGTTTGTGAAGGTGGCATTTCGCAGCTTGTGAATAGAATATAGAACCGTAGTCTAATATGGATCTAATATATGATTTATATAACAGAAGAGCAATGTTAGGGTCTGCTCCCCAGTTACAACCATTTACTGCTCTTAATACGTTTACGCCCTTTTCTGTTTTTGTTACTATGTGTTCTATATGTTCTTTCCATAGCAACTTCCTATCTAAAATAATTCCAATATGTTTAATTGATGGTTGAACTTGAAAAGTAATATCTTTGATTATTACTGAATTCGGAATCTGCCGTTTTCTGCAGAAAATAACTAGCCTTGTCTTTTGACTAGAAATATTTAAACCTATGTAATTGCACCAGCTTTTTAATTCACTATACGCTTTCTCTACCATATTGCTTCCGAAGGGGATTTCGCATTCGTCTTTGTAAATTATGATATCATCTGCGTATTCTAATATTTTGACATCATTTTGAACTTTGCTTTCGATTTCGGCTGTGTATATCAAATATAGTGTGGGACTTAAAATACTGCCTTGTGGAATACCGATGTTAACTTTTCTTTCACCTATTATTTTATTTCCTATTCTTAATGAGATTGTTCTGTTACTGTATAATTTTATAATTCGTTTAGCAAAATCAATATTAAGACCGATATTTTTCATTTGATTATATAAAATTTTTAGGTTTACATTGTCATAGGTACTTTCTATATCTACAAAGAGGCCAACTACTGATTTAGAATTTGAAAAGGAGGTGTTGATATCTGTTACTAAGTGTCCTATATTTTCCATTGTGGAGTGTCCCCTACGAAAGCCAAACTGATACTGTGGGAGCTTCTTATTAATTTCTAACCAAGATTCTAATCTTCTTTTTATCATGGGTTCCAAAGTTTTTAAAACACATCATGCTAGTGAGATTCCTCTGTATGAATCTGGTAAATGGGGTTCTTTATTTGGTTTCTGGATTGGAACCACTACGTACCTCTTCCAACTGCTTAGGTAATCTTGAGTTTCCCAAATTGAGTTAAGGATATCTAGCAAAATGTGTTTACATTTTTTGGGTAAGTTAGACAGCATATTATAGTATATACCGTCTAACCTGGGAGCAGAATTTTTACGGGAACTTAAATTATCCACCAATTCCATTATGGTGAATTGCTTTAACAAAGTGTCTTCTTTGTGATTTTTTTGTCTCTCATCGTTTAATCTCCATAAATGTTCTAAATCCTCCTCAGCCCAAGCTGGCGCTATTCTATCTAGGAAGACTTCGTTCCAGTCGCCTTCAGTTATCTTGCTAACAGGTTCTTTATAGGTATTTTTCAACTTTTTAAGATAACTCCATATTAAGGTTAACGGAGTGTTTCTATTCAGTTTTTTAGCAAAAAAATCTTTAAACGAAGCTCTTTTACTTTGTTTTATAATTTTTTTTGTCGGTGCTTCTATAAAATTTGTTGTTTGTATTCCTTTTTAAACGTAAAAGAGCTTCGTTTCTCAAGTTAATCATATTTTTACACTCTTAGTTTCACCAATGTTTATTAAATTTAGCGTTGGTTATTGTTTTCTTTAATGGTATAGCGAAATCCGCTGCATTAAGTATATATTCAATAAATTGATCATAAGAAATTTTATCATTTTTATTGTGTTTTTTCTACTATATGAGAAAACAACATCCAATCTGCTTTATTAAAATTATATTTTTGAGTATTTGTTACATTTTTATCTACACTTATGTTATTAAATATATCAATTATAATAGGTAAATGGTCAGACCCTAAAGAGACTTGTTCAACTCTCCAATTACAAAGTGTAGCAATTCCATTAGAGCAAAGTGTTATATCTACTGCTGATTTATGAACTTGCTGTGGAGTAGAAATCAAAGTTTCCTCTCCGGTATTAAGAATTACTAAATTGGTATTTTCTATTGCCGCGAGTAAATTATTACCAGCTACGTCAGTCCTTCCGCAACCCCACACACTATGGTGGCAATTAAAATCACCTGCCACAATAAAAGGTTTTTCTAGACTTTCAAAAAATTTATTCCAGTCCCTCTCACCTAGTTTTAAATTTGGTTTAGCATATATAGAATATATATTAATTTGAGTATTTTTATCTAATAATATTTTAATAGACACACACATTAAGTCATTTATCCTGAAAAAAGGTTTAGTTTTACTGAATGCATATGATTTTTTTAGTAATATGGCAGAGCCAGCAAATCCATCCTCTCTATCATGTCTAAAAATATTATAATTACTAATAGAAAATTTATATTCTTTTTTTAACCAAGTTTCGCATAAAATAGCTAAGGAAATATTTTTGTCTAACAGAAATTTTTCTATGCTTCCCTTATTATGAACTAAAGATCTAGTATTATATTGTAAAACTAAGAAAACTGCGATATAAGACTCTGGTTTACATCTATTTTAAGTGACTCTAACAATTCTTGATCTGGTGAAACTTGAAAGTATTTTTGTAAAATATTCTTAATCATGTGTAACATGAAGTCCTTCATTTCTTGATTTATATTTTGTGTCTCTTCGGCCTGGCATCTATAATTTGGTATGCTTGTATATTGTTCAAATGCCACTGAAGCTGATGACCTTGGAATTTCAATAATTTTTTTATGTTCTTCTGAATATCCTGATCTATTGTTATTGTTTTCAATAGGCCTTTTTTTATTTATGACCGCTGTATAATATGGACTGTCTCGTTTATTTTTGGCTACGGTTGCGTAGCTGTTTTCGTATTTATCTTTAGCTTCTGTGTATGAAATATTTTCAATTACCATCATTTTCTTAACCGATTTTTGTTTTGAAAATTCATTACAGTTTTTTCTATCCTTTGCTGCATGATTTCCACCACATAAAACACATTTTGGTTCCTCCTTTTGGTCACAATCATCGGCTTCATGTTCACCCCACAAAATACGCATCTCACCCTTCCTCTACACTGGCCAGCAACGTGGTTGTACCGTAGGCATTTATCATAAATAAGTTTTTCTATAATTACTTGTGACGGGATCATTTGTCCTTTAAATGTAACAATAATTGTCGGTGTAATGATTTCTTGTTCACCATTTTTTCTTTTCATTCGTTTTACATGTAAAACTTCAAAATTATTTCCAAATTTAGGTTTAATGATCTGGCCTAATTCCGATTCTGATAATTCAATATCAGCTTGTTTAATGACTCCTTTTTTTTGGGTAAAAAATGTGGGTACATACGCCTCGTATCCTTTTTCTTTCAACTTTTCTGACTTTATTAATAAATTAGCGCTACTGTAAGAATTTAATTCAACTTTGATTTTGTTAATACCTACCACATCCATTCTTAAAATATTATTTTTGATTTCTGGGACCGCTCTCCTAATCACCCTCGCAGATCCAATACGGCCTTCCGATGTGGCCGTGGTTATTCTGAACGAATACATAATACGGACCGGCATCCGCAGCAGAATAAAAATTTATTGGCCTTTCAGATATATTAGTATTAGGTGTACTTACTCCTATTTTGCTATTATTAGATTTGTTATTATTTTGTATTTCTACCTGATTATTTTCCTCTCTTTTTCTCTTGTTCCTGTGACCTTCCTCGTCCGTCATCATCATTTCCGTGTTGTTCTCTTCTACATCTTGTTTTCCTCTATCTGGTGGGACCGTTTTTTCACTTTTAGTCATATTCAAAACACCAAACACCAAACGCTTTTGTAACTAACCGTAAACAGTTCTCTCGAACACAAAATCCAACCGTATTGCTTGAATTACCGTACTCGACTGTAAATGTTTCCTTATGATTATAATTTATGTCTTCTGTTAATATTTTATTTTTCAGCAACGGTAATTGATTCAGCCTCTGGTACAGCAAAAAATCAAATAACTTCCAAGGTGGAAAAAGTAAGAGTTATTCCAGATCCTTCCAGAAATAGAATAGTAAATGATCCTGATGAAAGCCAAACAATATCTAATTCTAGAAGAATAACAACTAGAGTAGGAAGTGATCCCGAAAGAAGCGTGCATTACAGAAGAACTTTAGTAGGTGGAAATTCTAACACAACAAGAATAACCATCGATCCTGATAAAAGTAGGGTACATTCTAGAACTATAATAGTCAGAAGAGACCCTGACCCTGATCAGTCCGATGAATCCAGTGAAACAAACAGAACTCAAGTAGTAACGAGACTGGTCACCGACCCTAGAGGGACTAAAGTAGTCTATAGAACTATAGTTAGGTCGGATCCTAATACAAAAATAAATGAAACCGATTCTGACGAATCTAATGAAACCACTGAAACAAGCAGAACCGTAGTAGTCAAAGAAGAAAAGCCTGATCTATTGACGAGTGCTGCAAATTTTACTAGAAATAAGATAATCACGAAAAAATGTCCCGATGGATTGATTTTGGATCTTAGTGGCAACTGCGAGGCTCCTAAAGGACATTGAGTTATAATTTAATCAAATATTTTAATAGTTTTCTTATTATATTTTATTATCCTTGATTATTTAAAAATAATATATAATTTTAGTTATTTTTTACTTTTATTGTCCCTAATGTACTGTAGCACAACATTTGTTAACACCAAAAGAACAAGGGCTCATTGCTCAGAATCGGAAGGGAAGTGGTGTGGTTCTTTGGATCTTTCTTACTATCTCAGAAATAGAAATAGAATTAGTGAAAAAGAAAATGAAGAAGATGATAGATCAAATACTAGAGCTAAACCAAAAATAATAAATAAAGATAAAGAAGAAAACAAATTAGAAACAATTTGCCAAAAAGGGCGCCACTTTTTGACTTTTCTCAGAGAAACAAAGGTAACATTTCCAGAAAAACCCTGGTTTCACAAATTCCCATATAGTCCATGTGGTGAGACCGCTCCCGTCTGGAAAAATTTCTGATTCGGTTTCTTTATGGCTTCCTATTCAAAAATGTCCCCTTTAAACAAATATGAAGCGTGCCGGGCGGAATTTTTGGGCAGAAATTGTTTAAATAATTTTTTTAAACAAATTCAAAAGATCACGTTTTTTTGCTCCGGAACATATATTTCTAAGTTTTGTCGGTGATTCTGAACAAGAAAGGTATCCTGTAAATTTTCTCAAAAATTGATAGTTTTCGAGTTATAGGCGATTTAAAATCTGAAAAATGCGAAAATACGCATTTTCGAGGCTTAAAAACTCATATTCAAATTAGTATTTTTGAGGTTGCCAGATACTTAAATTGAAGACTAAATATTTAGCTTCCAGATTCCGAAGAGTGATCGCGTCTAACTTTAATTTATACCGTTGTTTTTTAATTGTTAAATATGCGTGTTTATCCGATTTTTTTGCCGGTGCGGCGCGCTCCGTTTCAAAAATCTCCTATTTTCCTCCGAAAAATATTTTTTCTAGATTCTTTCGGGCATTCTAAATAAAATAAGTTTCTTGACATTTTTCTCAAAAGCTAATATGTAGTTTTAAAGTTATAAGCGATTTAAAATCCGAAAATGCGTTTTTTGTCATTTTTCGGATCTTAAGTCGCTTATAACTTAAAAACTGTTAATTTTGAGAAAAATGCCAAGAAACTTATTTTATTTAGAATGTCCCAAAGAATTTAGGAAAAATATTTTTCGGAGGAAAATAGGAGATTTTTGAAATGGAGCGCGCCGCACCGGCAAAAAAATCGGATAAACACGAATATTTAACAATTAAAAAACAACGGTATAAATTTAAGTTAGACGCGATCACTCTTCAGAATCTTGAAGCTGAATGTTCAGTCTTCAATCTAAGTGTCTGGCAACCTCAAAAATACTAATTTAAATATGAGTTTTTAAGCCTCGAAAATGCGTATTTTCGCATTTTTCAGATTTTAAATCGCCTATAACTCCAAAACTATTAATTTCTGAGAAAAATTACAAGATACTTGTTTAGATTGACCCAAAAAATCTAAAAATATATGATCCAGAGGAAAAAAAATGATCTTTTGTATTTGTTTAAAAAAATTGTTTAAACAATTTCTGCCCAAAAATTCCGCCCGGTACACTTCAGATTTGTTTAAAGGGGACATTTTTGAATAGGAATCCACAAAGAAACCGAATCAGAAATTTTTTCAGACAGGAGCGGTCTCACCACATGGACTAATACATAGATAGAAGGCATTTGACAAAATATAATAAGTATGAGAACAGGACATTGTTGCACAAGCTCACACCTATATAGATTAAAAGTAAAATAACATCCTTACTGTTAATGCAGAAAAATTGAGAATTTAGATCATATTCTTCTACAGTGTCCAATAAGAGTATCCAAGCAGTTTAATCTGAGAACCGAACTTACAAAATTAGGAGTACCAAAGAATTCCAATGTTCAAAATATATTGCAACATCTTACTCATGAACAACTAGAGGCACTGATTATTCATTTAAATATTAACAAAATGAATTTATGAACTTCGACCCGCACTTACGTCCCCCAATATTCCCCTGGTTACTTAGTAAAATCAAGGCAACATTTTGAGGTTTTCATTTCAGTGTTGCAGCATTGCTTAGAGCAAGACGAGCTGCAATGTAATCAAATGTACTGGCATATGCACAAGTATGCAAGCCAAGAAAGAGAGTAAGAAAAAGAAGAAGAGAACTCCGAACTCCGAAGAACATCAGTAGCACGGTTAACTTGGAAAATCCAATTACCATTCCAAGTAACAACAAGAATGAAGTTGATACCACAAATATACTGACAGACAAGTAGGCCATTGCAATTTGCAAATCTAAAGATCCTTTCCGTTTTCATATTAATTTCATTAAGAAGGATACTTTAGAACCATCGACAAATCTGGATCCTTTGACCCCACCAAGAGTTAGGTTAACCAATAACTCGAATAGTCGATATCTTTGAGCCAGATTAAGGGAACCGGATATCTTGAAGGCCATTAAACTTCATCTTGCTTTTCTACACGACCAACCTGCATCAGTATTTTATGATGAGTATACTAACACAAGTGTTAAACTGTTTCTGGCTTCCGAAGGACTTCCGACTAAGAGTGAAGATCTAAGAAAAATTCTTCTAGAATTCAACGATGCTTATGGAATTGGTGCAGATGCGGTAGACGCTGATCTTGCTGCTTTTAGGTCTTTTCTCACTTCGGAAAGAATTATTCACCTGCAAAAATCAAGGGAATGTCACCGAAATTAATATTCCACTAGCTCTCCAAGACGAAATTTTTAAATAATACGACGTGTTCTGAGGCACTAGAAACCTAGAATAATTTTAGTGATGACAACTTTAGTATGGTTCTGATTAATATTCGTTCTATAAGAAATAAAACTGACGAATTATTTTTGTTTCTAGAGGAATTAGGATTTCCCCAGATAGTTGCTGTTACAGAACACTGGCTTGAAGTCAATGAGCCTTTTTTTGTAGAGAAATATACCACAATTGCTAGGTATGATCGTCCAAACTCAGCTCATGGAGGCACCCTAATTCTTTCTGCAAACAATGATTTTTCTCTGATAACAAAATATGACTTTTTGTTGAATGAAGCCTTCTTTGAGTTTTCCTTAGTTTTTAATAAAAATTTTAATCTTTACATTATTTGCATCTATAGATCACCTGACTTTTCCATGGAACTATTTTTTCAGAACCTGCTAAATTTGTTAGATGACTTGCCTCACAAAAGCAGAAAAATTCTATGCGGAGACTTCAACATAAATTATGCTGCTGCTTGTGCTACCCAAATGTTCTTGGTCAACATATTTGAATCATATGGTCTCTCAATGCACGTTAATTCTCCTACAAGGATGACAAATACTACATCTACCATAATCGATTATATTGTCTCCGATTTCTCACCCCTTGATGTCTGCTCTACAGTAATTAATGCGGAACTATCGGATCATGAAGCAGTATATACGAAATTTAACATCTTCAGCAAACCCTCCTCGAAAACCCGGCGTTAAGGTAGGATTTTTTCCGCTCGGAATTTTCACAAATTCCAAAATTTATGTTTAACTTCTGACTGGCATTTTCCTTCTAGGGACGTGGACTGGCATTTTTTAGAGAAGCTTGTCTGTATCTTCAATAAGGCATTTCCTTTAATTACGATTAAGCCACAACATCGCAAACTCTGGGCTACCAAAGGTATCCGCATATCAGCAAAAAATATGCGTTCACTACTTTATATCAAGAAATTTACTACCAACGTCTCTGTCACTCAATATATCACCAATTACAGAGTCACATACCTAAAACTCATCAAATCAGCTAAAAAAGCCTGCTATCAAAATCGTCTGGGAAGCTCCAAAAGTGTTGCAAAAGG
This sequence comes from Diabrotica virgifera virgifera, assembly GCF_917563875.1. Lineage (NCBI taxonomy): Eukaryota > Metazoa > Arthropoda > Insecta > Coleoptera > Chrysomelidae > Diabrotica > Diabrotica virgifera. The sequence continues at coordinate 152,093,932 of NC_065443.1, forward strand.
AACTTGGTCCATAATAAACGATCTTCGAAATAAAACCCACGCAGCTCAAACATTTGCCCTTCCAAACTCTGAAAATCTAAACGAATACTTCATTAACGTGAGTAAAAATATAACATCAACTATTCAGTCTCAACAAGATCCCATTTCCTATCTCCCTAATTCAGAAATTGTCTCGAATTCATTCTTTATAAAACCAATCTATAAATCTGAATTGATCCAAACGATCAATAGTATCAAAAGCAAATCATCTTGTAGTACTGATGGACTATCCATAAAAATGTTCTCAAATGTCACAGATAATGTGTTAGAACTCCTCGTGACACTAATTAATGATTCCTTTGAAAATGGTAAATTTCCAGAGTGCCTAAAGACAGCCATTATTATTCCTCTTCATAAAGGTGGCGAAAAATCTAATGCCTGCAACTATAGACCTATTACCCTACTACCGGTACTCTCCAAAATTATTGAGAGGCTCATAAAAACCCGACTTATGTCCTTTCTCTTTGATAACAATATTTTATCACAAAATCAGTTCGGCTTCTTAACTAATCAATGTACAACTGATGCCATATTTTCTGTACTTCACGAGGTTTACCAAGCACTAAACAATAATCTTTATACTGCCACTGTTTTCTGTGACTATGCCAAATCTTTTGATTATGTAAATCACGACATTTTGATTAAAAAACTAAATTTCTATGGAATTCGAGGTATTTCTTTGAATTGGTTCAAATCTTACTTAGATAATAGGAAACAACTGGTTAGAGCAAATGATACTGACTCTGGTCTCAAAAACATTGTATGTGGAGTACCACAAGGTTCAGTATTGGGTCCTCTACTTTTCCTTATCTTTATAAATGACATCACTAATTTAAAAATCGATGGAAAATTTTTTCTTTTTGCTGATGATACCAGTATCACTTGGAGCAACTAAACTATTGCAACTCTTCATGCAACTATAACTTCTGATCTTCTTACGATAAAAACCTGGTCTGACTCTAATTTACTCTCCTTTAACGTGAATAAAACGGTAGCATTATCATATAAAGGTGCTCTTCAACCCCTGCTTGTGAACAGCAGCCAGATCTCTACCGTTGATTCTGTAAAATTTCTTGGTATTCTTTTAGACAGCAACCTTAAATGGTCCTTTCATATCGATTTGTTAAGTAAGAAACTCGCCTCAGCCTGCTATGCCATAAGATCTGTTTCGAAGGAACTCAATTTAGCATCTTCTAAAATAACATATTTTTCTTTGTTCGAGTCTCATCTTCGATATGGTCTTCCTTTTTGGGGGTCTAGTACAGCTGCCCAATTTGATGTTATTTTCAAATTACAAAAAAGAGCAATAAGATATCTGCTTGGCCTCAGAAGAACAACCCATTGCAGAAGTTACTTTAAAGATCACGAAATTTTAACCCTTCCATCTTTGTTTATTTTAGAAACTGTTTGCTAAATTCGTAAACACATGCATGTCTTTCCAGCAAGACCTCATCATGACTACTTCACCAGAAATTCAACTTTTGATGTATATTTACCGATCCCGTCTTCTGAGTTAGTAAAGAAATCTATACTATATTCCGCAAAAAAACTATACAACCATCTCCCTTTACAACTTAAATCTGCAACATCCTTTCTCAAGTTCCGTAAAATGACAAAAGCTCATTTATCTAAAAGACCATATTATTCAGTAGAAGAGTTTCTTAATGACTAACTAAGAAATCACAGTAATGTACAACTAAAGTGTATTTATCTATATTTTGGTGTCACATACATCAGCTTACTACTAGCCACTATACGATGAAATTATACTGGATCAAACAGATACCAGAGAAACAACCCCCCCCCCCCTTCAGTAGCTGAAATGCAAGAAGCAGTTACCAGACTGAAAAACAACAAGTCACCTGGATTGGACAACATTAGCGCAGAATTAATAAAAGAAGGCGAGGACTCCCTATTAAATGCGATACACGAACTTATAGTGAACATATGGAATAATAAACAACTGCCACAAGACTGGAATACCGGAGTAATCCATTCCACTACATAAAATGGGAGATAAACTTCAATGTAAAAACTACTGGGCAATAACGCTACTGACTGTGGCATATAAAATACTGTCAAATATTTTGTATGAGCGATTGAGACCATATGCGGAACAAATAGTTGGGGGATATCAATGTGGTTTCTGCAGGCAGAAGTCCACAATAGATCAGATCTTCGTTTTGAGACAAATCTTGGAAAAGACTAGTAAATTTATTATAGAAACACATCATCTCTTCATTGACTTTGAGAGTGCCTATGATAGTATCCATCGAGAATTTCTGATCAACGCCCTGAAAGAGTTTAATATTCCAACTCATCTCATTGATATAGTAAAAGAAACACTTAAAGTACAAATCAGGGTTCGAATTCAAAACGCACTAACAGATACAATCCATGATAGAACGGGCCTACGACAGGGAGATGCCCTATCCTGTATTCTATTCAACATCACATTAGAGAAAATAATTAGAGAGTCAAAAGTCAACACCAGAGGAACAATAATAACAAAAAGTGTACAAATATTGGCATTTGCAGATGATGTTGATATCATAGCTAGAAGCAAAAGAGAAATGATAGAAGCATTTAATGCTATAGAAAGAGCGGCACAAAACAGTCGGAATGGGACGTTTCGGCGTCGCCGTTTCGGCGTGGCCATTTCGGCGTGGCCGTTTGGGCGTAGAGCCGTTTCGGCGTAGGCCGTTTCGGCGTAGGCCGTTTCGGCGTCGGCCATTTCGGCGTCAGAAATTTTATTTTAGTTGACTAAATACCTACATTGAGGTTTATTGGTCAGGCAATTTTTTGGAAAAAAATCTTTTAATATAGTTATTTAAATACATTGGAGTTCATTGGTCACACAATTTTAACATTAATGGTCAAGTAGAAAATGGAAATTTATAGATGGCCTGCGTCAGGTGCAGAAAGGCCTGCGTACAAATCTACCATTAATATTAAAATTTTGTGATCAATGGACTCCAATGTATCTACTTAAATAACTATATTAAAAGATTTTTTTCAAAATAATGTCTTACTAATAGACTCCAATGTAGGTATTTAGTCAACTAAAATAAAATCTCTGACGCCGAAATGGCCGACGCCGAAACGGCCTACGCCGAAACGGCTCTACGCCCAAACGGCCACGCCGAAATGGCCACGCCGAAACGGCGACGCCGAAATGTCCTAGACCCCAAAACAGTGGCCTAAATATTAATGAAATAAAAACCAAATACATGAAGGCCAGCAAATCGACAGGCCAAAGAAACCTACAGAATCTGACAATAGAAGACTATAACATCGAAAGCGTAAAAAATTTTACATATCTAGGTTCACTAGTTACCGCAGATAACAATGTCAGCGAAGAAATTGAGAGAAGAATACATATGGCTAATAAAACATATAATGGACTCATTAAACATCTAAGAGCTAACAACATCACGAGAAAAACCAAATGCAAAATATACAAAACACTGATAAAACCAGTCCTTATATATGGATCAGAGACATGGACACTGTCGAAAAGCGATGAGAACTTATTAGGTACGTTTGAACGAAAAATCCTTAGACACATATATAAGGGGGTGAAAGAAAATGACGTATGGCACAGAAGATATAATTTTGAACTATACGCAGCATACAACGAACCCGACGTCATAACATCGATAAAGATCGGACGTCTGCGCTGGATGGGCCATGTTGAACGAATGTTGGAGACCGAAACACCAAAACATATAATGAAGCAAACACCAGTAGGGAGAACGTCAAAGGGAAGACCCAAACTTAGATACATGGAACAAGTGGAACAAGATCTTAAAACACTTGAGATTACCCACTGGAAGAACAAAGCAAGGAACAGAACAGAATGGCGGAAAATCCTAGAACAAGCCAGGACCCAAAAAGGGTTGTCGAGCTACTGATGATGATGATGATACATCAGCTTAAACTTATTAGTTCCTTTGTTTGTGTTTTATTATGTTCAATTTTGCAATTTATAGTAATTTTGCAATATATTGGTTTTGTTTTTTACTTCACTTTTTTAACTTGTTTATATTTTTTTATTGACGATTTATCTAATTTCATAAAATTGTATTTGTTATTGTTATGTATATCTTTTTTGTGACTCTATGTTTGGACTCTTTGTCCATAAAATTGTATAATTTTCAGTGACAATAAAGCATATTTCTATTCTATTCTAACTCTCAAAATCAAAACACAAATATAAGAAGCAAATAACAAATAATAAATGGCAATCACACCTATATTATTTTTAGTTTTACTCAAATTTTTGTTTTCCAAAAGAAAGAAAGATTATGTTAAAACGGGATAGTTCCCGGAAATTATATTAGTAAAAAAGTAAAAAACTCCTTAGTATTTTCAATTAAAACTAGGTATACCCATAATAGGAAAAATGAAAGATTACCCATGAACGAACATAATATAAAACACATTTTTTCCAAGTTCCAGAAAGTAATGAACCAGTAGCAGCAGTATAAGAACAGTTTATATAAGGTTTGTTCCAACACGACCAAGATCCGTCAGATTACCGTTTCGTTACTAGATAATTAACGCTCTATGGGTTCCATGTTCCATGGGAACGAAATAATACGTTCCATGGTACTGCGCAGGACGGTGATCGTCGTGGACCGTCCAAAAGTTCATGTTGGAACAAAGCTATTATTATTACATGTACTTGCGCTGGTCAATTTTTTTCAAAAATCAATGCCGTTCATGGGAAATCTTTCATTTTGCCTACTATACAGTGCATTCATAAAGTGTGGAAACGGTCTATTATCTCATGACTTAATTATTTTTAGAGTTAAAGCTCTAATAGGTCGATTTTTATTTTTAAATTATGATTTTTGACGTATATCTCATAATAGTGACGTCATCGATTTGGGCGTGATGACATCATCGATGATTTTTTTAAATGGGAATAGGGGTCGTATGGGAGCTCATTTCAAAGGCTATTTAATTTTCTATTCAGTAATATAAACATTAACATCATTATTTATACAGGGTGGCCAAAAATAATTTTTGAATTAAATTAATTGCAGCAAAAGGAAAAATATAATGTAATTTATTTAACTTAAAATACATTTTACTGCTATTATAAAAGAGAAAAAAAATGTTTATTTGGCAAATAAACATTGCTTTTCGCTTAAATTAAATGTTTAAATTGCCAAGAGGCAGGTGTGTGGCTATTTGACATTTAATTTAATCGAAAATCAATGTTTATTTTTGAAATGAACATTTTTTTTATATTTTCTAGCACAAGTAAAATGCATTTTGAGTTAAATAAATTACATACATTATTCTTTTTGCGTCAATTAATTTAATTCAAAAATTATTTTTTGGCCACCCTGTATAAGTAATGACGTTAATGTTTATATTACTGAATAAAAAATTAAATTACCTTTCAAATAAGCTACAACACGACCCCTGTTCTCATTTAAAAAAATTATCGATGACGTCATCATGCCCAAATCGATGACGTCACTATTATAGGATGTACATCAAAAAATCATAATTTAAAAATAAAAAGCGACCTGTTAGAGCTTTAACTCTGTAAATAATTAAGTCATAAGATAATAGACCGTTTCCACACTTTATGAATGCACGCACTGTATAATTAGAATTTTAATTGAAAAACTAAAATCTTAAAAAATGTAAAATACAAAAATCTTAAATTACACAAATGTTTAAAACGTTTTCTGACCTATCAGTCCGTCCTCAGTGAACACGTATTACTTGTTTAATAGCTCTAGAACCAAACAGTGCAGTGGTTGGATTGAATATGCAATTTACATTGTGAAATTGTAAAATTTAAACGGCTTAAAGCTGATGTTAATCGATAACTTCCGGGGCATGAAGAATTTCTAGCCGAACATAATCAAAACGACCGTTTTGATCTACTTTCGTCTGCGAAAATATTTTCCAAATTTCTGCCAAAAACGGTTATTTTGATTATGTTCGGGTAGGGATTCTTCATGTTCCCGGAAGCATCTAAACATTACGTATATATATTTGGCACCTAGGACTTTTTTATTGGTTCTTATTGGTTCAAAATAGGCGGCGAGGTGCCAAACACGTATAAGGAATGTTATTTGGTGAGAAATTCATGTACGGAATGTTAAATATTCGTTGACCAAAAAATACGAATTTAAAGTCGGTTAAAAGGAGATAGTACAGTCACTGTAGGTTTTCACCTCCTTTCGTCGAACCTCCATCGATTTTCATGAAAATTGGTGAGTAGTTAGAGGATACCTAAAGGAACAAAGGTGACATGATGCCAACTTGCGCTTTTACCCTGGGGGTGCATGCCACCCCTTCTCGGGGGTGAAAATTATTTTAATAAAAATAATACTATAAATCGATAGGGGGACAAATTCTAAGGCAAAGGACATCGCACACATCTTATGGAAAATATAATGTCACTCAAATTCAATAAAATTTATACGAATAGATTCGTTTTAAATTAACGGTCAAATCTTATCATTGCGCCAACTCTTAATTATGATTAATTACGGCGCAAATCGCAATTAAAGTTTATCGAAATCACATTTTTTGAGTCGGTAAAACTGTCAGTTACAATCAATATTGCTCTGGGTGCTATTCAAAAGAGCTTAAACCCCGCTGGGCCTAAGCGGATTAGTGAAACTAATCCGCTGATTTATGGAGTACCGACAATTTGGGTATTATAAAATATTTTTTCTCTCTCTAACTTATGTACGTATCCATTTGATTTCAGATTTATTTATATCAATTTCTGCTCTTATTATTGAAAATATGGAGTTGGCGCAATGATAATATTTGACCGTTAATTTAAAACGAATCTATTCGTATAAATTTTATTGAATTTGAGTGACATTATATTTTCCATAAGATGTGTGCGATGTCCTTTGTTATATAAAGTTATTAATATAAATCAAGACTTTTTGAGTCATTCAAGATGAAAGATTTTATTTTTTCGTAAAAAAATGCATATTTTAAAGCTGTTTTTCACGGATAACCCAAAAACTATAACCTTTTACAAAAAAGTTATTCTTGTCAAAATTAAAGATAATAAAAAAATAAAAACACTCCTCTCTTAAAAAACTAAACTAGTTTTAATTCAAATTGAGTTAGGGGTAATTGAATGTATATCTTTTTCGACCAGTATTCAAATCTAAGTATTCAAGCCTAAATAAAGGGACAGCCATGCATTTTATAAAATATGTATTTTTAACACTTGTCAAAGTACTTTGGAGTACCTATCAAATGAGCTACAGAAGAATTTAATAGCATCAAAATTAAGCAAGTTATGATGCAAATAAGAAAACACTCTCGAATTTTTTAGGAAAAGATGAAAAATTAAACATAGGCAATTCCCACAAAAAATATAATTTATAGTAATCCTTACAAGAATTTCTTTATATTAGTATAAGTAATGATTTTAACAATTTTGACCGGTTTAGAATGCATATTTTTGAAAACAGATATAATTTAAAAAATTCAGAATTTTTAATATTATCCTAATTTTCATTTTATTCTGATAATAACTCCAAAAATACTCAATATACGTAAAAAATGATACATAACCAAATTTTAGGGTTTTCTGTATCAAATATTTTTCTTTTTTCAATATTTCTTTAGGGTAAAAAATAATCGAATTATAAACGTTTAAAACTTAAATTTTGCGGCGAGAACCATATAACCGGGGCCATTTACCCTTTTATTTTTAAAAAAGTAAGGGGTCTAAAAAAATTCAACGTGATTTAATAGCCCTTGAAATTAGCTTTCAAACGGGTTTTAAGAGACTCTGATAGTGTAAAAATTAACAGAGTTATTAAAAAAAACTATAACATTCTTTGGAAAAATGTTTAAAAGATAACTTTTGAAAAATTTTTGGAGCATAAATTTTAATGCTATCAACTTGTTCGGTGGCTCGTTCAATAGATATTTCTAAGTAATTTGACAAATCTTTTATAAGTTTATGTTATAAAATGCATCATTTTCCCGTTATTTAAGCTTGAATACTTAGATTTGGGTTCTCGCCGAAAAATATATACATTCAATTACCTATAACTCACTTCTAGTTAACACTAAAACGTTTTTATAGTAAGGAGTTTATGTAATTTTTTATTAGTTTCAATTTTGGTAATAACTTTTTTGTAAAAACTTATGTTTTTGAGTTATTTATGAGAAATCGGTTAAAAGCATGCATTTTTCTTACGAAAAATTAAAATATTTGATCTTTAATAACTTAAAAAGTTTTGATTTTGGTAATAACTTTTTTGTAAAAACTTATGTTTTTGAGTTATTTATGAGAAATCGGTTAAAAGCATGCATTTTTCTTACGAAAAATTAAAATATTTTATCTTTAATAACTTAAAAAGTTTTGATTTTGGTAATAACTTTTTTGTAAAAACTTATGTTTTTGAGTTATTTATGAGAAATCGGTTAAAAGCATGCATTTTTCTTACGAAAAATTAAAATATTTGATCTTTAATAACTTAAAAAGTTTTGATTTATTTTAATAACTTTATATTTTACAAATTTTACTTAGAATTTGTCCCTCTACCTAATTATGGAGTTATTTAAAAAAATATATATTTTCACCCTCCAGAAGGGGTGGCACCCACCCCCAGGGTAAAAGCGCAAGTTGGCACTATGTCACCTTTGTTCCTTGACATATCCTCTAACCACTCAATAATTTTCGTGCAAATCGATGGAGGTTCAACGAAATCGAAGGTAATAGCTCAATCCACCTTCAGTAACTGCACTAAGACTGATTTCAAAATATTTGTTATTAATGTATTATTAAAGAATTAAATAAAAACAAAACAATGCAATAGGAAATGTAACAAAATATATTTACATAATTAATAAAAAAATTAAATCAAGTACAAAAACTCGAAGAAGTATGTATGTTTAACAGTAAATGGTTGAGTTCAATTAGTTACCACTATAAACATGCTGGATTAACCGATAATAGTATAAAAGGCCCGGTTTCAGGTAAAATTTATTTCAGGCTTTCTTATGGGAGTACCGACTAGTCAGTGTTAATTGCAAAAGACCAACTCTGTCTACCTCGGTGGCTTATCGCTCCGGGTGGGTCTTAACAATGGGCCAGGTCAGATAAACTTAATAATATTTACGACCGCACTAATTGAACTCAACCATTTACTGTTGAACAAACCATACCACAAAATTTTGGATACTTCTCTTCATGTAAAAAATTAAAAATATTTTACATGTAATATTTATGAGAAATACAATGTCCTTCGCCATATTTAGATGCATTTGTTTTATTTGCTGCGATGTTGGACGAAAGATTGTTACGCCTTTCGCTTTTTAACCTTTTTTAAAATAAGGTTCATCTTTAGGTGGTCGTCCAAATGGTAATCTTTATGACCCTGTAGTAACTCCCATCTTTCTTCGGCTGATAAATGTTGGTTGCACTCTTATATTGGCCTTGTGTCCAAATCGCCTTGCCGAGGAACTTCCTGCCGTGTTTAAAAAACTTTATAGAGCCGTTTTGGTTTTAATATGGGATAACCTTTCATGCAATGATTTTAATGTTGATGAATCAATTCCAAATGTTACATTTTTATCTTGTAGCATATTAATAAAATCTGAAAAAATTCTTGTTATTCAGCTGTTTCAGTTTTGTTTTAAAGAATATCTGCTCTAACATTATTTTCATCAATGTTATTTATGCTGTTATTAATATGTTCTCTAATACATTTACTAGATCCTGCAAGCCCGCTATAAAATGAAAAAGGTTGAACTTTTTTGCTAAAAGCTAATTTAGCTACCTACTTCGTATTGATCTTCAGGATTAGTAGCTGGAACGTTTCAAAAAGATACATTACAAAAGTGTGCAATCGCAATTTGAAGCTTGCAAATGCACAAAATCTTCCAATTTCGCAGCTGCAAAATCCTGTTGCTATATCGACTTCATAAAGCACACTATGATTTTGCTCTTTACCTAAGCTTTGTTTTTAAACCAGGAGGAGTAAACTAAAAAGACAAATTCACACCCAAGAGACAGATCTAAACAGCACGTGCAAGTAATTAATGTTGCGAAAGCGAAACCTTAGTAAAATGAAGAAATAATATTGCCTCGCTAATGCTAATATATAATATTCCATTTATTTTTCGCACCAAATAACATTCCATATACTATATGTAATAATTGTTTTATTTTTCTTTAATAATACATTAACAAATATTTTAAAATCAGCCTCCTTTTAACTGACTTTAATAAAAAGCCGTATTTTTTGGTGTAAGAATACCTATTTAACATTCCGCATATGAATTTCGCACCAAATAACATTCCATATACGTGTTTGGCACCTTTCTGCCTATTGGTTGAGATATGGCTGCGTGCCGCAAAAAAACCAATAGCAAAGTCCTAGGTGCCAAATACACATACGGAATGTTCAGTTGCTTCCCGGAAGTTAACCATTAACATCGGCTTTAAGCCCTTTCAATTTTACAAGGTTCACAATGTAAATTGCATATTAAATCCAACCACTGTTTGGTTCTGGGGCTATTAAGCACGTAATACGAGTTCACTGAGGGTGGAGTGCTAGGTCCGAAAACGTTTTGAGCATTTGAGTAATTTGTTTGGATTTTTTAAGATTTTACTTTTTCAATTAATTAAGACTATACCTACTCATTACTAAGTAGTTTTTTACTTCGATGTTAAGAGTTAAAGGAAGATTAAGTATCAGAAAATAATAAACTGTTACTAACAAACCATATTTATTATTAGCCAAAGCAAAATTTTAGTTGGACATCTTCCAAATTTTACAAAGAGGTATGTGTCCAAATGTTACCGACAAAGAAAACGTTATAAGGAATTTAATACCTTTAGTGTTTTAAAAAGAAAACAATAGTGATAAAATATGCTCAAAAAATTGAGTGATGTGCCCCTTTAAAACACAACACTACACTTACTGGTTACACACTGACAGTTGTACTGTTCAAAAACAATAAACAGCACATGAAGAAAATTTCAGCTTAGTTATTTATTTGTTGCTGCAGGATGCATAAACAAAAATTTAAAAATTTACAATATTTTATTTTGAACAAAACTCCATAAGGGCAAAAACAGACGGACCACTCTGTGGATCCACAGAGTGGCTGAAACAGGCGATTTTCTAGCGCCGGCGACAACGCTGCGAATTGGATCGTTTGGAAAGGTGCCGGCTAATATATTTTTTTAAAAAGTGTGTTCGTCAAATTCAGTGTTTGTAATGTCCATAGTTTTAAATATTTTATAAAATTTCAACCCTTTTGAAAAAATACCAGTAAACTCCATAAATGGAATTAAAAAGAACCAGACAAAAACAGCTATATCACAGAAAGAAGCACATAAATAATCAACAAGTACATCTGGTATCGTACAGGCGTAAAATAGACGTCCATCAAGTTAGCAGAACAAAGTCAGCAGAACACAGTTATTTTTATACCATAATTAAGTGTAAATAAAATGCAAATTTAATGTTCCAAGAAAAAATGTATTGCTCTTTTTTTTAAGTTATCGCATGACCTGATAACTTGATAATCAAGCTAGCAGAACAGTAGTTCAAAAATTTGATAAATCATGTATAATTGAATGCCAAAGTATTCTCTGAATTAAATGCAAATTTAATATTCCAAGAAACAATGTATTGCTCTTTTTTTAAGATATCGCATGTTCTACTACTAAAATCTACTATATTTTCTACCAGATTCTAACACCTAATAGATTTAAAATTTTCCCACTAAATCACAAGAAATTCTACTAGGTCTAGTAGAAAATCTACTAAATTGGCAACCCTGAATGGTACAAAAGCTTCTATTGTGCAAAGAAGGAGAATGGCTCTAGAGTTTCTAATCGCATCTGCTTTTGGTAGTAATAATTGGTAAAATTCCCACAGTTTATTAACTTCTTAATAGAATTTAATGTTCCAAGAAAAAATTTATTGCTCTTTTCTTTTTAAATTTATCGCATGTTCTGCTAACTTCATAATCAAACTAGCAGAACAATAGTTCAAAAATTGATAAATCATTTATAATTGACTGCCAAAGTATTCTTTGAATTAAATGCAAATCTAATGTTCCCAGAAAAAGTTTATTGCTCTGTTTTTTAAAAAGTTATCCCATGTTCTGTTAACTTTATAATCCATCTAGCAGAACAGTAGTTCAAAAATTGATAAATCATTTATAATTGAATACCAGAGTATTCTCTGAATTTAATGTAAATTTAATGTTCCAAGAAAAACTTTATTGCTGTTTTTTTAAGTTATCGCATGTTCTGCTAACTTGATTCAAGCTATAATAATAATATAATAATTACTACCAAAAGCAGATGCGATTAGAAACTCTAGAGCAATTCTCCTTCACTGCACAATAGAAGTTTTTGTGCCATATTCAGGGTTGCCAATTTAGTAGATTTTCTACTAGATCTAGTAGAATTTCTTGTGATTTAGTGGGAAAATTTTAAATCTAGTAGATTTTATAATCTGGTAGAAAATATAGTAGATTTTAGTAGAAGAACATGCGATAACTTTTAAAAAAAAAAAAGAGCAATAAATTTTTTCTTGGAACATTAAATTTGCATTTAATTCAGATAATACTTTGACATTAAATTATAAATGATTCATCAATTTTTGAACTACTGTTCTGCTAGCTTGATTATCGAGTTAGCAGAACATGCGATAACTTAAAAAAAGAGCAATAAATGTTTTCTTGGAACATTAAATTTATATTTAATTCGGAGAATACTTTGGCATTCAATTATAGATGATTTATCAAATTTTGGAACTACTGTTCTGCTAGCTTGATTATCAAATTAGCAGATCGTGCGATAACCTTAAAAAAAAGAGCAATAAATTTTTTCTTGGAACATTAAATTTGCATTTTATTTACACTTAATTATGGTATAAGAATAACTGTGTTCTGCTGACTTTGTTCTGCTAACTTGATGGACGTGTAAAATAGTTTGATACAATTTTCAAAACAAAAAATACACACAAAGAGTAAGATTCCCAACCTGACCTGAGTGAAGGAGGGCCTTAAGGAGATGATAACATTGAATATATCTAAACATGTTAGCTTGCAACCTCCTGCGCGTTGACGAACAGACCGTCTACAGATTGTCTAATTTCCGTTGGTGTAATTAGTCCATTAAAATGTTACATTTAGGTTATTTCTTAGAGGAGTCAATTTTATTTTTTTAATGTGTAGGGGGTTCAGTAGAAGCTTAAGTTCAAGTTTTTGGGGTCGCCACCCTTGTCCCCCCGCCGCCATATTGGAAAAATGGGTGCAAAGGGTTTTCGCGCTGTATCTTCTAAACAAGCAATCCTACAGAAAATTTAATTACACATAAAATGTAGCAAATTAAATTTTCTACAATTTTATGTCTATTACTTTTCATCGTCAAGTGACCAAAAAAAAAAGTTATAAATAAAAATATGAGAAAATGTTGTAAGAAGTTTCCTTTTGGAGGTTATAACTTTTTTTCCGTTAATTTCACAATAAAATAACATCATAGCGATTTTGTAGGGGATTTTTCAACGAACAATTTTCGCTATAAAATTGTTTAATTTTATTTATTATCTAGGTTTTACAGCGCTCCGATCTTGACCAGATTGTCGAATTCTCATAGGAATACAATAAAAAAAATACTTTTCTATCCTATATATTAGTCGAGCGGCAGCAATCTTTATGCCTACCACAAAAATCAAATTTAAGGTGAATGATCAATTTTGGTCTATTTTTATGTTTTCGAGGTCGCTGAATCCGAACATGAAGTTTATTTTTATCTAGATTTGGTGGAACATGTTCAAAAATCAAATTTTATACAAAAATGCCGAAAATCAATTTTGATGATTTTTCAAATTTACCTCGCTGTATCTTTGGTCGCTGTAAATATTTCCTTTTGAAAATTTTACTGTTTAATCTCTGAAGTATGTAGATAACAATGGGATTTGTCCTAAATATTTAAACACATTAAAAAAGGAGTTGTTAGTTTTTAAACATTTTGTCATCATATTTCGTTAGTTTCATGTTTACTTAAAAAAGTTGAGTGACAAACTTTTTAGCTTATAATTTTAACCAACACAACAATAAAATATGAAGAAGTTTTTTGGAAAATTTTAAGTCAAAATATACAATAGCAAAAAAGTTATGTTACTTCATAAACAAGCGGCAGAGCCCAAAAAACGCTTATATCTCGAGATCCTGACCACGGTGTGGTGAATGGCTAATTTTGATCATACTTTATGATTTTGATAACAAAAATTCGTTTTTTGCTCTTCTTAAGAATTTTGCAGTAAGCGGTTGCGTCATTCTTCTTCTGAACCGGCGAATTGGTCCTCAAACAACTTCTTGGGCCGTTTCTATATATGCTTCGGGTTATAAGTTTTGTAGTGGGGAGAAAGGTCAAAAACACATTAATAATAGCATTGGAATGTTAAAATCATAAAAAATTGTATGAATAAAAAATATATATAGATAGAAAAGTAAGCCTAGCTTTTGTTTTTATTATATCCCTATGAGCATTCGAGAATCTGGTCAAGTTTGGAGCGCTGTAACACCTATATAAATAAATAGAATTAAACAAATTTAAAGCGGAAATTGTTCGCTGAAAAACCCTCTACAAAATTTCTATAATGTTATTTTATTTTAAAATGAACTGAAAAAAAGTTATAATCTCCAAAAGGAATCTTGTTAAAAATTTTTGCATATTTTTGTTTATATCTTTTTTGTTGGTAACTTGACGATAAAAAGTAATACAAATAAAATTGTATAAAATTTAATTTGCTACATTTTATGTTTAATTAGATTTTCCGTAGGGTTGGTAGTTTACGAGATATAGCGCGAAATCCCTTTGCACACTATTTCCAAGATGGCGGCCGGAGGACAAGGGTGGCGACCCCAAAAACTTGAACTTAAGCTTCTACTGATCCCCCCTACACATTAAAGAAATAAAATTGACTCCTCTAACAAATGCAAGGTACGGCTCAAAAAATGTAACATTTTAATGGAGTAAATGTGACACGACGTCTATATTCGACATTTTTAAAATCACGAGTTGTTACAAAAAATAGGTGTCAAAAAATGTCACATTACATCTACAGATGCTTATGTTTATGGTCATCGTCCACATGTTTACAAAAATGTTAAAACTCATTGTTTTCGTAAACTATAAGCGCTAAAATAAATTCAGCAATTTCAGTCTGTCCTTCAATGTGTTACTGATATCTTATCGGTTTGTTTTCAACAACAAACAATAAAACCTTTTTTGGCCTAGGATGGGACCCCACTATTTAACATAAATAAACATACAAGATTGTAAGTATTTGTTTTGTTCAGTTCAATGATGAATTCAGACGAGGAAGGTATCCTTCTACTTCTTTTATTACGGCGTCATCGAAGTAAACATTGTCATATATACAACAATCACTATGAATGCATCCAATGTATAATAAAATGTAAATATAAATAGAGAAAATATTGCTTAAGGGATTTATTCTTTTCGATAGGGCTACCTTCTTTAAAATCAGGAACAAATAATTCAAAGATCTCGTCCCACGCTTTTCCTTTCAATGCCTTTTAACTATACCCTCGGGTTCTTGTATTCCATATAGCCGGTCTGTTTTTCACTTCAATCAAAAATTTTTCCGAATCAAAATTAATTTTACGTGCTCACAAAAGTGGTCCGTCTGAATAGGTTCTGCGACTAGTGGACGCCACTAATACGAGTAGCAGTGAGGCTCGGCGACTGTGGCTGGCCACAGTCGCTCGTCTGGGGTGGAACGTCCACTCCATATAAGAACCCACGGCCAATCATCGAAAGCTGCTTTGTGAATCCACAGAGTGGTCCTTCTTTTTTGCCCTAACACTATTTAATCAACATACTAGAACTGGAATCTGTGGAATGTGTAGAATAACTTTCTTATTCTCTTTTTTTATGGCTTCGCTACGAGGCGATTCGCCAGCACTATTTGTTGGCGACCGTGATGTAATCTGGTTCTAAATCATATCAGGGCCACTGACATTTGCGTGAGGTGGTAGCAGTTTTTCCTGACTTTTTAAATTTGAGGTTAAGGTGTTATATATACAAATAGTGAACACAGATTGTAAACAAATGGTAATAGGAAGGTTAAACAATAACTCGACGCCACAGAGGAGAAACTGAAAGGCAAAAATATTAAACATATTAAATTAAAGTTGAGCATCATAAATTACAAATTAATTTTATTATAGTCAAGAAACTGTAAGATTGCACTGACCGACATTTCGTTAGGGGATAATAAGATTGTATCTATTGAGATTGGGTGTTTTGAATTTCATTGAAATAAAGATTGTGTATAAATCCATGTTGGGAATAACATTAATGGGACATTCAAAGAAAATATGGTTTAATCCTCCACTACTCCGCATTCACATGCCGGACTGTTTATTATTTTGATTTTAAAAAGGTGTTGTTTAGTTAAGCAATGACCTGTTCTCATTCTTATTATTGTGGTGATATGTCTTCTGTTTTTAAATGTTAGGGTTGAGAACCATGCTTTAGAGGAAAAAGAGGTTTGCATTCTCATACACTGGTAGTTTTTCCTCCGCAGCATGGCTTCCCAATTGATTTTAAATTTAGTAATAATTTTTTCCTTTATGGAATTTAGAATATCTTGAAAGTCTAATAACATAGCCAACGGAATATTCAAGCCTGTCCCTATTTTGGCTAGTAAATCAGCTTCTATATTACCAGGAATGTCAGAATGTCCTGGAATCCATGAGATTAAAATGTCAAAACCTTTCTTATATGCTGATGAGATGAGATTTTTTGTTTTGAGGGAGATTGAGTCATCAGTGGCCGAGATTTTAGGGTTTTTAATTTTAGATATAGCATTTAGAGAATCAGAGAAGGCATTTGCCTTCTTGATGTCTATAGATATTATGATTTTAATTGCTTGGCAAATTGCCACATTTTCGGCTTTTGTTATAGATATCTCACCAGGAAGCCTAGAAGAAAACTGGAAGTTAATGTTGGGAATGCTGACTCCAAAACCTACTCTCCCATTACTTTTGGAGGCGTCAGTATATACAAAGGAGAAATCCCTATTGTACTTTTGGGTGAATATTGAAAATTTGTGTTTGATTGATGATTCATTTTTCTTAAGATTACAGTTTAACGTTTGTATTGGATTGATTAATGTGTTGAAATCCAAGTCATAACAAGGAAAGTTTGGATGTTTGTGTATTTTGTTTTGATAAGGGAAAAAATTATCAAGGGCCATTACAAGAAGAGGTACGAGGTTTGCCTTGTGGAAAATGGGTTTATTTATCATTTTTCTACGTATATTAAGAAGCGTCATTATTACTGGATGATTGTTAATTTTGATAATTTTAGATAAGTATAAATTTAGACGCTAGTATTAGACTTCTATGTTCCAGGTCAATCTGAGCAGATTCAGCTAAGATTGCCAAGCGCGGAGTGGATTTCATGCATCCCAGGCAGACTCTGAGCCCTTCGAAAAATACTCTATTTAGGTTATTGCTACATTTCTGTGTAATTAGGCTGAACAGAAAGGAACCGTAATCCATATGAGACCCAATCAAAGCATTAAAGAACATAATTAGAATCTTGGAGTCTGCACCCCACCAAAGTCCACATAATGCTCTCACTATGTTGATATTTTTCTTTGCTTTAAGTACAATTTTGTCTATGTGAGGGTCCCATTTCAAGTTTTTATGAAAAGTGATTTAACCTGAGTTTTGAAAAGAATGTTATTGTTATTATTAAGAGAGATTATAGGAGGGTTTGTTTTGCGTTGACCTCTTGTGAACCACACAGCTTCACATTTATCAATTGAAATAGACAACCCATGAGCTTCTAGCCAATTTTGAGTGTTTGTAATTTCTGGGATGATCTTATTTGTCATACTATGAATGTCTTTACCGCTAATATACAACACTAAATCATCTGCACACCTACATATTTTCACTTCGTTAGAGAATAAGTAAAAAAGATCATGAATGTATATGTTAAAAATAATGGTGCTTAAGGGAGAGCCTTGAGGTAGCCCCTTAGAAGTTTGGTATATTCCCAAGAAATTGCCATCATCAGCTCTTGAATATAAGAGTCTATTTTGTAGGATTTTAAGGATAAGATTGATTAAAGCCAAGGGGAGGTTTAGATTTTTGGGTTTATTATAAAGGTTGTATATTTCAACATTGTCGTAGGCTGATTTAATATCTAGAAAAATGGCTAATACCGTTTGGGAAGATTCAAATGCTTCTAAACTCATAGAGTGTAAAAGAGCTAAATTATCATATGTCCCTCTACCTTTCCTGAAACCTGATTGATTAATTTTAAATAATTAATTGTGTTCCATAAACCAATCCAGACGATTTTTAATTATGATTTCGAGAGTTTTAAGTACACAGGATGATAGGACTATTGGTCTGAAACTCGCAGACAAAGTAGGGTTTTTTTGATTTAAGATGTTAATTACATTAAATTTTGTTTCCACAGGAACAGGACCCCCACTCAAACAAAGGTTGTAAATTTTTAACAATGTGTTTTTGGCTGCCAGTGGGAGGTTTCTTAACATTAAGTAAGATACGTCATCGATACCTGGCGCAGAATCTTTTTTATTATTTAATGCCAAATTATACTCATGGATTGAAAAGGGAGCAACTTCTTGGTTATCATACGACATATTAAAATTGGGATCAATGTTTACTGAAGACATTTTATCTAATATTTCTAATTTAATATTATCTGGCGGATTATGAACAACTTTATTATTGTGATAATTAGAAAAAAATTTAATTTTATTCCAAACGTAAGTGATATTGGATCCTCTGTTTAAAGATTCACAAAAGTTTTTAAATTTGTATTTCTTTTTTGCTTTTAAGTTCCTCCTAGTCATGGCGATTGCGTTTTGTTTCGATGAAATTTTCTATAGAGGGGGAATTATTAAAATTAGAGATTGCTTCTTTTCGTGTATTGATCCATAAGGAACACTCTTCGTCCCACCATGGATTCCTGGGTCTACCCTGTACCCCACAATCTGCCGCTGTGTTTATGACTGTAAGGAAGTCTTTATAGTCTTTGATTTCTGACAGGTTTTGCTTGTTTAACCTTCGGATGACCAAGCGGGGGAAATTGTGACCCCAGCGTATGTTTTTCTTTAATAAATTCAAAAGTATTTTCAATTTTTAACTCATTATTTTTTTATTTGACGTTAATATCATTCTAGATATCCTCGTATTTTGAAATAAAAAAAACTCCCTATATTTTACGAATAAAAAATATATTCTGAAGTTGATGTTTAGTAAAATACCGTCTATTATGTGTAATTCCAAGTAATTTTACGCTAATAACGTCGACTTTGCAAAGTAACAAGACACTTACTCAACATACCCACTACACATGACACTAATACTCATGTTGTGACTGGCGGAATGACATAAAGTCCATGCCAAAAAAAAATTAAAAAAAAAATTCATTTTTTTGTTGTCATTTTTGACATTTTTGACCTGGGGTCATTTTCCCCCCTTGGTCATCCGTGTAACAAAAAAAGGTTGATCATCGGAAGGTTAATAATATGTTCTTGTAATAGGTATTCCAGTCAGTTTTTTTAGTGTTTCTTGTTTTATATGGTTTAAGTGCCTTTCTATTCCATTAAGGTCCTCTATATTTAATTTAATGTATGTGGGAAAATGGTTACTGTTACCGCAATCTTGGATAACACCCCCACTCAGAAGACAAACACATACTGTTGCTCACAATTGCAAGATCTATTGCACTGATGTTCTTATTAGCGTCTTGAAATAAGGTTGCTGAGCCATCATTTAACACTGTAAGGTCATTATCAAAGGAAAAATCAAAAATAACTTTACCACCTTTATTGCATACGCCTTTATCCCAAGCGGGATGGTGTGAGTTCAAATCCCCCATAATGATCAGATTACTTAAGGGTATACCTTCTACCATTTCGTTTAGTAAAGTGGCAGTGATTGCCATATTGGAACTAGAATATATATTTATAAGGTATAGGTTACTGATACTAATTATTATGTATTGAACTAAAGATGAATTGAATTTTTTGTTTGTCGAAAACCTTATGGATTTCTTAATGCATGTTGCCACCCCACCAAATCCATCATCCCTGTCTTGTCGGATGATGTTTTAAAAGTTTAAAGAAAATCTGTCATCATGCTTAAGCCATGTTTCATTGATGAAAATGATATCTGGATCCATTTCGGATATTAGACTAATGAGGTTATCCCTATTTGCATTAACACTTCTGATATTCCATTGTATTATTTTTAGTTTTGAGTTGTGAGACATTGTGGTGTATAGGAAGTTATAAAGAGTCAAAGTCTGAGATTGAATCTTGGTCCATATATCCAAGTTTGTTTGGGATAATATATTTTTGAGAATATTTAAATTATCGAATGTCGCATTATTGAGAAAATGTAGACAAGCGTTTCTGGTATTATATAAGGTATCTGAGTCAGAATGTTGAATATGTTGCAATGCACTGGGATGCCAGGCTAAGTTTTGTCGAGAGTTTGATGAGGATTTTTCTGTATTTGTGTTATTGGATGTTGAGGCTTGTTGTTGAGAGGGAGAGTATGTTGATTTTTCGGGTCGTGAATTGGGGAAGAAGAGGTTTTCTTCGTGAGCTTTTTTGTCGTACCCTTTTTGAATGACTCTTCTTTTGTTGCTTGAGTTAGAGACCACCTGTTGAAAAGAACGTTTGGTAGTGAAGGATTTGAAGTTATGAGTTCTTCTTTGGGAGGGCGTGACAGAGTCGTTGATTAGGACATTATTGTTTGGGATATTATTGGACTTCCTATTCCTAAGAACTGCGAAGTCACTGGCATACATAATAAACTTATCTTTTTCCACATATGTCTTTGTGACTGCTTCGTTGGCATCGTAGAAAGTCATATTTGCGTATGCCATTAATTCTTTTAATGTTTTTTTGCCTCGGGAATTCAGGGCAGTTCTTATCAGTGGCTTTGTGGGGTCCCTTGCAGAAGTAGCATCTGACTTCACATGCTTCAGTATGGGCAAGTTCACCACAGTTAATGCATCGATATTTACTCTTACACATTGTTTTTGTGTGTCCGAACCTTAAACAGTTGAAGCACTGTGTAACTGGTGCTACGTAAACGTTAACTAGTTTCGGCATTCCATAAAAGTTTACCGTTTTAGGCATTATTACACCTTTAAAAGTAAAGAGTACTGTGCCTGTTGGTTCATACGTGACTCTGTCATTCTTGAATACCTTCCTATTGAGTCTTCTAACGTTTAGTATTTCGATGTCAGAGCCTGTACTGCAACAATCTAACAATTCTTTGTCACCAATCTCTAGATCAATTTGTCTGACTATACCCCTAAGGCGGGTATACATATGCGCTCTGCTCGGTATGCGAGCCGCTCGCGCGCAGCATATTTGTTAGATTAGTACGTGTTTTCAAGTGGCACACAAACGGCTCGCACACGGCGCACCACGATCTAACTTATGTCGGCTTTTCAACAAATGCTTTGATGGTTCGTAATACGTATTTGGACGGGTTTGCGAGTGGTTTGTTGGTTTTGGGGGGCCTGAGTTGAATATTTGTTAGTAATGGAGTGGTCGGAAGGAAATATCAAACTTATTGATGTTTACCGTGGAAAATGAAAATGAGATGATGACATTGAATATATTTAAACATGATAGCTTGCAACCCCCAACTTGCAACCAACTTGCAACCATCTTGCAACCAACTTACAACCAACTTGCAACCACTTACAACCAACTTGCAACCAACTTGCAACCAACTTGCAACCAACTTGCAACCAACTTGCAACCAACTCGCATCTCAACTTGCAACCAATCGGAATGAAACCAAACACTTCTCGATGAAAATAGGAGAAGCTACTCCCGACGTCGGCCGATATCGGATCTGATCTGATCGGAGAAAATCGGATCCAATGTAAGCACCCACATTTAATACTAATTATCTACAATTACTAAATGTTCGTAAGTTTCCTCTGGATCGCGGAAGGTTCGTCAAAATGAAAAATTTTACCGAACATTAACCGCGCCACGAACGCGCGGCGCTCACACGGCGCGGAGTTCGCGGCACGGATATGTATCTCTGCCTTTACAAGTAACAAAATTGAAGGGAATATAAATTTTATAACCCTTGTCTAACAAGGTTTTATTATTTAGAAATTGATTAGCTGATTCAAAATTAATAAAGTCAATTGCAATTCTATTCAGGCCTTTACTATGTATTTTTCTAATATCTTTTAATTTTAAATTAAAAATATCTCTAGCAATTTTAATCCCATTAAACGAACCTACTTTCGTATCAGGTATGTTTGTTGATTCTAGATACACAAAAAAGGGCCATTATCTTTTTCGGAGTAGAGATTGATAATTTTTTGTTCCTGATGGGTTTTATCGTTCTGAGATAGGCTATGGGAGTTAGAAATGTCGTTATTACTATTTGATGCGGAATCTAAAACTATGTTCTCGGCGGGTTTGAGGTTGGACGTACCCCCCTGTTCGTTACTCATAATTCGAAAAGCCAGTCAGTGCAAGTTTTGTAATAAACAATATATAAAAAAGAAAAATAAAAAAAATTATCAAATTAAGCCTATAAAAAAGAAAGAGAAGTATGCAAATGATTAAGCTAATGCTCAACTTACCCAGACAAAAACAATTTGGGGTATAGACCAGGGCGCATCTGTAAAAATATTAGTACATTTGGACGTTGAGAGGTGACTCAAATTTTTTTGCAGAAATTGCTTGAAAATAAATCAAATAATATTTGAGTTATCCTCCCTCTCAAAAAGGTCCGGAACATTGTTTAAATAATCAAAATGTCAAAAATTGAAGGAAAAATTCGATTACGTTCTTCGTTTTTTGATTATAACTTTAAAAGTATTAATTTCCGAGAAAAGTTGTACTAACATAAAAGTTGCGTAATTAAATTTCCTACAATATAGAATTGGTTAAAAATTTAAGAAATAGTCACCCTTGTTGCAATATAGCAATAATTGTGAAAAAAACATACAAAAACAAGTATTGGCATTTTAAGTTTTTCAACCATTTATGCTATACTTTGGACCTTCATATTTCGCCCTCAAAAACTTTATGATACAGTAAAACAATACTGTAAATTTCATTAAGATCGGTTGAATAGATTTTGCAAAATAAATTTTGCGATCCAGCTTTCGTAAAAAAAAATCATTTTTTCAAAATGTTACAGGACTGAAAATAAAGCAGATAGAAAGTTGAAAATTTTTTGCGTATAGAAGTGTACTGTACCTTTCATTTGCAATTTTTCAAAATTAAAATCGATTAATACCACGGCGTCAGAAATTTTTTTAAATAAACATTAATTATTGGTGCTACGCGCAGGACAGCGGATAGTTTGCTCTGATTGGGCATTCCAATGACCTTTGATAATGATTGATACATTTTAATTTTTATTACATTTCGATATAAATAATTAAGTTTGTTTATTGCAAAATAAAAACACATACTCTATCTTTTGAAATAACACTTTTATTAGCAAAAACTTTCTTTGTTCATATATTTTAACTTAAATAATAAAACAACGTAGAATGAAGTATACACTTCTGTTGTATGTAGGTATATTATTTTATTAAAATTCTTAAAATTTATCCACAAGGGAGTGGAAGTACAAAACGTTTTCGGTCAAAATGATTATCATCAGTGTAAACGTCCAGTGTACAAGTAGTTGAAACTAGCCACTTCAAAAGGTGTAAAAACCTCTAAATAACATTATTGCTACATTATAAGCTATATAATAATCGACCTTAAGTCGATGTTTTAAGATTATATAATTATCACATGTGGATGTATGTCATCCTTGCTCGGAAATTGCACAAGGTTATTGTGTTCAGGTGAGAGGTTAACAACCAACTCGAGTTGGTTGCTAACCTCTCACCTGAACACAAAAACCTTGTGCAATTTCCGAGCAATGACATACATCCACATGTGATAATTATATAATCTTAAGACATCGACTTAAGGTCGATTATTATATAGCTTATAATGTAGCAATAATGTTATTTAGAGGTTTTTACACCTTTTGAAGTGGCTAGTTTCAACTACTTGTACACTGAACGTTTACACTGATGATGGTCATTTGGACCGAAAACGTTTTGTACGTCCACTCCCTTGTGGATAAATTTTAAGAATTTTAATAAATTAACATACCTACATACAACAGAAGTGTTTACTTCATTCTACGTTGTTCTAACGAAGGTATACAGCCAACTACAGGGTTTACCCCTTTTAAGTTTTAAATAATAAAAGTTTTATTATTTTTAAACATATGCAATTGTTTAAACAATATTTCACAAACAATAATAAAATTAGTTTGATTTTTGTGGAATTAAAATATTAAAATACAACAAAATATAGAGTAAGAAAATAATATATTAGATAAAGATTGGAAGAAATTTTGGTGGAAATCAACGCCGTGGTAATTAATCGATTTTAATTTTGAAAATTACAAATGAAAGGTACAGTAAGTACACTTCTATTAGCAAAAAAAATTTCAACTTGCTATCTGCTTTATTTTCAGTCCTGTAACATTTTGAAAATATGAATTATTTTTGCGAAAGCTGGATTGCAAAAGTTATTTTGCAAAATCTATTAAACCGATCTTAATGAAATTTACAGTATTGTTTTACTGTATCATAAAGTTTTTCTGGGTGAAATATGAAGGTCCTAAGTGTAGCATAAATGGTTGAAAAACGTAAAACGCGAATACTTGTTTTTGTATGGTTTTTTCGCAATTATTGCTATTTTGCAACTAGGGTGACTATTTTTTAAATTTTTAACCAATTCTATATTGTAGGAAATTTAATTACGGAACTTTTATGTTAGTACAACTTTTCTCGGAAATGAATACTTTTAAAGTTATAATCAAAAAACGAAGAAAAAAATCGAATTTTTCCTTCAATTTTTAACATTTTGATTATTTAAACAATGTTCCGGACCTTTTTGAGAGGGAAGATAACTCAAATATTATTATTTGATTTATTTTCAAGCAATTTCTGCAAAAAAATTTGAGTCACCTCTCAACGTCTATCTCAAAACAGATGCGCCCTGGACTAGTAGGTTAGGTACGTTAGTATTTAGAAAAGACCTCGTATTCGTAGTATGCGGAGCCAAGCGCTGTTCACATCACCAAGCACAGGTCAAGAATGTAGAATAACTTAAAGTCGACTGTTATTTACTGACAGCTTCATTACGCTAACTACTCCAAAGATATACTTATTCAACCACCCAAACGTCGCTTGTACAGCTAGAAGCGGAAGACCCATAATTGGAATTCGACTGATTCCAATTCATGCTATGACTGGAATTAATAATATTTGCATGCGATATCAGATTTCACCGGTATAATTTCTCCCGTAATTACTTAATTGTTTATCTAAAGATTTTTTCGCCAATCAAGAACACAACAAAACCCTTAGGTATAAGATTCTGGGAGGAAGCGATTTGGATGTTTTTATTCCTCTCTCAAGAATCTTAGCCATATTTAAAATTAAACAAACTCCCAAAATGCTTTTCACTAAAGGTTTAAGATGTTTGTATGTTCAAAATTGGGCAGTAATATATTAATGAAAAATCATAAAATGGTATAGAATATACCTACGATACAAATATATATACCTACTATTTGTTTAACCAATATGTGGTAGTATGGCAATGAAAAACAGTATTATTTTTCTTTTGATTTCCAACGTTAAGCATTTGACAAAAAAATTTAAATATAACTAATTATATTCGAAGTTTTCATCAAAAAATATCACAAATATACATTAATAACCTAATATTGTTCTCTGCAATCTCCACTTTTGTCAGCTAGATATCCCTCCGGGCAGTTAGACCTGACTCCATTAATAATACTCTTTGGATCTTGAACGGTCACTGTTGTTTCAGGCCTATCTGTGGTCTCTAAAAAATATGAATATATAAAAATAAAATAATTCAAAATCATCAACTAATTGCGATAATAATTGCAAAAAGCCACGGATAAACTACTTTGACTGTGAACCACATCAAAAATTAAAAAAAGGTGTAACAATGTAGCAGTTGGACCAGATGATATCCCAAGAGAAGTATGATAGCCACTTTACAAGATGTAAGTTATTGCGAAATTATTTGCACAATGTCTTGCGTAAGAACTTGTACAATAAGCTGCAACTAACTTTCTCCAATAAAGTGATTATACCGTGCAAACAATTGCATAAACTGACATGAACTGACTAGACAGGAATTTCTTTGACAGTTAACAGAGAAGAAACTCTCAAATCAAAAGTCTTAATAAGACTCAAATAATATTTGATTTAACATTATAGTCGGTTCGCTAAACTCGGACACAATTGGCTAGAGATTTTAGTCGGTATTTTTTTTGTTTTTTGCCAATTTTACCAACATTGGCAAAATTACTAAATATTTAGTTATTATTAACTATTTAGTAATTATTTTTTTTGCCAATTTTACCAAAATTGGCAAAATTACTTATGGTAGGGGAGCCCAAGCGGAGATTTTTGCAGTTACTCGAGCGCGTCAGATTATCATATGGGGAGAAACCTGGTACACTGCAGATGTACCTCTACCAAATATTGGGTCTTAACACAGGGGAGTTCGTTAAGGGGGGCCCGAAAAAAAAAACTATCCTTAAAAAAACTCGAAATTGTCAGATTAATGCCTGGTTGCACCAACAGATCTTAAGCTCCAGCTTAGCTAAGCTCTACTTATAGATAGGGCCCCCTTGAGTATCACTTACGTTGCACCATCATTTTATATTCTTACCTTATTATCAATTATATCTATTATTATATTATGGTATTCTTATTGTAATATATTATAATTATATTATATTAATTCTTATGATATTCTCGACTTAAGCTTAAGATCTGTTGGTGCAACCGGGCATCAGATAAGGTAAGTTAAGTACATGCAAAAGAGTGTATATTTCAAAAATCTGGCGATTTGAGCCGGGCGTAAGGAAATGGGTGAGCCCCAAAATTTCACAAGAAAAAAACGAATATTTTGCGAAATTAATGACAGATCGAAAAACTAAAAAATATGTTCTCAATATGTTTTAAAAATCTATCGAATGATACCAAACACGACTTCCCACGGAGAGGGGTGGGGGGCAAATTTAATATTTTAAATACGAATCCCGCGATATTTCGCGAAATGAACATCAGATCGAAAAACTGTAAAATACACTTATTTAATATTTTTGAAAAATCTATCGGATGGCATCAAACACAACCCCCCACGGGAGTTGGGTGGGGGGTTACTTTAAAATCTTAAATAGGAGTACCCATTTATTCTTGCAGATTTGGATTCCTTACGTAAAAATAAGTAACTTTTATTCAAAACATTTTTTCGAATTATGGATAGATGGCGTTATAGTCGGAAAAAACGATTATTGGAAATGAAAAATTAAATTAAAAAATGGCAAGCGCCCCCTAAAATGGAAAACTTTACTTAACTTTTTTTGGTTTTAGGACCTACTCTTCACAACCCATTAGGTCCCCAAAGCGCTCGAGTGACTGCACATTTAGCATACTTTGCTCCCCTACCATTACTAAAATAACTAGCCAGTTGTGTCTGAGTTTAGCGAACCGATTATAACCTGCTTTTGTTTACAGTTGTTCTATTTCCTTCCCAGCCGCATTTTTTCCATAATTACCATAATATAGTTAAATTGTTACTTAATATACGTTGACGGACAGAACATCTATAGACGTCTAATTTCGATTGATGTGATGTGACACAACGTCTATAGATGTTGCATTTTCCCTATTCTACTTTGCAAAATACATATATGCTTCTTTTCATGAGCATTTTTCAGTGCGTCACAAATGATAGAAAAAAAGGTAAGTCCATGATAATATACATTTTAGTGACATGACATTTTAGTTAGATCTGACAGTTGTCATATTTTATTTGCAATTTGGCATAAAATCAAATCAATTGTGTTGATTGCATTTATAAAATGGTATTTCCTTTGATTTGCATAGTCTTATAAATTGTACAGATTATCTTCGTAGATATATTATATAATTCGGAAATAATTTTTTCTCGATTATCGCGCCATCTATTGACAACTAGAATAAATGTTATGAATATCACCGACGTGCGTTTTTTTCTGTCACATGCAATTTAATGCGTTAGAAAGAAATCGAAAAACTGTGACGCACTGAAAGATCCTCATGAGAAAAAGCTTAGCGTCACAACACTTGCTTATACATTTGACGCTCTATCCGTCAACGTGTTAAATAAAGGTTAAAAACTTAGGTTACACTTTGCAGTGCTTATTTAACATTTTATTGTACTTTCATCTTTACCTGTGTCAATTATTACAATCTTAATTAAAATAAAATTGGTAAATAATCAAGCTTGGGAGGATGACAGAATGTCAATGTCATCAGAAGTTGACAGAAAAGTAAAAAACACAAACAGTGTAGCCTTAAAAGCAAAAGTTACTAAAAATACATATAATCAAATTGCAGAAAAAATTGCATAAAAATTTCTGTGCAATTTTCGTATCACACGATGAAATTTCTATTGCTGCAAGAACTTCTGCAATAAATTTCACATTTACTTGCATCGCGTAAAGTAGCTATGAGAGTTTGGGAGAAGTGTCTCAGCAGAGAGAAGCTATAGGAAAAACCGAAACAAGTTGGTTGACATGTTTTTTTAATCGAATTATGAAAGTGGGATATTAGTATCAATTTACAAAAGCAAAGATGTTTTATAATGCATAAACTACAGGACTATAAAATTACTTACTCGCACCATAATAATATGGCAAATAGCAATTGCTAGACGATCCGAAAATTAGTTTGGATTTGGCAAGACAGGTCAACAACAGATTCAATTTTCTTTATAGAACAACAGTTCTGGAAAAGTATGGAATAAAGAAACAAAAACTCATATGTTATTCATTGATCTGGAAAAAGCATGTGGTAGAGTTCTCCGGGAGATTCTTTGGTGGATGCTCAACAAAAAAGGAGTCCCCTGTGAGTTTGCGAAGATAGTCTGAGATATAGTATATAAAAAAGTATGAAATCATTACTCAGTGCTTAGTGTTGGATCAGATTACTGAGAAAATACATGGAAACATTTATGGTGCTTAATGTATCTATACTGATGATGTAGTGATACTAGGAAATACTGTTAAGAATTTAGAGCAAGAACTGGAACCTGGAGAGAAGATCTTAAGGAAAAATGTTTAACAATGAGTAGAACAAAAACAGACTATCTAGCATTTTCAGATAAGGATGGAGTTACTACTACAAATAAGTATAAATAATAACATTAAATAGTGAACCGATTACGAAAAATAATAGTTTTCAGTATCATTAATTATATAGTATAGTTATAAGATAAGATAGATTAGGAAAGTATTCGTGTGGTACCAATTGATGCCAAAATGAGGAAGCATAGATTAAAATTGTGAAGGCATGTTCAACGTCGAAATGACAATTACCCAATACAAAGAATTTCTGAATTGCAAGTACTGGAAGAATTATGATAGAAAGACCAAAGACGATCTGGGCAGAGACCCTGTGTCTGCAAAGGGTATTAATATTGGTAGGACTCCGGATCAATATTTATGGAGAAATATAATAGAATCGGACCCCACATACTCGTATACATAAAGGCAAAGAGAATGATGATATTTTGACAAAGGACGCTTCAGAATTTTATTAATAATTTGAAGCGACGGATTTTCAATAAAATCGACTAGTGACGGAATCTCTAGTGAGGTTTCTTTCCAAAACAAATATATTTGTCTCCTCCTCCTCTTCTATCCTTTTTAAGGATGTGGTGACGTTATCGTATTAGACGTATGGTTGTTATCCATTCTTCTCTCTACTGGGCGTGGTGTGCTGCCTCAGATAGAACCATTAATTGGTGATGCTCTTTATTTGTCTAATCATCAGAGTGTTGATCTTTCTCGGGTTCTTTTACCATCTACTTTGCCTGGTATTGATATTTTTTTGTTGTTTATATTATTTGTTGATTATATTTATTGTTGATATTTGTTTAATGAGGAACTTTTACGCTGTTACTATTCGGAGGTATCTCAATGGAAAGATAGGAAAAGAACCTATAAGTCGGTTGCAGAAGCAAAGAGTATGCGTGAAGAAACTAATGAAAATGGGCAAAACTTAATAGCGTTTGAACTAGAAAACAGCTTAAAAAACACGCAGTTGCAAGGAAAGGAGATCTACAAACGCAGGTCCAATGATAAAACTACGAATTAGGTAGACCATGTCTTCTTCTTCTTCTTAGGGTGCCTGTCCGTTCCGAACGTTGGCGATCATTCTGGCTATGATGACTTTGTTGGTTGCTATAAGGAATAGTTGTGTTGAGGTGTTTCTATGCCATGCTCTCAGGTTAGCAAGTCAGGATATTCTTCTTCGTCCTTGATTCCTCATTATATGTCCCAAGTACTGCAGCTTACGGCCCTTAACGATGTTGACTAAATCTGCGGTTGTGTTCATCCTCCGTAGTACTTCTTCATTGGTGACTTTGTCTGTCCATGGTATCTTCACGATCCTTCTGTACAACCATAGTTCATATGTACAACCTGTAGCTGTACAACCATGTCTTAATCAAACGATAATATCAATAGATCAATAAAAAATTCTCCATGAGAGGAGAAAACTGTAGTTCTGACCACACACTGGTAAGAATAAATTTTGCCGTAGGAGGGGGAAAACGAGCTCAGATATCAAGAAAAGGCATACGGGGATATAACAAGAGCAACATTATGAGCAGCACATATATATGGGTAACACAAGCTAGAAGAACAATTGGCTGCCTAAATGGAATACTTTGGAGCTCCGAAATAGGAATACAGCGAAAATACAATATCTATGAAACACTTATTAAAAACAGCCTACTTTACGGAGCAGAAACTTGGAGAATAACCGAGAACAACAGAAAAAAATTAGAAGCTGTAGAAATGGATGTGTTTAGAAGATCGTTAGGTATATCCCGTAGGGAAAGAGTTCGAAATGAGGAAGTAAGACGACGAATTGGAATAGATGGCTACTTAACGACAGACATTGAGAGGAAACAGTTGATTTGGTATGGTCATGTTCAAAGAATGGAAGACACAAGATTGCCCAAAAAGATCATGCAGTGGGTACCACCAAACCGCAAAAAACGAGGAAGACCCAAAAAGACATTGAAAGAAGGGGTAACCAAAGCAATGAGTGCAAGGGATCTTAGAGAGGGCCAATGGGATGATAGAAGGACGTGGAAGTTAGGCATCGGACAACGTCGAAAGACGTTCTAAAACCGATACATATATACATATATATGGAGTTATAAAAAGCTAATCGAAGACAGAAGTAGTAACAAACTGAATGAAAGTAGGAAAGTACTAAGAAAAACGAAGAGATTTTAAGAAAGGATGAAGAGTGTTAAATAGACAATACAATGAAGAAAAATTCAAGATATCGAAGAAAATTTCCAAAACAAGGAATTAAGTCCTTCTACCAGGAAATTAATATGAAAAAACCATGGAAGCAATGAGCCAGCTGACTGTCCCAAGTAAATTTGTCCCTAACAAAGCAGATGTTAAACAAAACCAAAACAATGTTATATAGGATGGATTAGGATCAGAAAATGTTACACGCTATTATTTATATTTTAGACACCAATTATTTAAAAGACTAAGTTTTCAATCTAATAGCACATAAAGCAACACCAAAAATATTACTCTACATCCCACCAGATTGAAAACAATTGAAACCTTCTCTGGTTACACCTCCGAGGCTTCTAAAATTTGCAAGCCATAACGGATGCTGAGCCTAAAGAAGATGAGGGAATTTTACAATTTATAATTCACGTCCCATCTGATCAGCGCGGTAGAGTTCCAACGAGAATGGTTCCCTTCGTACTCCAATCAGAGTAAACATGTAAATCAAAAATGAATAACCATTTTCAATTTCGTTGCAACACGAAACCACAGCCGCATCATATTCTATTTCAATCAGAGAGCGCAGCAAGCACCTCTACCGATTTCGAAACTTATTAGTCTCTCTTAGGAGGCACATATGCTGCTCTCTCTGTCCCAACCAGGACAAACCCCGGCGTGCAGTTACGGATTGCAACGAACGAAATGGCAGGGATGCCCTAGCGGCAACTGCTAGCTTACATTTGCAAATTTTAGAAGCCTCGGATGTGTAACCATAGAAGGTTCCCATTGTTTTCAATCTGGTGGGATGTAGATTAATATATTTGGTGTTGCTTTATGTGCTATTAGATTGAAAACTTAGTCTATTGCCGGCAGTTGCCGCTAGTGCATCCCTGCCATTTCGTTCCTTGCAAGCCGTAACA
Organism: Diabrotica virgifera virgifera; assembly: GCF_917563875.1. NCBI lineage: Eukaryota > Metazoa > Arthropoda > Insecta > Coleoptera > Chrysomelidae > Diabrotica > Diabrotica virgifera. The sequence continues at coordinate 152,126,376 of NC_065443.1, forward strand.
GCACGCCGGGGTTTGTCCTGGTTGGGTCAGAGAGAGCAGCATATGTACCTCCTGATGAGAGACTAATAAGTTTCGAAACCGGTAGAGGTGCTTCCTGCACTCTCTGATTGAACTAGAATATGATGCGGCTGTGGTTTCGTGTTGCAACGAAATTGAAAATGGTTATTCATTTTTGAACTAATTATTTATTTTGAATTGACTTTATTTATTGTTTTTCCAACTTACATCTAAATAAATGAAAACACTGTTATTACCGAGGGCCGAAAGTCCGTGAGAACTTCTATTATGTTTATTTTAATAAGTTACAGGGGTGAAACGTTAAGAAAAAATTTAGTGTGATTTTTAATTTCAAATATCTGATTCAAAAGAAACTTTTTATTCATTCTAAGGGGCTTTCGGCCCTCGGTAATAAAGTAACCTTTCATTCTGCGTTTAAATTTTTCAAAAATACTTATTAGTTTTCTCAGGATTCGAAAAAAATTATTACATTTAAAATATATTGAAAATTTTGACATGAGTCAAAATTTTGCATTTTGTTCCTTTCCCCTTAATACTAAAAACAAATAACTAAAAACTCACATGTAATAATTTATCTAATTTAATTTATTTGACCGCGTTACAAAAAAACTAATCGGATACCGTTTTATCGTAGACTGACTAAACATACAGATTTGCTTCCTTAAATACTAAAATAGTACTTCTCGAATATTCAACCTAATTCTGGTTAAAAATTATTTATATTTCGAAAACCCTAGAATCAGAAGATTCAAAAAGAATATTTACACAGACAGGTAATAAATCATCCGATAATAAACGGTATGTTTACAACATTCGAATTATAATGAATAGGCCTGAATCTTCGGCAGTATAGGAGCGCTAATCGCATCATATTGCCCCCTGCTTAAAAGATAGTTCCTCCTGAAACTATCGAACGATTATGTCGTCTAAATACACCAGGCACGTTTTCCAAGATAACCCTCTCAACACATTTTCCGTAGTCTTCTCAAATGTTGCAGGAGCAGAGTCCAAATGGCGTAAAGTTGAATTCCCACAATTCAGATCCTCTTGTAAAGGCTGTCTTCTTATCCACTGGGTCCATTTCTACCTGCCAATATGCAGACTTAGAATATGTCTAAACTAGACAATAAGTCCAACGTAGAAAACAATTTACTTCCAGCCAATGTATTCAACGTGTCGTCGATCCGAGGCAGAGAATAACTATCTTTCTTGGTAACATTGTTCAACATACGGTAGTCCACACAGAAACTAGTAGTTTCGTCTTTGTTCATGACCAGGACCAAAAGAGATACACATGGGTTCGTAGAAGGTTCACTCCGTCTTTCCTCATTTCTTGAACAATCCTGTCAGCTTCCTCTCTTCTCCTGTGGTAATCGTCGAGCTGTTTGACGAGTTAGCCTAGCGTTACCAGTGTCAATTTTATGTTTGGCAACGGTAGTTCTTCCAGTCTTTCCTCCTTTCGGTACGAATATGTCACGATATCGCCGAAGAAATTTCCTTAATTTTCTTGTCTTTACTTGACTTAGAGACTGGCCTGCAACTGCAACCATTTGGTCAAACTTGGTCATTGGAATTATCTGATGTCATCGTCTGACGGATTATGGACGTCACGGGTACACAAGTTCCTACTTTTTTCTCCTTATTGATGGTCACTGGGTAGTCATTGACAGAAGTATCTAATTCCTTTCCAATTATCATTCCTCGGCCAAACTCCTCATCGTGATTCCATGGCTCCATAACAACAGGTGTTTCTTCTTCTACAATTCCCAATACAGTTGGTAGTGGGATAGATTTGACTGTAATAAACTAACAAAATTGCACAAACCCTCCTTTTAGCAAAGTGCAGAGAAAAAGTATGATATTGACTACTACTGTCTTCATTCCTGATACCGGAAACGTTTAATTTTCAACTCGATCAACCCGTTATGGCTTGCAAATTGTAGAAGCCTCGGAGGTGTTACCAGAGAAGGTTCCCATTGTTTTCAGTCTGGTAGGATGTGGAATAATATTTTTGGATGTTGTTTTATATGCTATTAGATTGAAAACTTAGTTTTTTTTATTTAATTTTACTTTAACCAAGAACTGAAGATGCTTTGCAAAGTATATACAGCGAAACCGGTCGTCAGTTGTAAAATAAATTGTTTGTGAGAACGTCTCTCTTTTCTTTACTACAAAAATAAATATATTAAATTTTATTGAGAAGTTGAATTAATGATCCATGTTATTATATTTTTTATTATACGTGACGTTTTACAGTTCAAAGTTGTTGATGTTTTACGCCGCACCCATCAAAGGTATATATTTATAAAAATCCCTTAAAGGGCTACATCAAAATCATAGAACGGTTTCGATCTGTAAAGATCATCATCAGTACTGATACTAGTTTATCATATGCTAAGCCACCAAAAATAGTTGCAAAAACCAAGTAACCATCGTCCGTATTGTGAGGACATTCCCTTCAGATCAACAACCCACGTGTCGTGTGGGGAGTCATGCGATGCCTAGGGCCATATCTAGGATAATTTCATGCATCGTTTTAAATTGTACATAATAATTTAAAGCTATCCTAATTTTAAAACATTTAAAGGGGTTTTACTTATATTACGTATTTTTTGTGGCTCAGCATGTGATCAAAGTGTATCAGTACAGATGATGATCTTTTCAGATCGAAAACTTTCTGTGATCTTGATTTAGCCTTTAAGGGATTTTAATAAATATATACCTTTTATAAACGATTTCAATATTTTTTATACTATTACACATTTAATATACACAATACGTACCGTCACAAATTGGTAAGTTGAATTTCTTCTTGAATTCCTCTTTATCAATATCATCGTCCAATAATTCACGTTTCTCAGAATGAGTGAGACGATGACAGTTTGGTTTACTTGTAGTACTAGTGGTTGAAGCAATAGTTATTAAAATCTCTGGAGTAGATGACGTAGCTCCCGGTGTTGGCGTAGTAATAGTGGTGCTAGGAGTAGGAGTAGTGGTAGATGTGGTAGAAAGCAAAGTTGGAGTTACATGTGTACTATTGTTGCTGTTTAAAATACTTCTACCTCCTGGACCTTGACTATCAGGTCCTGGAAAAACAATACCTGTATTCTTTGAGTCATTTTCATTTGGAGAGACATTTCCACGTACTGGCTGGTTATTTATGTTTGGAAATTGACCATTTTGTCCGGTTCCCTGATTTGGATTTTGGTTACCCCAAATTGGTTGACCATTTTGATTAGGATATTGTCCTTGTTTTGGATTATTATTAGGCAGCTGATTAGTTTGTCCAGATCCTTGGTTAGTGTTCAAATTTATATTAGTACCTTGATTGGGTTTTTGACCGTTTTGATCTTGATTTGGATTTGGATTGAATCCCCAGGGGTTAGGAAATTGGCCTTGGTTGTGTCCTGGATTTTGATTTGTATTTTGATTTGGCATCCAATTAGGTACTCCATTTACATTCGGGTATTGGCCATTATTTATTTGTCCTGGATATGGATTGGGGTTATAAGGCCAATTAGAACTCTGTCCAGTATTGGGTTGGTTCGCATTGGGAAATGTACCTTGATTAGGAAAATTACCGTTATTGCCCCATACAGGTTGACCATTAGGATAAAATTGATTTGGATTTGGATTATATGGACCTGGATAAGGATATTGTCCAGCAGGATTGAACTGATAATTGGGATATCCAGTATTTGGATTCCATTGCCCACTAGGATTAAAACCATTATTTGGAAAATTCCAACCATTTATATAGGGATTAAAAGGTTGTACCTGTCCATTGGGATTTTGAGTATTTGGGATACCAGATCCGATATTACTTCCTACGCCGTTGGTATTTTGTACTTGTCCATTATTAAGGAAAGGATTGTTTGGAAAAAGCTGACCAGTCTTGTTCTTGTCTAAAAAATAATAATAATTTATTTAAATAAATAATCACTTAATACATAATCTGACGGCCATTTTTATTTATAAACAATTTTTTTGTTCAAATCATTGGAAAACAGTGAAATTTGTGATTTTTTTAATACACACATCTTCGAGAGAATGCAAAATGCTTTAAATTGGCGTATTACAAAGATTGATATACTCATTTATTGTTAATATAATTGCGAAAAAAGGTCGAAATTTCAAAAAAATTAATTTCGCAATTACTATTGTAAAAATTAGTGTACATTTTTGAAATTTTTGTCATATGAGCGTTCTTTATAGTCGAGGAAATGAAGCATTTTGGCTCGCAATTTTTTCGTCCAGCATGGGTTTACTTGAAACTTTTACAGAAGGTAGGGAATAGTCCAAGGATCATTTTCTATATCATGCTGCTGTACGCTAAAACCTTGGGGGTAGTTGCCACCCCATCTCGGGGGTGGGAATTTTTTATTACATTTTTACAAAGTAGATCGATGTAAAAACTAATTTTAAGAAAATAATGTTTTTTACATTTTCTTCGTAAAACTAATATTTTTCGAGTTATTCGTGGTTGAAAGTAACAGTTTTTCGACGGAAAAATCTACTTTTTTAGAGGGTTTTTTGAGAATAACTCGAAAAATATGCATTTAATAAAAAAATTGTAGATATAAAAATTGTATCTTTTAGTAACACAAACGAAACTGTTTTTCTATAATATTTTACGACCAATACAAACCGAGATACTGTTAAAGGTTAGCTTTTTTCGTCAAATGCATAATTTGAAATAATCAAAGCCAAATAACGGGAAAATTTTGCATTTTTCCAGGAAATCTTACATGACGTTTTTTCAAGCATACAATAAGATCTTAAAAAAAATAATAAAAAGTTTCTAGCATAAAATTTGACCAACTTATGATAAAAAAATCGGTACATACCTATTTTACGCTACGAAAAAACAGTGAAAACAACCCCCTAACTGCCCTTGTAACTAAAAATTGGTCTTTACCTTTCTGTAATTCCTTTTATATTTATATTATCAATACATCCAAGAAGTTTGACCTATTCAAAAAGGCCTAATTTTAGAAAAATTGGAGTTTAAAAAAAATTGATTTTTTGCAATTTTGCATTTTTATCATTTTCTTCAAAATATCTCCGAAAATACTGGAGATGCGAAAAAATGATTGACTACGAAATTGTACATTTTTTAATAGCTAAAATTTCTTTATGCATAGATTTTCATTACAGTGAACAGTTAGCGAGATATAGCTATTTAAAACATCTATTTACGAGCAAACATCCCCTTAATCGAGCCCTTTAAACCCACCTCCATTAAAAATTAAGGGATCTTACGGAATTTAATTTACACAGTCTTATTACTCTTTAAAAATCCTACAATACTGTTATTGAAAAAACTTTTTATCGCCAAAAATGAAGGAGCTATGTTTATAAAACTAATTTTTTTTTCGAAAAATTCGAATAAGTAGTCCCCTTATAGAGGGGTACCTATTTAATACCACAGAGCCGGTTCGTATACTGGATGACTAAAAAACTATTTGTATGTGTATTTTTATATATTTGTAAATTCGTATTTTTGTGTAAATAAATGTTTTTGTAATTATTTAATTCTTCTTTTTTTCTGTATAGATCAAATTGTATACTTATAAAAATTGCAATGTTATTAAGGGTTGAAATATTATCATATTATATCCTAAAGCATAAAACAATCATTAGTTAACCAGTCAAAACCAAATTTTACCTGTATTAAAGTTTACAATGTTTTTATATAATTTTTGACAATAAGGGTAGTTTACACCCCTAAAAATAATCAACGCTCTTGAGCATGATATAGAATATAAAGTACAGGGTAAAATGATCCCAACCCCAAATTTTTATGTAAATTGATGCAAGCCAAAATGATTCTTTTAGGATAAGTAAACTTTTCATATATAGCTCCAACAAGGGTGGTTTTAAGGGTTGAAATATCGGTATATTATATCTTAAAGCACAAAACAATCATTATGTAGCTAATAAGAAGCAAATGTTGACAATATTAAAGTTTAAAATGTTATTTTATAATTTTTTACAATTAGGGGTGGTTTTCACCCTTAAAAAACCAAAAGCGTACAACGGCTCAATATAGAAAATGGACTAGAGGGTGAAATGAGCCTAATCCCAAATTTTTGTACAAATTGATGCTGGACGAAAAAATTGCGAGGTTTTGCCATTTTTCCAGCTTCATTTCCTCGACTATTAGTACTTAAATTTTATTCAAATTGTTTATCCCAGAGAGTATTTTTTTGCAATATCATAAGTCAAAAAAATGACGTTAGAACCATTCTACAGGTGTCAAATGAAAGAGCATGAGCTATACTTTCAAACTGATTTAAAAAAGTGAATAAAAATGCATTTATTAGTAATAAATAATTATGCAAAATTATAGTCAATTTCTCCTTATATTAACTTTTTATTTTTTTTATATAATAAATTATATATATTTATTTATTTATTTATTTATTGTCGGTCTTGACGGTCCAGTTAGCTGGGGCTCAGTCGATCGACAAGTTTAGTGGATTTGCGATTTGCGGTCGCTGGTTCGAGCCTCAGCTAGGTCATGAAATTAATAAAAGGCCAACGCCGTAGCACAGTTTTTTTGCTTATACGAACCAGTTAGTTCACTCTAGTTTTTATGCGGTTCCTGCGCGTGCAGAAACTCCTAGCAGACTGCGTAGTAGACTAGGAGGAAAATGTTGCTGTTGCAAGATTTAAAATATTCCGATAAAGAATATTCCAAAATTATAATAAAATAATTATGATTATCGATTTTTTTCAAAAATCTGAAAATTAAATTCATAAATGGTAAAATCCTTTACGTACACACTTGTATAAAATTTGAAAAACAATATTTTCTAATTATTGATTCATTGATTGAATGTATTCAAACAAATTAATCACAAGTAACTATCTAAATTGGTGACATTTGGCAACAGTGAGTAGATCTGGTTTAGACAAGGAAAGAGAGAGGACGAGTAATCCTTGACCAAAAGTGAAGCCAAACTGACACCAGAGATTTTGATCATCGACGTATCTTTGGGGTATTGTTATGCATTGAGTATTTAGAATAAAAACATGAAATGTATTTAAAATGAAGAATTTGTGTACGGTAAATGTTTTATTAAGTTGCTCATATTACCTACATATGTTTCAATACATACATATGTTTTTATTACGAATTTTAGATGATGATTTACTTTATTTTTTATGAAATTTTAACCTTCAACGAACACCCACCACTGGCAACCCATTGTTATTTTTGACGTGACCGCCATGTTTCTGGTGACAAACAAACCAAAAACTGGCTTCACTTTTGGAACGTGTGTTTTAAATGGGTGTTACCCGTCCTCTCTTTTTTCCTTGTCTAAGATGTTTATTCCAAACATAACCTTATAAACAAACAGTTGTTTATTTAGAGTTATTTATTATTGTTTTCTCATATTTTGCACTTGTTAAGTTGGTTTACTGCGAATTTAATATGCATTACTGTGGTATTTCTCCAGTTTTCTAAGAAGGTTGGTGATTTTGAATTGGGATTATGATGAATTTAACCCAAAGGCAATGTGTGTTTATTTATGTGGCAAAATTCCAGGCACCATAAAAATTTGAGTTTCTTCCTGTTGCCCATGGATGAAAATCGGTAAGAACGTAAATTCTATTTAATATCATTGACATCATTTTTGACGTGCTGTCGTTTTAGGTTTGCAGAATGAAAAGAAATTGTTCATTCAATGTGATAAACTTTCTATGAACAGTCCTCAATATTGTTACATTAACTTTTAAATATGCACTTTACATCTTGAGGAGCAGGCCTTTGCAGAAATACTGAAAAGCGGGTTGCAAAACAACGCAAAATAAAATAAACGAAATATGTTTTGAGATTAAACATTCAAGTTGAAGGTGTGTTCTTCCTTAAACTGGAATGATAATTTTGTAATTCTGTAGGCACATCTATTGAGAAGTTACAACCAGTGGCAAAGTGCCTTAAGGGAATCTATGACATATATAATTGAAGGTATGAGTATATGTTTCAAATTAATTGTTGGATGATTCTGAGAAAGTGTAAATTTTTTTCATGAATTTGGTACATAACTGTCTTTATCTAAGTTCTACAAACCATTGACATCTGTTTTGAAAAACCATGTTCCTAGAAACCATTGATAACAAATATAGACGGTTACCTCTGCATTCGTTGTATCATCTTACTACCCTATCCACAGTGAGTCTAATTTTTAAATCTGTAATAATTGTTTACGTGCTGGTTTCATAAAGATGCTTCAAAAATCTATATGGGTCTTACTAGGCAGCACAGCCATGCCTTTAATAGCTTTTCCAATTATATTTTCAATATGCTTATTCTAGTTAAGATTGCGGGATAAAAAGACCACTAAATATTTGAGTTCATTTTTAGGTATCAGCATTGGCTCTACAGCCCATGGTGGGTCTTGGCCTGTTCCAGAATCAGCTTCCACTCTTTCCTATCCTTTGCTTGGCTTTCCAATTTCTCACTCGAGCATGAATTTTTGGTATATATGGGATTATATTGTGATAACGACCAGATCTATGAAAGAATAGTATGTTGTTAAAGAAGATTGTGGTGACACTATTCATGAATATCTGATAATATTGGTTAATGTGAATGGAGTCCAAAATGGGGTTTAGGCTGTTATATAAAAAACTAGGTCATTAGCATATGGAAGTAGGGCGGCATTATCTGGTATTAAATTATGTGAATGAGGAGAATTAAACCTAAAAACTCTATTTATTCTGCTAATCAATATGATTTTGATATATTTTAATATAAAACATATGTTATTCTTTCTAGGGACATCTCCTCTGAAGGAATTACAATTATTTGCCAGTATGTCAAATGAATTTTCAACATCAGTCATACTTTCATGAATTTATTGATGAAAATAAAACTAGGTACATGATTTATTTACTTCCAAGGGATTCTAAGATACTATGTGTAAAAATTCAAATATGCAGTGATGAGCATGCTAATAACTGGCAAAATATGGGATATAATGCCAAAGATGGGAAACATGGGATGCATTCTGAAGTAAAAAGAGATGAAACTGAGAGAAATTATCGATATAAACATATAAATTAACAATACATTACATAGTTTCCCACCTTTAGACGTATCAGATGAGTATGAGAACTGTCACTGTGACAGAAGAATTTTATAAAATACTCCTGTCACAAAGGTGGGAAACTATGTAATGTTATCGTCGGCTAAGAGTGTTAACCTGCTAACTCCATTTTTCACTGTGAGTGATATTGGGGTAGTTTCTAGGTCTGTGTACCTTCATACCATGTCCCACAAGCCCGCTGGTTCCACTGTAGTTTAGAGATAGCTATTTCCAAACTACATTAATGTCGGCGGGTTTGTGGGGTGGTGTATGAAAATACACAGACCCAGAAACTAGCCCAATATCACTCAAAGTGAAAAATGGAGTTAGCAGGTTAAAACTCTTATCCAAGGTTATGTTAATTTATTCGTTTATAACGATAAGTTCCACTTCTACCAGTTTCATCTCTTTTTATCTCACAAGTTAATATGTTTTCCATCTTTTGCGTTATTTTGCCGGTTATTAGTGTGAGTGCTCATTACTGTATATTTACGATTCTGTGATTTCTCAATAAGATGCTGAGTAGGTATAGATGAGCATCTACAACCCTTTCAAAACAGAAATTTATAAGTTCATTTTATGTACCTATTAAACTTTATTTTAAGGATGAATTTGAAATGCTTGTAGGGAATATATCTGTAAAAATAAAATTGATATTATAAAATTGAAATTCTCAAAATATAATTTATAATTCGAATGTATTATTATTTTTTTGACAAGACATCAGTACTTCGTTTTTTAGATTTCTCACAAGGATTCAGATCCGGAAGATCCTGCGTAGATGCCAGTACTTACTTAATTACTTATTCCTCTTCACTCCATGCGGAGCATAGGGCGTCAACTGTCTGCCTCCATTCTATCTTATCCTTTGCACTGATCTTTATTTCTGTCCAGGTTTTCCCAATAGGGCTTTTCATTCACAGTCATTTGTTTCAAGCTTCTGTCATATGTCGTATAATCCGTGTATATTCATAGATATAACAGAATATATTAGGCCAGTTCGAAAAATAGCGTAACGCGGAACAGTTTGGGTCGGTGGTCTATCTTTCTCTCTCTAGCATATGATGGCTGCCGCCTCTGTGTAACTGTCGTTCCATTACTCCCACCTCTTGGTAGATACGCTCACACTCGCACGACAGACAAAGATAGCTAGACCACCGTACTTGATATCAGCGTTACACCCCGATGCATTGAGTGGCATATGACTAGCCTGATCTATTGTTGACATATCTCTGTGTATATTAGTATTATACACAGATTATACAACATATGACAGCAGCTCGAAGCAAATGACAATCAATGGAAAGCCCTATAGCATTAATTTCTTTTTCAACACTTCTTTTCCACATTTCTACGGGTCTACCTGGTCTTCTCTTTCCATGTGGTGTATATTCTAGGGCTTGCCTCGCTATGTCTGTGTCAGGTCTCCTTAGTGTGTGCTCCATCCAACTCCATTTCCTTTTGCATATTATCTTAGATATACATAGGTTTCTGGTTAGTTCTTGTCCATAGCTCTTGGTTTGATATACGGTTTCGCCAGTAAATGTTAAGAATCTTCCTTAGGCATTTATTTATGGATACCTGCATCTGTCTAATACATTTTCTTGACACTTTCCAAGTTTCTGCTCCATATAGTAATACAGTCTTCACGTTGCTGTTGAATAGTCTTTCGGTTTTAATTGTCATCTGATGTGAAGACCACATTTTCCTTAGCATATTGAATGCGTTTGTAGCGTAGACGCCAGTATTGTACTATTTATTTCTGTACTAACACAAATCACAGAAAAGGCCATCGAGTACAATAAACCAGCATATCTATGTTTTACCTGACAAAGGCTTTCGATCGCATCCAAGTCGAAGATGTCTTACACTTACTGTATAGAAGAGACATGCCAATCAATATTATACGAACCATCGAAAACATCTATTTCCATAATCGAATACAGGCAAAGATAAATGGAAAACTAACACAGTTTATACCAGTACAAAGCCGAGTCAGACAAGGGAACCCGTTAAGCCCACTGCTCTGTAATGTATCTAATAATGGACGAAATAATAGAAGCAGTATGTAAAGATCATGGTTACAGAATGGGGAACAAAAAACTCCAAATATTAGGTTATGCAAACGACGCCGCATTAATCGCCAAGACAGAAGACAATCTCCAAAGATTAACGCACATCTTCAATACAACAGCCAAGAAATACAATATGAATATGATAATATCAGCAGAAAAAACACATGTATGACATCTAAATACCCACTACGAGGTAAAATCGAAATTGATGGGAAAATATTAAAGCAGGAAGCAAGGTTTAGATATCTGTGAATAGATATACCCAGTTACGGAGATGTTGAAGAGGAAGTACGACAAAAAAGCTTAAAAGCAAGTATAGCGGTGGGATCTCTTAATGACACAATCTGGAAGAACGAACACCTAAGACAAGACACAAAAGCAAGAATCTATAAGCTCGGATTATAAGCTTTCATCCGACACCTCATTTGTCATTCTATCTGGTTTAATGACTGAGGAGTTGTGTTTACGGACAGACGGACGTATATAATTCAACGCTTTCACATTTTTTTCAAAACTGAGTGAAAACAATATTTCTTTAGAAATCCATAAATATATTCGCTAATAATGAAACTAATTTGCAGTGGTTATAGCCAACCTTCATTAGTGGAGTAGGCATTAGAAGAAGAAGACCAATGAAGATAAAGTAGAGCCCATTGTTAGACCAAAATTTTGTTTATATAAAAAAAATTATTTAGTTGAAAATAGTAGGTACATAATCTCAATGAATCCATTAAAGCTGATACATTTAGTCAGAACAACAATAATAATTATTTATGAAACTATCGATAAATTGTCAAGAGCTTCGTAAACGTTAATTGTAGAAAAGTATTCCTTATTTCGAAAAATCTATTTCAAATTTGTCCTATTTATTTTCGAGCAGTGTATCAAAAATAATGTTGAGCAGTATAACACACGCTGTTATGCGCTTGCGTCCGGCTGCAAGGTCTCGATGCGCAGTGGGAAAAATGGAACATTTTTTCATAACGTACTTCACGGCAAGTGACTATACTGATTGTTGTATAAACCTATATACTGTGGCCGTAGTATAAAACTCAATAGAGTCTACGGCTTGGTCTGGAATATACTGGCGTCTGATCGGCCTATGGAGGAGCGGTACGGGAAGGGATAAGGGCTTCCGGCTTGGTGATACTGCTCCATAGATCCCTACCGAAGGGCGTTGACGCCTAAGAACGGTGTATACATATATATTTATTACAATTTTTTATCAATTATTAGATACATAACACTACTTAGTAGTTGTGCACCTAAAACAAGGTAAAAAATAGGTTTTTTGAAAAAAGTTATTCAAAAAGTTTATAATAAAAAATTTACGATATTTTTGCATAAATATTTATTACTAATAAATGCATTTTTTATTCACTTTTTTAAACCAATTTTAAAGTTTAGCTCATGTTCTTTCAGTTGACACCTGTAGAATGGTACTAAAATCATTTTTTTCTGACTTATGTTATTGCAAAAAGGCTCTGAAATAAATAATTTGAATATAATTTAAATAATTGAATGAATCGTCTTGAAATTTTTATCACATTTAAGCGCTAAAGAACCCTCATTTGACAAAAATTTCAAAGCTGTGCACTAATTTTTACGATAGTTATTGGTAATTAATTTTTTTGCAATTCCGACATTTTTTCGCAATTATATTAACAATGAGTATATCAAACCTTGTAATACGCCATTTTAAAGCTTTTTTCATGCTCTCGAAGACGTTTGTACCAAAAAAACCATCTCTCACTGTTATCCATTGATTAAAAAAAAAAAAGAAAAAGGTCGTTTTTTGACACTAAATTGTTTATAAATAAAAATGGCCGGCGGATCCTACGCAGGAAATAGTATTAACAATTTGTTCGTATAGGTATTACCTGTCGAAGAAACGCTTCAGTACTCTGGTTGTTGAAGTGTCACGAACAGGGTATATTTTTGCCTTATTACCCTAGCCTAAAATGATGAAGCTCCATGGCCATATATTTTTATTTGGCAACAGCGCTTTCTTGTTAAGCTTGACGGTAGCAAAAAATTAATATATGAGGAAAAATTTGTTAAATTTGTTTGCCGTTTGTCAGGTTTGTACCGGTGGAAACGAAACAATCTTAATCTTGATAGTAGAGGGCCAGCAGATCGAAAGAGTAAAAAAGTACACTTACCTAGGAACACTTATAACCAAAAATAATGACTACTCTGCAGAAATCAAAGTCAGAATCGAGAAAGCACGTTCTAATTTTATGAAAATGAAAAAGGTCCTATGTAGCAAAGTTTTAACATTAGCTCTTAAAGTACGCCTAACAAAATGTTACGTATATAGTGT